>NC_138950.1:23484842-23822342 GCF_965226115.1 Aulonocara stuartgranti
AATTAATATTTAATGGCAGCTCAAAGCAACGCTGTTTTTTATGGCTATGACAGTAACATCAATATTGATCTACTGCAGCGGCATGTCTTCGAAGATTCCTCAGATTTTCCTGAAAACTCCTCTGAGCATTGCCAAATTGGTCAGAGGCCAATGAATTCATAAAGGAAATCGAGCAGTTGGACATATTAGGGCACACTGTCTCCAGAGAGCCTGACTTCCCCACTGCCTCAAGAGTAAATGAAAATGATGCTACAGCGAAGCAAGCAAGCAGAGGAGGGTGTTATTATTGGTTTTCAAAAATGGCATATGTTCAGGGGTTAAAGGGGAATGTAACGACCCAAAACAGAGTCCCGAGACACGCAGACCAGATGATCCTGTCTGCACACACCCTCTTCCCATCTCATGCCTGTGCTGTGTTCATGGTTCAGATGTTTTTGGCACTTCTGCACCCAAGTTAACACTACAGAAATTAAATGAGCATAATCTGAGCAATTTTTTAAAAGGTAATTTCAAATTCAGCGTTTGAAACAGCTCAGCAGACATGACACACAAACTCATCTCTGTTCTCCTTCTTAGAGGTCAACACAGAGTCTGAGATGGGGAATGATGTAAGAAAGAGAGAACGTGAGGGGAAGCCGAGAGATTGATTTTGAAGGTAAAGACTGCTCAGCAAGTGTGATTTGATAAACTAGCAATGTACATTAGGGCTGGGTATCGTCACTGATTTCTAGAATCGATTCACAAGGTCCCAAATCGATTTGATCCACAATTCGATTCGGGGAAATTTTGCCTCAGACAGTCAGAAATATTATAATTCAGATCATGCATCAGTACATTTCCATATTTTTATATCTATAAAAAGAAAGCTGACACTTGCGAGACTTTATCAAAGGTGTGAGCGTCACAGCAGATGCCTTTGTGTCAAAGTAACTGAGGATAAAACACAGAAAAACATGAAGGTGATTTTCCTGGCCTGGGATTTAATAAAAATATTCTGCAGTAGATCAAAAATGAAAGAAAACCATTAATCAACATGTGAACATTACCTGATGCTGCGGAAGTGAAGCAGAGCAAAGTTACAGAGGTTTTAGAGACACAGCTGAGCGTTTTGCAATTTTGCATAATTTTAAAAAGTTTACATTTGTTCAGAAGCTTGTTGAACGGCAGAAATTAGGTTTTCTTTTCGGAAGTAGGTAAAAGGAAAATAACAGCGGCCGACAGCGCTGTAAACAACGGTAGACTTGTGCATAACAAGCAAGCGAATAATGCAGAAAACAGAGATTTTTAGATGGGAAACTGTTCTTGAAGTATACTGAGAGAGAGAGACAGCTGTGCATGAAGTGTGATTTTATCGTGGTGGCAGCAAAACAATAAGAGGGAATTCATGACGATGTTTATGTGAAGTGTAGTTTGGATCTCCTTTTGCTGCTGGTTCAGTCAATATTGTTTGGAGAGAGATAAAAACCTGCAGCTTTTGAATCTAGCGCAAAAAGGGCGTAAACACAAAGCGCGGACCCGCCGACGGATCAGGATCAGCGAGCTGTCAGCTTTCAGCCCCGACCGTGTCCGTGCCGTCGGGTGAGAAAGGCACATCTCACTGATTGTGATCCGTTGGCGGGTCCGCGCTTTGTGTTTACGTCTTTGTGCAGAATCCGTGTTCCTGCTCTCATTTACTGTTTTAGCTGTTTGGTGGTTGTTGAAATTTAGTGAGGTTTAACCTGAGATTCACGTTTCGGGCAAAATAAATTTATATTAAAAAATCGATTCAGGATTTTAATGAATCGATATCACGTAATCCAAGCTAGAATCGATTTTAATCAATAAATCGATAATCAAAACCCACCCCTAATGTACATGTCATGTGTTTTTTTTAATCAGGTATTTGGATCTGTACATGATGTATTTTGAAAGCAAATTAAATGATAATAATTCAATTTGTATCCAGAGTTTATATTAGATACTTCAAAGTGGGTAGTTTGAAGTGTTGTGGTTCAATTTACAGTGATAAACTATGTTAGAAGGGTGCAGGGCAGAACTCTGGTATCGCTGCTAGATTAGGTCCTGAGTAGCATCAGAGACATAACAGAAGGAGGACACGGCACTTGATTCTGCAAAAATAAACATAAGATGCACAACAAAGATAAAAAATATACATTTTAGATAGTCACATACAACATGGCAACGATTGTGCCACTTTGAGCTTATCAGCCAGAGCTGAGAGGCTCCTAACCCTGAACTGTCAGGCTGTCCATCAGTATATGTCAGAGCCAAGAAGCGCTTTACATGTCATATGAAAAACCAAGTTTTCACAGGGCTTTGTGCAGTCCTTGACATACTTGACATCCTCGTTTTAGAGAGAAGGGGCGGCATGTTTATGGCTTTAAAGCTTCAAAACTTTCTTTTTCACATGATGTTGAAATGTGATCAGTAAAATATTAAAATCCATTCCAAAACTGCCTGATAACCAAAACAAAGCAGTGTCCTTGTTTACAGAATGTCATAAAGGCTTTTACATAGGATTCACGATCTTTGTAGTCATGCATTGACTACATAGATATACTGTACAGTGTTATGCAGTACAGTCTGCACTTTATTGTTTCCTGTTTAGTTTTTATGAAGCATTAAACAGCATTAAAACTTGTCACCTTGTAAGCTGTTAGTTTGCAAAAAAAAACATTAACATGTACTAACCTGGTGAAGCACCTTGAAGGCGACTATTGTTGGGACTGAATTGAATTGACGTGCTATACAAGACTCCGTAAGAAACAAAGTATCAGAGATAGACAAATCACCTACTTCTGACATAATGCCCTTCAAAAGCAATTAAGTCTGTTTGAATCAATGCCCACACATAAAAATTAATATTTAATTTAATAGCACCTCAAGGCAACGCTGATTTTTGTGGCTATGACAGTAACATCAATATTGATCTACTACAGCGGCATGTCTTCGAGATTCCCTAGATATCCTTGAAAACTGTTCTGGGCTTTACCAAGTTGGTCAGAGACCAATGAATTCATAAAGGAAAACGAGCAGTTGGACATACTAGGACACACTGTCTCCAGAGAGCCTCTTTTCCCCACCGCCTGGAGAGTACATCAACACGATTCTACAGCGAAGCAAGCAAACAGAGAAGGGTGTTATTATTGGTCTTCGAGAAATAGGATATGTTCAAGGCCAAGGGAGCTCAGAATTCAGAGGCAGACTGATTACAAACTTGGAAACATGCCCCTGCTTCATCTTTGAAGATGGGATTTTATAAATCTAAGACACAGAGCAAGGAGGGAGAAGTGTGAGCAAGTAGTGCCAAGATAGGCGATAGACTATCGGCATAAACATACAGAACATACATATGCAAATAAAAATAAGTAAGGAAGCTACATTATTCTGGAACTTCACTAAAGTAGCTTTGCATTATTCACAATTCAGGGTTATTGCCTTTTTTGTTAAAGGTTCTCTACAATCACTCTATTTCTACTGACATCCCTTATCTGGCTTGTGGCTTTTTAAGAAACTTACGAGTTCCTGTTCAGATTATCTACAATAAGTTTTAGGAGGCAGAGATCCCTGTCCGATGTGTTTGTCCCATACACCGCACTATTACGGAAACACTGGTTTCATTAACATTTGAACAACAACGCTGACTGGGAGCCATTAATCACTACAGGAGTCTCAGTCATGGTGGCCTATTAATACTCCATTCTTTGCAACACAAACACTGCAAACAACATTATGCACAAGAGTCCAAGTCTAAACACCGTGCAGCCGAAATAATAATAATCAAAAAACACTGAATAAAATATGTGAGATTAAGATTAACAGCAAGTGTTTGTATTACAAAAATCAAGTATGCACAACCACACTCCTCAGTAAGTAACTCACTATAAGTGTTTGCATTATTATAAATGAAGTTTAACTATTTTTAATTAATTAAATTATTTTGTAATAATGTGAGATAAATTACCCATTAGTTTTAAAGTCAGTGAGCATTAAACACATTTAAAATGGCAAAACATTTGAGGATGGGTTTGGTTTTTTTTGGACATACGTGAGTCCTTTACAGAATAATCTGATGTTTCACCTCCTTGTTCCACCTTTTGGGGCTAATGTTGTTAGTTCAACAATCAGTACAGCAATTTTCACACATGGCATTGTTGCTGTAATTCTTTATTAATCAGTGGCAGGTGTTCCCTTCACAGCTGGTTAACTCGAGCTGATGTGAAAGGCTGTCAGGCTTCATTGTCTGCCATTGGCTGTTCCAGTCAGCGCCATGGAGCTGACTTTCTGTATTCTTGCTCCATCACATAGTTACACCGAAGCTAACCGGCCACCTACATGCTTTTGGGCTACAGAGGCCTCTTTATGGCCCCCATTTACGCAGTTACAGTATCTGTTGGGGTTGCCTTTTTGTTGCTGTTGTCTTGTCTGTTGTCCGGACATGAAAGACACTTTAAAATAGAATATGTGAGAGATGTAACACTTGTTTATACATGCATTAGGGTTGTGTATTTTCCAGATGAACAATATGATCACACAATTTTGACAAGAGCGTCGATATTTGTGCTCAGTCTAATTATAACAGTCTGAATTAAACTGGTGGATCAGTCAACATGATGGCATACATTAATGAATAGTTTAAGAGTAACTACTGTATGGGTGTATGATACTTGTGCTGGTTGCACTGGCTGTGTGTTAATATGGTGTGCTAGTATCACATATCGCATAGATAACTCCTGATTAAAACAGTGGTACAGCAAAACATATCCAATGACATGCACTCAACAACCACTTCGACTCCTTTTTGATGCAAATACCTAATCAGCTAATTACATGGCAGCAATCCAATGCATTTAGCCATGTAGACATGCACAAGACAACCTGCTGAATTTCAGGCGGGCTGGTCTGAGTATTTCAGAAACTGCTGATCTGCTGGGATTTTTCCACACAACCAACCCTGGGGTTTACAAAGAATGGTCCAAAAACGAGAAATTGTCCAGTGAGCGGCAGCGGGAAAGTGTGCTGAGCAAAAAATTTCTTATTGATATCAGAGGTCAGAGGAGAATGGCTAGACTGCTTCAATCTTGATAGGAAGGGAGCAGTAACTCAAATAACTGCTTGTTACAACCAGAGTATCTCTGAATTCACAACAACCTTGAAGCAGATGTGTAGCACCAGTAGAAGACTACACTGGCGCCGCTCCTATCTGCTAAGAACAGGAAAACAAGGCTATAATTTATACAGGCTCATCAAATTTTGACAATGGGGAATTAGAAAAACATTTTCTCCTGTGACATCTAGATTGTAGGGACAAAATTTGACATAAACACCATAAATGCATGGATCCAGTCTGCACCAACCAAGTGCAATGTTGTGGTGGTGTAAAGTTGTGGGGGATATTTACTCTTAAAACCAATTGAGTGTCATTTAAATGCCACAGCCTACTGCTGCTGCTGACCATGTCTATTCCTTTATGACCACAGTGTACTCATCTTCTGATGGCTGCTTTCAGCAGGATGAAATGTTATGCCAGAAAGTTCGTATAATCTCAAACTGGTTTTTTAAACATCACAATGGGTTCAATTCAATTCAATTTTGCCAAATCACAACAACAGTTGCCTCAAGCCACTTTATATTGTACTGTAGATCATACAATAATAGATACAGAGAAAAAACCAACAATCATATGACCCCCTATGAACAAGCACTTTGGCGACAGTGGGAAGGAAAAACTCCCTTTTAACAGGAAGAAACCTCCGGCAGAACCAGGCTCAGGGAGGGGCGGCCATCTGCTGCAAGTTCACTGTACTCAAATGGCCTCCACACTCAACAGATCTCAGTCCAATAGAGCACCCAATAGACCCAAAGGTGGGTCCAATTTGGTATCAGGAAGTCATAACTAATGAAGTGGCCCTTGATTGTATGCTGCTAAAGTCCAACCAACAACCATAGCATCTGTGCTACACTGCAAGACTTTAAAATTGAAATATGTGCATTATATCGCTAAACACCCATTTTCAGTACTGTTCTATACACAATCGCATTATTAGTTTGAGCTCCCTTCAGCAGACAGTGTATGCCAGCGTATTTTTGTTTTTCCAAACCTCACTTTTCAAAATGTTAAACTCCGAGAAAACACAATGGCCCGCGGAATGGTCGGAGATTCTGGCAGGTCGTTTTAACTCGACTGTGTTTCAATCTGTTTATAGCTTCATCGCAGTGAGGAAGGCGAGTGTGTTGTACAGAAATCACAACGACAACACTGTCATTGGGAGCTTGTACGCGTGCCGGTACCTGGCAGCAACTCTAAAGCTTTACTGGTGAAGCTGTTTATTTTGTCACAACAGTACTTGCTCGTCGCTGTCAGGAAACACAAATACTGCACAATCTGCACCAACGCATGAAGAACATATAGTCCTCTTTCCACGCGATGATGTCAGCCCCCTCACCCCGTCAGATACATTTCAGTTTGAGAAACTTCACAAAACAAGGCTACCTGAAAATAGGTTGTTTCTGAAATGTTGTGCACATCAAGCACACACTCTTCTTTTCTGCTTTACTGGGTCACAGGTAATTTGCCTTTTCACAGAACAGTGTGGCTTCGTAAAATGATTCCGGCACTCCCGTTGCTCATTCCCCAAAACCTACATATTTTGCAGCTTATAAAGCACTAAAAATACAGTCTTCAGCCATCAAGTTGTGGTGCTGATGCAGCACGCAGGCATCGCTGGCTGTGTGAAGCACAAGCCTCCATGGAGGCAGCGTTTCCTCAGATGTATTTGAATAAGACATGATGCCAGTTTATTTTTGTAACATTCCCCACCCCAGACTGTTGGCAGGCAATGGAGTTGTGACTAAACCATCTTCCAGTTTCCATATCAGGCGAAAATGAATAAAATACAGAGTCTGTGTCACTGCAATTTAGTTCGAAATGAATCGAGTAAATCACATACCAATATACAGAGCATTAAGCAGAACGCTGCATTGTGAAGCACAGCAGTGGTGTACCAACGGGGGATGGATTCGTGGACGATGCACATCCAAACTAGAGTTCGCTGTATTATACTGGCACACTTTCCCTCTGCAGCAATTTCAGCCCCGGCTCTTTGATGTTAAATTATGAATAGATGTCACACAAGCAGAGTGCTCACTGAGGGTGTCTTTGGTAAAGCATTTCTGTAAGGCTTTTGACTCTTAGACTCTGTCCAAACTGCTTTAAACCTGGGTGACTGTCACTGAGTGTCAGTGGAAGAAGTATGGTGAAACCACAAAGAGGGAAGAAAATGTGGCATTGCTGTAGCATATTAACCAAAGTGATCTCGTCTTCCAGGTGTGCACTTGCTGTTTCCTGACTCTGTGAGTGGACAAGACAGAGGAAGAGGAACAGGAAAAGGAAATGGTCGGCTGATGTGTCATGGAGGATGTCAACGCTAGGTAGCCCGTCTCGTCTCCAGTGTGGCTTTCCCAGCCGTGCAATGATCCAGTTCTAACTGTGGGTGAGCTCACTTTTTTCATTTGTTACACACTGCTCAAAAAACTGCAGGAGCACTTTTTAAATCTGAGTATAGCATCAAGCCAATTAAACGTCTGGGATACTGATCTAGTCAGATCTAGTCAAGTAGCAGAGGGGGTTGTTAATCGGTTTCAGCTTTTTTGGTGTTAATGACATTAACAATTGGTGCACTAGAGGGGAGACAATGGGACAACCCCCAAACAGGAATGGATTTTCAGCAGGAGGCCAATGACATTTTTTCCCTCCTTATCTTTTTGAACTGTTTTTTTTACTAGTTTTGCATCTAGCTGTCCCTACTGCTAGCATGAGGCGATATCTGGACCCTAAAGAGGTTACACAGATAGTCCAACTCCTCCAAGACAGCAGTACATCAATGTGTACCATCGCAAGAGGGTTTGCTGTCTCTTCTAGCAAGATCTCAAGAGACGGGCATTCCAGGATACGGGCAGCTACTGGATAGTTACTGGATAGGGCTGTAGAAGGTCCATAAGCCATCAGTAAGACCAGTATCTACTCCTGAGGGTTTGACATCCTCTAGTGGACCCTGTGCTCACTGCCCAGCACTGTGATTGACATTTGCCACGGAATACCAGAACCAGTTTGGTGGTGGTTCGGTGATCAGTCTGCGGCGGGACGCACAGACCTCCCTAGCTTGCCTAAAGCACCCTATGTGCAATTAGGTATCGGGATAAAACCCTTGGACCTATTGTCAAACCCTGCAGTGGTTCAGTGGTTCCTCCTGGGGCACAACTAGTGGAAATAGTATGCAGGCAGCCCCTGGAGGATTAAGGAATTGATACCATTGACTGCCCCCCACAGTCGCATGACCAGTACCAATAGAAGACCTCTGGGGCATTATGTTTCAGTCTTTTCCAATGCTCACAGATTGCACCTCAGACTGTTCAGGAGCTCAGTCATGCCCTGGTCCAGATCTGGGACAAGATTTGTCATGATAACATCTGTGGTCTCAAATAAGGGCATGCCCTGGTGCTGTAAGGCATGTGTACAACCACGTGAAGCTCTACAAACTACTGAATACAATTTTGAATTTTTTGCAATGACATTTTGGCTAAATGGACTAGCCTGCTACAATGTTTGTTTCTTTTTGATTCCCAGGGTGTCCTTGAATTCAGCCCACTGCAGGTTGAAAATGTTCATTTACATCAAATCCTGTGAAATACTTTTGTTCCTAACACATTACCCAGACCATAACAGCATAGGTACCAGCACTGATGTATTTTTTTCCATTGATATCTGATGTGTTTTAAAAGTGTTCCTTTAAAAAAATTTTGAGCAGTGTAGTTGTATTAGTCATCAGACTCCTGGCAACAATATTTTTAAAGGCCTACCCAAATTTTTTGATCCTGGTCAATTTTCTAAAATAAGCACTATTTCTGAACCTGTAAAAAGAGATCATTAATGTTTTCTGTGGCTGTAGAGGAGCTTTGTTAAGTTGGAGAAAATCAGCCTGATGATGTTATACAGTACAATTAGGGACTGTGTTACAAAAGATGTGCTGTAAAAAAAAAAGGAGGGAAAAAAAAGAAACGATGGATAATTTCCAGGCAAAAATGGGCTCTAAGAAAGATATTAAAGTCTGGGTCTAACGTTCGATCAGGAGCTTAACACTTGAATTGAAGGTGAGCTGTGATGAATGTTGCTGTTGTCAACTTGTAACACTGCTCTACAATCACAGTTTTTGTGTAGTTCCAAAAATAGACTGGCCTTTGTTCCATGGAATGATTTGATCATTGTAAATCCGACATAGACAGAGACACTAAAATTTTGGAGGGCATCTAAGCGAGGCCAAGAAATCCATTCGACTTAAACGTAAACAGTAGCAGTAATGTTTGACTATTAGATGTCTTATATTGAGAAAGGATTTACATGATGAGTTTAATCACAAGCTTTTTCCTCTAGAGCAGAGATGTCAAACTCATTTTACATGGAGGGCTACATACAGCCCATTTTGATTTTTTGTGGGCCAGACCAGTGAAACTCCCTTTTCTGTCAGTGTAGATAAATTTAACTACACATTTAATCAATGAGATTTTCATTTAAGAAAAAACAAGTGCAATACGTCTCATTTCTTCTACATGATAAAGAAATGCTGTTGTAATAAACATCAGAAATCTGTCAGCACAGCTCTGTGGGCTTAAATTATACGAGTTAAAGATGTAAAATTACAGAAATCTGTCATTTAATTACATTGATGTTGTATGAGTGGCTATGGGGAAGGTACTGATGTGATACCAAGTAACCACAGGGCTAGTATTGCCGATGCTAACACTGATGCTTATAACATATAAAGGCAGCTGTAGGAGAGAGCAGTGTGTCATGATTTATGAGATGAGTCATCAATTTGCAATTAAATTTGTTTTAATGACCACTAAATTCCTGCGAGTTTACTTTTCACAATAACGAGTTAACTCATTAAAATGCAGCTTTCAGCTTTTCGTGTATTTTGAAACTGTTTTTTTTTTTCAGATCTGTAAATGTGGCTGACTGTTAAGGACTTTGGATCAGTTACTTTTGTTTAAATGTTCTATAGGATATAAATAAAACCGTAGTAACAGCCAACTTTAAAAGGCTCAGACATTTTTATAGACGATAGAAACATGTACCTAGTATCTAGATCCTAGTACCTAGTATCTACTGTATCTGATGCCAATACCAGTGTTGGTATCAATGTCATCGCTATTGAGATTGATCCACCTCCCTCTTCTTACTGTTCTTTCAGTATTTCTTAGTAATTTTCCTTTCTACTTAAAAAGAAATAAGTACATACAGATTATATCAGTAAGGAAGCTGATTAAATATTGACCGATAACTTATGGCAAAGGGATGGGATTAAATAAGTGTGTACTTCTTCTCACTCCTTTTCAATATGTAACTGAATCAGAACAGGTGAAGCAATATATAGCATTTTTTCTTCTTTTCTTTGATAAATGGACTTTGTATATTGTTTACATGATCGAAATAAATTAACAAACAAACATACAGACAGCTTTGCAGCGCACAATTCTTTTCCTGGCTAAAGAGCATGAGTAGAGTCTGTGTCAAAAGCGTTTATACCTAAGGCTTGGCCATTAATAGTGTATTTATTTACAAAGCAAACGAACATAATTGGCATATACAATTACATTAAGCCACAATATTCTGCCACCGTCCCCAGCAGTGGGAGCAGGATCGCTCTGGGAAATGCGATGACTTGTTCTCTCTCGTGTAAAGCTAAAATGAATGCGCTGAACACCTGTGCCCACATTATGGCTGTTTTAGTCTTTGTTTAATTGAGCAGATCACTTAATATCTGCATTTCCCACTTAGGGCTCAGCATAATACCACAAGCATTTTAAGTATAAGAGACAGACCCTGGGAGAGATGGGCAGGACTGCTGACCTTAAATTCAATGTAAATGGTCAATGAAGAACAGTAATAATAGAGGTATGAAATATAATGATGGAATACAAAACAGAAAGACTAAATAAAACTTTACATTTATGAAACATGACTTTATTTTTGTGGAGAAAATATTGATTCAATTAAGTGTTCATTCAGCACTTCTACACAAAATTCCTGTAAGACTTCGGACAAGCTGCTGAACAAAAATATAGCTGGAGGGAAGGAAATTGGTGTCATTCATGAATCACGATTGTTGTGCTTAAAATGTTAATTGAGAAAATTATGTTTAAATGGTAGACGGTACTAACTACACAGTGGTTTAATTGATCGTGTACTTACATTTGAGTTTGATTGGCTATACCCTGTGATGAAGAGCAACTATCCAATCAGACATTAGGAACCGTAACTAGGCACTTGTTTTATTGCACTGAAACCACAACCTTTAGCTTTATGGTCCAAATTTGGTAGATGCCAGAAGTTATTTATTAATTTGTATTTAGTTTTATTTTTCTTTCTTTCTTTCTCTTTCTTTCTTTCTGTTTTAGAAGTTATTTAGATTTTAAAAAAAGCATACATTTTCATCTAACATGGCTAATTTGGTTTCTAATCATCATCAACTATGAGTAAATCATACACAGAACCACATACATAGATATGTACTAGTTAATATAAATGACATACTAATAAAAAAACGTCCACTGGTAGGACTACTCACCAAAACTAGAGCAAGGGCTTCTTTGTCTGGTAAACTTAACCACACAGAAAGTCAGATAATTGCATTCAAATTGCTTCAAAACACACCAACAATACAAACCAGGTTGAAGCATCCAATTTAGGGACTCGATTTATCCTTAGACAGATGATTACATGCTACAGACTCCTGTGCAACCATCCATATGTCAGTCATTAGCCAACCCCTTAATAATGTAAGCTTTAACCTCCTAAGACCTGAACTCTTCCACGGCATGCATTTTTAATTTCTCTTTGATATTTGGGCTGATTGGGGCCTGATGAATGTTAAAACAACGAATTACCAGATTTATTTATTTTTTTTTACCTAATTTTTGTTTCTAAGAAAAATGAGAGCCACATATGAGGATATTCATTTAAAATTTGGATAGAACAGTAGCAGTATAATGTCCTCATAAGTGGATATCAGGCCCTTGTAGAGCAAAATTGAGTAATTTGTTCTAAATAACCCAAAATGTGATGTCCACATATGTGGACGCCAGGTCCTAGGAGGTTAAGTCTTGATCAAATTTGAAAGACTTTTCCCCCCTAATATTAATATTGTATTTTAAATGGAGAAGGGAAAAACAGCCCAACTAGCAACAATGTCCACTGGAACCCTGATACAGCATTAAAGTTTGTATAATGATAAAAATATAAGTAGGTGTAAATATAAAAATTTAAGACAGAAGAAATGACAAAACCAAACACAGCATACTAATGAACACCATTCAAAAACAGCAGTACAGGATCTCTCAAATAGGTTGGCAAATGTGTTGCATCTGAGTCTCTCCAGATGCAACACATTTGCCATTTCTCCCATCCAAAGCTCAAATATAGTCTCATTTTCACTGCTGTAGCATGAACATTTTTGCAGTAACAATTCCAAACAGGATTGCAGTTTGTTCCTACTTTTTTGATTTCAGACTTTTAACTTGAGCCTGAAGTTCAAAGTAATTAATAGAGGAACTTCAGAATAATAGCCACTGTTTCAGTTAATGTCTGATTCCTTCCATGCTGAAATTGAAACTTTCAAAGAGATACAAGTCTGAACCAATGTTCTGGACTCAGAGGGAAAGGCACATTTGCAAAACAGTCATCCCACAGTCTGGTTACATCGCTTCCTGCCATTTGGCCTGTGAATACTTTCAGCACTGGGCATGAAGTCACCACCGTGTCTGCAGTGATAGCGCTGATGAGCTCACTGGGTTAGCAGGGGGCACAAGCTGTCAATGCATTGCCTCCTCCAATGGATTTGACCTTCCCTTTGTTGGTTACTGCTTAAAATCAGGCCCTATTTATTTATTTTAAATTCTGTGTAGGTAATACAGTAATCATGTTGTCTTTCACTTGAAAACTGTGAGAGCGTTATGCATTTGTGGCAAAATAGAATTCAAGATTGAACAACAGTAAGTAAGCTATTACTCAGTTTTAGTCACTGAAGGTTTTGCTTTGCAGAGAGCCAGTCAGGTCCATAAAGACAAAGTCCTTGAGTGTCTTAAATGCTATTTAAAAGCCAGTCAACAATAATAAAGGTCCTGCAAGTGTGATTTCCTTTTCTTCAAATAACTGAGATTAATCAAAAACAAATATGTTAGCTTGCTCTGGTGAAGGTTATAAGTCTAAGTTGGCTGGCTGACTTTTAATATCTGTTTGGGTTTTTTCTTTTCACGGTTCCCACCAGGTAATGCCGAGCCAAATAACCAATCCTGGAGATGCCGAAGAGAAGAGATATTCTTGCCATCGTGTTGATCGTGTTACCCTGGACTCTGCTCATCACCGTTTGGCACCAAAACGCTATTGCTCCACTCCTCGCCATCCGAAAGGGTACGCAGCACGCTGCACTCCACTGACGATATCGAACTTGAAGTGGGCCCTCGAACTTAACACCGTACTTCAAGTTTAGACAACAGGCTGTTCACACAGAGACACTTGAAAGCCATGACCATCAGCTTCATCGGAACTGAAAAGCACTTGTCCGGTCACTGCAAACCTCATCAGTCAGGGATGATTTTGCAGTGACGGATGAGTTGCATACCCACTCCATTTGGGAGTTATATTTATTCCATATACTCAGTTTGTCAGAATAAAACTGCTAAGCTGCAATTTTTCTTTTTTTGTTAGTAATAACTTGAACAGAGTTGCATATTATAAAACTAAATCCTTCTGCAGCTTATCCATTCACATAGCTTACAACATCAATCCATATCTTCTTGGTGTGACACAGTATCCAGTATAGAGTTTGTGTCAATCAAGCATTTGAGCCAAACCTTTGCCTGTTATAATTGGCTCAGTGTCATTGCAAATTAATTTCAGAGACTGTTGGCAATTAAAAAGCATAAATGTGTCCTATTAATTAACTTCACCAGTGTCTGGTGCCTTCTCTGCAAACCAGAAAAGCAACAGTTTAAAATGTCAAGATTCCTGCAGAATAAACACACCCAAATTAAAGCAACAGCAAATCAATAGAGCAATCTGCTCTATTCCTGTAATCTCAGAAATGCACAAAGAGGGGTTAACAAGGAAAACAGGCTTATTCAAATGAGCTATGGGAGTCTGTACCGAACTTACACATGATTTGACTCAGCATGTTTTTGCAGGTTCTTCAAACCCTCTGAATAGAGTCTGATTAGCTCCTTAACGACTAAGGTAAATTAAAAAATAAAAATAAAAAGTTCCCCCCCAAAAAAAAAAAAAATTGTACATAGTTAAGCAATTTTAATTTCTCATGGAATACACTAAAGATATAATAACTTTTTTAAATGACAATCTAACCAAGCTCTGTCCACAGGCTTCCTTTTGTGTTCCTTTAAAAGAGAAAAGCTAGAGATTTATTGGCAGCATGCTCACTGGCAGCCTCTGTTGAACATCTGGCCATCAGAAGATTGTGTTAATCTTTGTGCTGCAGAAAAAAATCCCCTTTTATGCCGGAGGTGCGACTAGAGCTCAAGAAGAAAAGTGAAAGATTGCCATGAGCTGTGGCACAATAGGAAGAAATGAGCAACCTTAATGACTCTGTAATCACATTCTGTCCATCATGACCAAACTATTCAGGCCAAAATATCACAGCCTTCACCGAGGGAGTCTACTCAAAATGCGTCAGCTGACTGATTCGCTGCGTTTTGTGCATTTCTAAAGAAGGTCAGATTTTTGAAAATGAGCCTCACCTTCCCACACATAAAATGGAAAATGATGTACTGCATTGACACAAGCTATAGACTTAGCACACAAACCTCAGTTTCTGCACTGATACGCGATGTAACACCTTAAGCACCATTCCAATTTTAGGTTGTGTTACCTAAAACATGCCCTAAAACCCACACAGGGTGTCTTATGAAAGCGTTTCCATGAGAAACCTTCACTTTGCTATTCTGTCTGTCTGACATACAGTATGCGTATGTGCAGCTCATGGATGCAAAGAAGATACCGACAAAAGCAACAGATTTTCAGTAGAGAAGACCTTGCAGATTTCTTGATGGCTTGATACAAGAGTTTGCACCTATGGCCTTTAACGAGAAATGGCAAAATCCAACATTATGTCATTGCTGTTTGACTCAAAAGCTTACAAACCTCACTGTAATAGCACACATGTGGATGTGGATGTTTAGGCCTCTCTGAAGTCAAATCCATTTGAACTGTGAACACTGGGTCTAGAGCAGGGATATCAAACTCAATTGATGGGCCACATACAACCCACTGTGATCTAAAGTGGGCCAGACCAGTCTTAGTGTAAAAAAGTTTAACTACCACTTGAACCCTGAGATATTTTAATATAAGAAGAAGAGCAATTTCAACAATACAGGGGGTGAGAGAGTCTGTGGTGGAAAAGGCATGTCTACCGCATTTACATACATGCCTTTTTTCTTCCTTTAAAAAGAAAAGCCCAAAGGCAACACCGGGGGAATAGCAGGGCTCATCCCTCCCTCGTCTTGCACTGTCTCTCTGTCCATCAGCTGTGTTATCCTCTCACGGTGCCTGCTTTCACTTTTTGCAGCCTGTCACCATCTAGTAAAAGAGATCTTTATCATTCCAGAGAGGCTTGCAGTTCGCCACCACCGGCTCTCAGGTACACTTTACCCCCATTGGGTTTAAGTCACCTGAGGCAAATATAGAAAAAGCAGCTCAAGGTTACACTAATGCCTTACATGTCTTCTTATCCCCACATCTACAGATGATGGCGTCGAGGGCAAGAGGGAGGCAGGTGGCCAGGCGCAGGACTCCAAGGAATACTGTGCCTCAGATAAGGACATTGTGGAGGTGGTGAGGACAGAGTATGTGTACACTCGGCCTCCGCCCTGGTCGGATGTGCTGCCCACAATCCACATCATCACCCCCACATATAGCCGGCCCGTTCAGAAAGCTGAGCTGACACGGCTAGCAAACACCTTCCTCCATGTCCCCAACCTGCACTGGATCTTGGTGGAGGATTCCCAAAGGAGAACGCCTCTTGTCACACGACTCCTCCGAGAAACGGGACTAAACTACACCCATCTCAATGTAGAGACACCCAGGAACTATAAGCTGCGAGGTGACACTCGGGATCCCAGAATTCCAAGAGGGACTATGCAGCGGAATCTGGCCTTGCGGTGGTTGAGGGAGACGTTCAACGCCAACAACAGCCAGCCGGGAATCGTCTACTTTGCTGATGATGATAACACATACAGCCTGGAGCTGTTTGAGGAGGTCAGTGGCTGAATTGTAATAAACATAACAAAGTTGAGGACACATTCACGTTGTTTGTGGGCAGGAATCAGAAAGCGTACAGCCCACACCCCCAGTATGAACACGAAGAGAACTTATAGTTTGAAAACTAAGCAGAAACGCCAATCCAGCTTTAACTGTGTCCAAACTGCTGGTTGTCTCTGTGTACTCTGGCTTCCACCCACAGTCCAAACACATATACAGTGGAACCCCGACTTACGAAATTAATTCATTCTCGAGGATCTTTCATAAGTCGAAATTTTTCGCAAGCCGAAGCACCCATCGCGCCTTTTGAGTGAACAATAGGCTATAGGCTAATTGCTAACTGCAACAACAATACGTCGTTTAAGTGGAACAGCGAAACGCAAGTAGAAAAGCCAAAGGGGTTGTCACATGATTCGGAAGGCATTGTGGGCATTGTAGGCATTCTGGGCTCAGCCAATCAGAGCCAGCGGATTTCATATACCGGGCATTTTGTCCTAACACGGGCAGAAATATTGCCGCTAAGTGCCTTCGTAACTGGAATTTTTCGGTAAATGGGGTATTCGTAAGTTGGGGTTCCACCGTAGTTAGTTCATGAATCTGAACTGTCCAAGAGTGTGAATGATTGCCTGTCTCTCTGTTTTTACTCCGAGACAGATTGGTCACCTGTCCAGGGTGTATCCCTGCCTCTCTCCATGAGATAGGCTTCATGATAACTCCATGAAGCTAACTGAGTAATTGTTCTTAAAAATATCAGTGCAAGTACATTTGCAGATGTAGGTTTTTGTTCAAACATACACTATGCATGTACTCAGATCAAAATGTGATAAATCGTCCCTAATATTCATGTTTGGTGGGGCAGTCGCAGCACTTTCACCAACTTGGCAAATATGCTGCCAGCTCTTATCTAGTTATAAAAAAAAATCTGTTACTCTCAAGCTCCATTAATCTTTCAGATGCTCCACTTGAGTTTCTGAAACACTAACCACGTGCAGAGTTGATGATGGGTATTTCTGGGGGAATAAGAAAGGCCTTAAAGCTCAGAAGCCATTCAGCTATCAGAGGAATGACTGGAATTCTTAACAATGTATTAAAATCATTTTATGCACTGCATTAAAAATAACGGATTGCACCTTTAAATAGTTATGTGAGCAATATATTGTGTCTGTGCTTTTTGGCATACAATGTGTATTCTTTAGAGAAAAAGGACACTGGACATTTTTAAGTTCTATATAAAATAATTCTTGATATACTGCATGGAGTGCCATATATTATCTATCTGTGTTGTTATATACTCACCGTTACAGGAGAAGTGGTGAGGCGTGGGCGGATTTGAACCATAAATTCTTAGTTGAAGTACTTTAAACTCTTAACAAGCACAGTTGGTATCTGAAGCCAGTTGGGAGAAGTTTGGGCATGTAATTAGTACATCTCAGGCCATCCATCTTGACATCAGTTGAATTACCTGAGCGGACACGGTCTAGGTCCTCCGAGTATGTGCCTCAAGTCTTGTTAGTAGTGCCGACAGGAGCCGTAGTAAATGGAGCGCTGGTATTGACGGGGCCTGTCATTACCTTTCCCTGGGAATCAGCCAAAGCGCTTGGTCTCGCTCAAAGGCTCTCCATCACCTCCAATGGGCCTATTTATGGTCCAGAGTAATGGCCCCAAGGGGCACGGAGAGAGTCATGGAGAGGGAAAGGCAACACAGAAAAGAATAAACAAAAAAAAGAGGTGACAGTAAGATAGACAGGGCATGGAGAGTTGGCTATTACTGCAGTAAAGATGGCAAATGTTATTAAACAGGGACTCAACAGGTAGACACATGGGTGACCCCTTCACCATGAAAAAAATCGAAAAAAGCAGTGAATCATTTGCATTTACTAATTGGCAGCGCAATACTGCAATACACAAGTTGTACTTTGAAATGTTCTCCTGTCTTTTGCAAACTAATATTGTTAATGTCACTGAGATTTAGACTAACTAGACACTTTATTAGATACACATTGCTGGTGCTGGGTTACACCTCGTTTTGCCCTAATTGTTTGTGGCATAGATTCAATACTGGAAGCTTCCTCTGAGATTTTGTCATTTTCAACTGCACATCCACTTTTCGATGATCCATGCTTTCACCGGGCAATGTTTTTCCAATCTTCTAATCTTCTATTGTTCAACTGTAGTGAGACCATATGACACAATGCTCTGTGGCAGCAGGGTAAAGTCATTGTCATCAGCTGCTATAGAGGACACTGCCATTACTGCCACCGACACATAGCCGCTATCTGAATTCAATCTCAGTCTTTCATTCCAGCAGCAGTTACTTTGGCAGACTTTGGTGCATACAGACTGTTATTAAGAGCCTAGTTTTTAGGTCAAGGCTTAATGAAAACTTTATGAAAAATTCATGTACCACAGTAAAGACCTACATACAGTATATTATTGAGGCCTCATGAGATGTGCTTTATTCCCAAACTCCAAAAAAAGAGAAACCTATTTACTGTTTATCATGCTATTGTTAAGACTACTCCAATTTAGCTGTCAGGCAGGCTGTCGGCCACTTAAATCCAAGAGAAAGGAGCAAACCAGCAGTTTAACAGAGCTGGATGATATTGACAAAAATATAGCATCCAGACACATCAGTCTTATCATTATATTTGACTACTGGGGATTTGAAAAATGCATTTATTCTCACAACAAACAACCCAAATAATAAAGACATACTAAAAAAAATCTCTACGTTAGCATTTGAAGATCAGATAGAATGGTTGCTTATGCAAGCCAATGTGTCTCTTTGATTTTCTTTATTGTTGGTTGTGTAATTTGAATCCTATAATGAGGATAGATTTTCTAATGAAATGAACAGGATTCCAAAACCCAACCATGTACTATGTAGATTTAAGTATGCACATTTCTATTGTTTGGATCAAAGAAAGAAACAAAAAACAAAAGAACTTAATCCACAGACACTACCAGCTGCAGCAGTGGATGACCCTTCTGTTTCTGTTATCTTCTCTGCACCCTTAAGGATTGATTAATGCATCTGGATGCTTGCCTTCTTTTCTCTGCTAGAGTTTGGGGCTCTTGTTTTTTTTTTTCCCTGCTGTCAACAATTCTGCATTCAAACACGAAGCTTAAATGCACACATTGGCATCCAGCCACAAACTAAAACATCACTGAAGAGAAAAAAGAAAAGAAAAGCTGTATAGATACATCAGATTCACCAGAATGAGGCGGGGTGGGGGTGACTTGGGGGTGGGGAGGGGGACTTGGTTGCATTTTCATTTGCTTGGCTGCCGGCTAAAGAGGGATTTGTGCTACTTTACTCCAGCTGATATTCCCAACAGAAGCAGCAGGCGTTCTCATTTTCACATGGTCTGTGTAGATGGGGAAAGTGACAAACCTCTTCACGCTGCCTGTAAAGAGCCTGATTCATTGCTTGTTTCCTATTGTTTTGAGTTATACTGTTAGGAAAGGGACGCAGGCAGGTATTTTTTGGGCAAGATGATGGATAACTTTACTTGTGGCCGGACTGTAAAAGTGTGAAAAAAACAAGCAAAAGTTGAGACTATCTTCAGGACAAAACAGCAGCTTTTAAGACTCAAACTCAGATGTTTATTAAGGAACAGCCTATTCTCACTCCTAAATCTTCACCCTGACCAGCTGATTAAATATAAAACGTGATAATGGTGCGCAGTAGGCGAAAAAACACCCTTTGCAGCTGCAACAAGCTTCCTCAACTGCTTCCGAAGCACTTCCTGATCTACAATAGTGACATCAGCTCACTACATTTAACAACAGTTTCATGGCATCTGTTTCCATTATGGTCTACCTGACAACTCTGTGTGTTCGAGTGTGATATCAAAAGGTCCAGCGCAGGCATTGTTGTGAGATGATGTTGGGAGTGAACCCACCCCCTAAGCAGGAAAAGAAAAAAAATGAGCATGAAAATCCCTTCCATGCGTGAGTGAAGCCTCAAAGTTAAGATTCATTTATTAAGTGTAAACCGTGAAAGAATCAAGCAACAATTTGGTGACCGGAAACTACCAAATTTCTAAATGTTGTTTTCCCAACAAAACCCTGTTGATAAAAAGGCAGGATAATGTCATTTAATCTCAGCTTTGAGGCGAAGCCCATTAAGCGTAGCAAAGAATGCAACTCTCTGATACACAACAAGCTACAAAAATATACAGCCCCTCCCTATAAATTATCACTATCATATACGCACATGCATGTAAGCTTTTAATTTACAGAGCTCATTAAGATAGTACAGACAGCTCAAGCTTATCTGGGTGAGTCGAACAGTCATTTCCCCCGAAGCTCAAATCCAATCATTCCCATAAGCCCCCGGGCTGCTTCATGCTGTTCAAACCACTTCTCTCTGGTCACCCAAGCTCTTCGCGCAGCAGCCCATCAGATCACACACCAACCTAACGCAGCAACTCATGCGCACTGCGATATTTGCATGTGATTTGCACAAAATCGCAATCTACAAATACACATTTAGACAAGTAAGCTTGGGTGGATATTTCAGCTCAATTGTGTTAATATAGTGCAATGTCGCAACAGCAGTCATTTCAGTGCCTGAGACATAAAGATCGTACAGCATTATAGAGGAAAGCCCACTGTTCCCGTGTGAGCAAGCGCTTGCTTGGGAGTGGAGAAGAGGGGGTCTTTATAACAAGAACAAACTTCAAGCAGAACCAGAGTCAGAGAGAGCAGCCATCTGCCAAACCCAAATTGGAAGCTTGTTCCTCAGGAGACGAGCCTGAGAGCTGAAGGCTCTACTTCCCATTCCACTTTTGACAACTATAGGAGCCACAAGCACGTCTGCACCCTGTATAAGAGTGAAGTGCTCTGTCGGGGTAATAATGCACTATATAACGTCATTAAGATATGATGGGCTTGGTCCTTATGTGGAGACATATTTCATGTTCTGTTCTGACGGGGAGCATATGGTTATGGATATTGCCTCCATGTGTTCTCCTATCATCTATGCACGGAGGCGCTCTCTCTTACAGACACACACACACACCTTTATTTTAAATTTGGCCTTCCTATGGAGAGGCACCGGCATCATTATTTCTGCTGCATTGAGTTTGATTAAATGACTTTGCTGTTTCTAAACCTTCCTCTTCCCTCATTATAAAAATGTACCTTTTATGGCTGCAGCAGCTCTTTCTAGAATAGCGAAGACTCGCTGAGCAGCAGACAAAGAAGAGGGCGGCAAAATCGTTTGATGCTGGAAGATTAAAGGACGGGGGGGGGGGGGGGGGGTTAAAGAAAAAAAGAAGAAGAAGAAGAAGAAAATGATGGCTCTGCGCCTTAAAGAATTTCCTCAGTCATCCAGCTACCAGGGCCACTTGCTCTAATGGCTCTGCTACTTCAAGCCCTCTTGGCACTGCCCCGCGCTTACTCGCTTTAGATGCCTAATTATCTCATTGTAGGGCAGCTGTTGAATAGTGTGTGTGATCTGCCTTCATCTGACAGCATGTCAGCTTCGCAGGCCACAATAGCTTGGTCAATATTCTTTCAGAATGAATAGCAGCAGCAGCTCTAAAAAGCTTCTGTCCGTGCTCTGCTGTAAAGCCAGCAGCTGATGCTCAAATACTGTTTCGCTGTCATGTATGGTTTTTCAGTTGACTAATTTGCTGTCTTCCCTTGTCTGTTTCTTCCCCCCTCTCTCCTCTCGCTAGATGAGATCGACTCGGAAGGTTTCTGTGTGGCCTGTGGCTTTTGTGGGTGGCTTGAGGTACGAATCCCCCAAGGTCAATGCAGCCGGTAAGGTCTACGGCTGGAAGACGGTGTTTGACCCCCATCGGCCCTTTGCCATCGACATGGCTGGCTTTGCCATCAACCTGAGGCTCATCCTCTTCAAGCCACAGGCGTATTTTAAGCTTCGCGGGGTGAAGGGAGGTTACCAGGAGAGCAGCTTGCTCCGGGAGCTTGTCACACTCAACGACCTGGAGCCGAAAGCAGCCAATTGCACTAAGGTAATTTCCTTGATTTTTGGGGTTAGTTTTTCACATGTTTACTGATGTTAAGCAGCTTGCCTTGAGCGGTTTGTATTTCAGGGATTTGCTTCACTGTTTGCTTCAAACAGTGAAGGCTCTCTGTCTTGTAGAATTAAAATCCTACAAGACAGAGAGCCTTAAACACCACTCTGCTTTTTTTTTTCCATGTAAAGGGTCACAAGCTTTACAGGCTCGGAACCACATGATTTGAAATGTTGTGGAATAATGGTGTAACATAAAAAGCAAAATGGAAAAAACTCATGTAAAGGACCACAAACCTGTTATGATGTAAATGTACTTATCACAACTTACCAGAGCATTATAAAATAACGACACTAACGCTAAGCTGCCTTCATACTCCGTTTCTGATTCTAATGGGGACAGCAGTACAAAATATATTTGGTATCCAATTTTCAAGACTATAAAGTATCATGTGGCAGGGCGTGGTCTGTAGCGCCGCTGCTGGGAGGCTAACACACCGAAGCTGCCTCAGCTCATCACGCCTCCCCTGCATTTAAGTCTGTACTGGGTTTTGAGTTGTTGTTGTGTGTGTGTGTGTGTGTGTGTGTGTGTGTGTGTGTGTGTGTGTGTGTGTGTGCGCGCGCGGCTGGAGCTGAAAAGCTGCAGCCAAGGAATGTTACTGAGAACAGTAACCGAGAATAAAAGTGTAACAAAGTGAACCATGTGGTCAGGTCTGCCGTGCATCGTTTGCATACCAATCATGCAGTATTGTGCTTCCAAGGAGCTTCACATAGTGGGGGTTTTTTCACTTTTTTGTAGCTATTGGTCAAGTGGTCATCACCAATAGTTCCCCAGGACTTCTGAACACTTTTAAAAGTTTTTCTTTTTTGTTTTGTTTTTTGTTCATTTTCAATCCTAATGATTTTCTTCAAGATTCAAGATTCTTTATTTGTCACATGCATAGTTATACGAGTACAACACACAGTGAAATGTAGCCTGACACACTCCTCAACTGTGCAAAAAGAGAGAACATATACAGGAGGACATTATGTGCAGTAAGTAGCATTATGTGCAGCAAGTAAGTGAATTATGTACATTAAGTGAATTAAATAAATAAGACAGTCTGGAAACTTTAAATTGAAAATATGAAAAATGTACATTGTGCGGGTGGGTGTTAAAGTGTCTAGTGCTGTAGCGAGGCTCAGAAGAGTCAGGCTGGGATGTGTTAAGAATAAGTCCTGTCTCAGTCACTTATGGATGCTTATGGATGCTTGTGGATGCTGGGGGGGTGGGGGGTGGTCCTCAGTTGTCGAAGGTGGTAAAGGCGCTGCCTAGCCTTGTTTTGGACTGGACCAGGTTTATGCCATTTGTGTGTCCGCTTGACTTCTATAGATTCAATACATTTTTTATATATATTGCTAACTCACAAAAACGATTACTGCAAGGCACTTTATATTGTAAGGTAAAGATGCTAATTATTATGGAGAAGATCCCAACAATCAGACAACCCCTATGTGAAAGCCATTGGTGACAGCAGGGAGGAGAAACTCCCTTTTAGCAGCGTCCAGGAGAACCAGGCTGAGGGGAGAAGGGAGGGAGGAAGGAGAGAAGACACACTGTGGAAGAGAGACAAATTTTAATAATATTTAATGATTAAATGCAAAGCGGTGTATAAACACAGACTGAAAAGAGGTGAGTGAAGAAACACTCATCAGTGCATCACGGGAATCCCCGCTCCATAGAACCATTATGCCTGTGCATAACCCGCCTTGACAAGTTTATATGTTTTTAAGTGCTGAATCATCCCACGACATGAATTTCACCAATCATTTAGACTAAGAAGAAAGAGCGGAAAGAAATCCACAATATGTTTTCTCGCAGCGTTAAAATCAAGCCCCCTGCTGAGCACCACGGTCGGCAACAAAGAGAATTATTATTAGTTTTCACAAGTTATGTAATAGTCATTTTTTTCCCTCTCTTTTAAAAATAAAAGCATTAGCAATGAGAGTGTGACTTTCTATAAATAATCGAGATCGTCAGAGAAGCTGTTCGTAACAACAAAACACAGAAAGTCTCCTTCATAAGAGAGGTCTTATTAATTATTAAAGAAAAAGTTTGACATTTTAGTGCACATGCTTACTTATATATGACATTTTAGAGCTGCTGTTTCTTTCCTTCCAGCCTTTGAGCTAAAGATAAGCCAACTGGCTCCTGGCTTTTGGATTTAGAATAAACAAACTTAATTGACTGAGCCCTCACCCCCAGTCCTCTCTCTGGGGAAAAGAAAAAAAATCCTAGTCCTCTTTGAGAGTCAGAAGGTGATGTATTTCATGAAAAAACTTGATGGTTTTCTAATGGTCAGAGTGTCTATAAGTTTAAGGCTCTTGCAAAAAAGTTGGAAATCATTGATTATATTTCCCAGGCTGCCCTCGTGCTCTCTTGCACATCCACACACACACTTGAGTCAGTAGCTTGAGGCTAACAGCAGCAGCAGCAACACAATTTTTTCTCAGTACCCGTTCCACCATTCCTGCTTATGGCCAGTGGTTTGGGTCACTTCACTCTCTCAGGGCAATGGGGAGTCAGCCAGAGGGCTTGAGCTAGCCAATATCCACACCACAACCACCCCCACACACGCGCACAAATAGACGCACACACACAAATACAGATACATGTAGAGAGAGCGAAAGAAGAGAAAGGAAGGGCCAGTTTTCTCCCCTGTTTTTCTCTGCCATTCAGAGGGCCAAATGAAAAGAGGGGATTCAGAGGAGGGCCGAGAGAACGGAATTGGAGTCGATGGAGAAGCGAGGACGTCGGGGTGTCACGCTGATTACAGATGAGTGCAGGGACGGACTGAAGGGCGGGAGCGAAAGGGTTAGGGGGAGACAAAAAAGATGGAAAATCGTGCTCGGGCATCTCTCTTCCTCATAATCTACCACTTCAGATGTAGGTTTGATAATTAACCCCCCCTGCGCACACATACAGACACACACACACCTGAGCAAAGTGGGAGTGGACTCCTGGCGTATCTCACACGAGCCCAATGCATAATTCATGACCAGCGCTGCGGCAAGATGAAAGGAGGAAGGGTTCCAGCACAGTGGAGAGGAGAGGAGGGGGGAGAACATGAGCTTGACACTTACAGTTTCTTCTCTCTCCCTGTTTTTCTTTTGCCGTCCTTTTCCTGGATGTTTGTATGCTCTCTGTGGGCATACAAATAGTACACCCGGAGGAAGTGTGCAAAGAGCTGCACCACAAAAACAAAGGAGCTTACACAAACTGTGGTGTGAAAACATTTTTTTAAAACTAGGCTGTCATTCGGTGGTAGCCATTAACCCCATGGCAAGGAGAGAACTCTTTTACACAAGCTAAACTCAGAGGGCTTCATCATATTTGTAAGATAAAGCACTCCTGTGGTCTCCTGTCACTCCCTTCTAATGCAGGGTTCACACTCAAGTAGCTCTTTGCACATAGGTGGGGGGGCTGGAGCTATAAGGGAAATTGAATGTTTTTGAAGAAGATGAGGCGGAGTGGGAGCTGACCGGGGAGCAGACTGAATGGGTGCATTAAGGGAGCGGCATGTCACTAATGTTCCTGCTTGTTTATCTCCATGCTGTTTTTTTTCTCACCAGATACTCGTTTGGCACACGAGAACAGAGAAACCCGTCCTTGTAAACGAGGGAAAAAAGGGATTCACAGACCCCAATGTGGAGATCTGACTGCGTTCCCGCCACAGTAAGTCTGCGCTTACTGAGCCAAGAGTTGTTACTGAGCTCAACCTTTTGTTCACTGGCAAGCTTCATTTACAAATAAGGTGAATTTAGGAGGTTAGCATCACCTGATCTCGCCTGGTTAGCCTGTAAAAGGAGCATTTATCATTAATGTTTCCTGATACGCCATTCAGTCATTTTCAGTGCCCCTCTATTAAAGTCCAATTAGCTGCTGTCCATTATTAAATGTCGCCAAGGAAATAAACAGGTTTACTGAGATTAAATTAAACCTTGGTGATCTTTTTTCAACCCGTCTTAATCCTTTCCATTGCAGGTGGCTGGCCTCTGAGCTGAGAAGGGAGAAAACGGCTAAGCTTCTCGATAAGTGCTCACATCTTAATCACGAGGAAAAGGAAAAAAAGGAGGTGGGGGGCATTTAAAGAGGGACTTAATCCTCTTGACTCAATCTGACATTTTTTGTTTAAAAAAATATGGACCAAAACAGTACATAATGTATTGTATTAAAGCACAGATTATAGCAAAAAGGCAGCAGATATTTGTCAGGTCTGCCACCGATGTGCAGAGGAGACAACAGCAAAGGAAGCCTCGCAGGGTTGGTGGGGTGGCAGGGGGGGCGGTGGTGAACAATGGCCCGCTGAGGACAGCCTAACAAAAGAGACAGCACAATACGAAGAAGGAAAAAAAGACAGCGGATTCAGCCAAACAAGTGTTTTAAGAAATATCCACCTCAAATTTAAAAGAACAAAAAAAGAGGAAATAAAAGACAAATGGGGCTGGATCTGCACATCGTATCCCCCCCTGAGAAATTCCTCATGGATTTAAGGACACGGCCCACATCATCCGCCTGGATAAAAAAACAACACACAAGAAAAAAACACCACTCCGAGGAGAAAGACGCCTGATGTGGATTTTTCCTTTTTGAGCGAACGCAAACATAGACAGGGAAGGAAACTTCTTCATTTCGGTTTGCTTTAAGTTCATTTAACTGGTTTAGGCGTTTCACATGCACTTGGCTTGCTAGTTCAATACTACTGACTCTTGCCTACATTTACTCTGTCCATTTTATAGTCATCCATCATAACTCGTACACTTGAAGACAGACTGCTGTTGCACACGTACCCCTCTGTGCTTCGAAGCTGAACTGTACAAGTAAGCATCAGAAACCTAACACTCTCCCTAGCACTTAAAAATACACAAATGTTCCTCTGTGACGACATGTATAAATACTAATTGAATATGAGAAGAGTCAGAGGAGGGGTTTGACAGATGCATTGTAATTACTGTATTTCTATGTAAAGAAGAAGAAGAAAGAGTCCCTTTCCCTGGTAAATTCCTTAGAACGACACACAACAAGGCACAGGTTCACAATGGGTTCAACACATGGAAAGAGTAATAGCACATCAGCATCATTAACGTGGCAGATTCACAACCGCTGCCCTGACACCCCCCTCCAAATCTACCCTTGACTTCATCTGCTGTAACTTTGTGAGTTTTTTGCAATGCAGAAAAACTCAATGATTTAATATTTCCCTTTATCTGTGCACAAGCACACGCACATCTGCCCCGGACCTCATAAGTCTGCTGTGTATAGCCCCCCCCCCCCAAAAAAGAAGGATGAAGCGGCATCAGAGCCTACACAGTTGGTTTTCACAAAGCCTGTCACTTCCTGTTAGCGCTAAAGAACCCCCCCCCCCCCCCCCCCCCAAACCCCAAAACATAGAGAATTATTATTATTAGTTATGGCCTCCACATATGAAATCAAATATTAAACCCAAGCCTAAAGTAACAGTGGGCTACAAGAAGAAAAGCACAATGAAAATCAGTGTTATTTTTGCTAAAGATCTGGCAGTGAGGTGATGTGTGTTAGCATCCATGGATGTCAAGAAATGGAGTCTCTGCTCCTCTGAACATTAGACATCAGTAGGTACGACGCTGCGCTGCTGAAAGTTATTCTGCATCTCGTATAATAGAGTCTCTCCTCTGCTTGATAAATCATCCATCTTAGACACAGCGGTGGCTCTCTTATCTGACGCTGGCCAGCAGAAGTAGCTGGAGATAATTCAAGAAAGAACTGAGCCTCTGTGCTGTTGCTAGATTATCTATGTCCTCCCCCCACCTCCTAAAAAGAAAAAAAGAAAAACGAAACAAAACACCCAGACCATCCTCCATAACCCAGCACACACAGCCAACTCAAAACACCCTACTGCCCCCATGAACACGTACAAGCCGCAGAACCCGTGTTATTGCAGATTTCACTTTGGATGCGATAAGATACACACGCAGACAAAGGCTGTTTGGTATCTCTAAAATAACACAGGCCGTTTCCACTGACTGCATGATATTACACCGCAGCCACGGAGAGATCGCTATCCTCCCATTATTTATTCAAAATCAAATTTAATATATTTATTTATATATTTATTTCAAGCTTGAATGTGCAATTCAGTCATGCCAGGGTTTTGCCCTTTAATCTGTATTTTCCAGTAAACAGCATGCACACATACACTATACTGTACACAGGGACGATTACACAGATCAATAACAGGTTGAAGGTGCCAGGAGGACCGTAGCACTGCTGCTGGCTGAGCTCTACTTGAGATGTGTTAAAAGTCAATGACAGAATCCATCTGAAAAGTTTGCTTTTTACGAGTGAAACAAAATGTTCCAAATGCTGCGTTTGTGTAGGCGAACAAATGCGATGTGAGGTACAGACGAGGCAGTGGTGAGTTCAGAACAATGATGCTGCGATGTCAGGACAGTTTAAATCAGGGGTGTCAAATATAAGGCCCAGGGACCAGAATTGACCTGCAAAGACTCCAGTCTGGAAAATGTGAATGACTGTATAGATTTTCATAGGTTTTGTGGCTTTTCCTGTTAATGAAGCCCCCCCATTTGTAGTATGCTAAAGTTATTAAGTAATAAATAAACAATTCATTGACAGAAATTTCCCATTTTCTCAGTATCTACTATATAAATTTGTCATTTAATAAAATATGTTTTGAATTAAAACTTTATATTTTATAATTACAGGCCAGTCTGGGCAATGAATTGTCAGAACTTTTCCAGTAATTATTAATATTTAGCATGTCATTTCACTGCTCCAGCCCATTTAAGATCAAAGTAGCTTCTTTGCGGCCCACGATGTGAAATGAATTTGACATCCCTGGTTTAAAAAGGCTTCAACGTCAGAGTGATGCTGTTTCAACTTTGCCCTTCATCTGATCCCAGCTGATGACGCATCAAGCAGTATGTGATACAGCATTAATCTGTTATAAAGTAACCGTCCTGCAATGTGCAGCAACATCAACACTGAAAGTCATTTAAAGAACATAACCCCTCTGAGGGCGTTTAAAAGGCACAATACACTTTACACACACGCATGCACACACACAGACACAAAGTCCTCCCTTTTCATCATCTCCACCGTCATCTTTCAGCCTCATGCGATTCACATTTTATGCATGTGACTCTTAAGGTTGTTTATTTGCCACAGCAATTCTGTCTCAGAGAAAGATGTTAGTTGAATCCAGATAAATAAATCACTGAGAACAACCTCACCTGGCTCTGTGTATTGTGTCCAGTGGATGCCTCTGTACTGTCTGTTGTACTGCATGTAATTTCCCCCTCAGAGTGAAGACGTTTAGGGCTCAAAGTCTGGATAAAAGTTTTGCTTTCATGCTATTGTTGTTGTAACCAGTGCATTTTTTGTGCTACTATATAAAATGGTTTTTGCCAAACTTTATGTCTACATACATCTTGCTTGTGTTTCCAGCTGTTTGTAAATCCATTGATTAGATCAAGTGTTGGACTTAATGCATCAGGTTACCTAGTTCAAATGAAGATTGAGACATTTTTCACAGTGCACATTTGAGGTATATGTTTTTTTATTTCCCCCCAAAAAATTATTAATTTAACACAAGTTAGTGGGCTCATACTGAGCTTTGAGGACAGAGACTAAGTATCGATCCAATACCAATATCAGCACTACCAAAACGATCAATATTTTGATCGATCCACCCACCTCTAATCGATCTAGAATGCATTGCTTTCCTGTAGTATGTCTTCAAAGAAAATCCCTGATGATGACCAGACACATGACAGGTTTTCATAAAAAGGAAAAGAGATTTTCAGAGACACTTTGTGTGCATGACCTATCCACAGAAGCACACAACATACCATCAGAAGGTATATTTGAAAAGCAAACAGAGTCAATAAATAAATAAAACAATTTAAAGGTTTCCTCGGCCTTGGTTAGTGGCAGAGAGGTCAAACAACTCTTTATTCACACATTGTTGTTATACAGTCTGGATGCAAGCAATAAATTAAGTCTTTCAGAGGAAGAACATTTATTATAATCAAGTTCACTCTCCTTCCGTTTCTTGATCTCCAATTACGTTTCAGGGTTTAAGGTTAAATCTGTTAAGAAAATAAATAAAAACAAAGCTGCAAACACACAGTAATGAGGAACTGCTGTGAGGAAGTTGGTTACACAGCTGCATTGCTGATGTCGTGCTCACTGACGTGTCAGTCTTGAGTGTTTTTGAGTTGCAGAAAGGCGTCAGTGCAGCTTACAGCGGTCGTGTCCTCCCACGCTATCCTCCCATCCTCCTCCCTCTTCCTCTCTTAATCCACCCTTCCCTCTTGTTCTCCTCACTGGACATCAATAGTCATGCCATAGTCTGGGCTGCTGGCGAACTGGATCTTACCATCGGTTTCCTGCTCTTCAAACACTATGACCTATGACAAGTCAAAAACATTGCATACCGGCTTATTTGAGGTCATGAAAGTACAGTAAGTGTGGGTGTTTAAGAACTAATGTCAACATACGCACACTAAGAGAGGAGAAAACAGGGAGAAAGAGCAGAAATAAAGTTGCAGAGTTGAACAAAACAGATGACTGAAAACTGCAGCGTATGACCGCCAATATGTTTTGTCATATTAGTGGAGCTCATATAAAATAGCATGTGCATATTATATTATATTATATTATATTATATTATATTATAAATAGTGGAGAAAAATCTAAAAAATGTTGTAGAGAAGGGAGAAAAACTGCATAGAACTAAATAAATACACAGATAGTTTTGTACGCACACATTCACTGGCCACTATGTTATGGACGACTTGCTAGTATCAGGTTGGACCCCCTTTGCCTTCAAAACGGCCTGAATTATTCATGGCACAGATTCAAGATAGTGATGGAAACATTCCTGATTGATGTTGGTCCATGCTGACATGATAGGATGATGTGCTGCAGATTTGCCAGCTAAATCTTCATGATGTCAATAAACACATCCCAAAGATGCTCTACTGGACTAAGATCTGGTTACCGTGGAGCCCAGTTGAGAACAATAAACTCATTGTCACATTAAAGAAACCAGTCTGAGATTACCTGAGTTTTTTGAGATGGTGTGTAATCCTGTTGGAAGCAGGCACCAAAGGATGGGTTCACTGTGGTAATAATAGGATGGCAACAATACTCAGGTAGGGCTGTGGCATTTAAACAATGCTCACTGTAAAAATATCCCCCACACCATGACGCCACCACCAGCAAATTGATACCACCACTGATACAAGACAGTGAGTCTTAAAGTTCTGACCCTGCCATGAATGCTGTGGCAGAAACCAGGACTTGGCAGAGCAGAAAACATTTTTCTAATCTTCTTCTATTTTTCAATTTTGTTGCATTTGTACAAACTGTAGCCCTTGTTTCTTGCTCTCAGCTAACAAGAGTGGGAGCCGGTGTGGTCATTTGGTGCTTTAACCGATCAGCTTCAATAAATGATGAACTGTCCTTTCAGAGATGCTCTTCTGCACGCCTCGATTGTTATGAGTGGTTATTCGAGTTTAGCGATTCTCCTCTGATGTCCTCTGATGTCCTGCATCAGAAAAGAAAACTACTGCTCACTGTATAATTGATCTTATTTTCAGACCATTCGCTGTAAACCCTACAGATGTTTGTGTGGAAAGATCACAGTGTAAGCGGTTTCTGATAAAAATTCAGATCAGCCTGTCTGGCACCAACAACCATGAAGTCACTTAAATCACCTTTTTCCCTCATTCTGACTCAGTTTCAACTGCACCAGGTCGTCTTCACTAGGTCTCTTGACTCTAGCTAAAGTGTGTAAAACAGACTTTAAACAGATTTTCTAAACGGTAAGCACATGTGTTTCTGGAGAAGACACAGTACCTGGTTGTCACCCCTGTGAAGCCAGGGTCCTGGGACATAGAGAGTTTGCTGAGGACCAGTGGACCAGTAACGTCCCAGATTCTTGCCATTGATGAACACAACACCTTTGCTCCAACCCTGTGAACACAACCAGTTCCCCATTACAGTGCGTAACGATATTAAAATATTAAAAGAAAAAAAACATGTTCCCGACTACCAATAGTAGGTGGACTTACTCATGCCTTACTGAACATCCTTTTCTCCTAAAAACCTCTTTAGAAATTGTCCGATCTCACTAGCAGAGCGAAAGAATAATATCATTGTGTAAATTTGCCCACTGAATTATAAACGAGTCAGCATGCAATCAAGCCATTTATCTGAGCATGTTTTACAGATGTGTATTAACTATGAAATAAAGACTAATTCATTAAATCAACATTCATGACAGTAATTAGAAAACCAAAAGTCAAAGTCGATTATCACTCCCCAAAATGAAATTCAGTGAAAAGCTGATCTCCTAACAGATGTCTGCTCTAAACTGAATTTCTAGCTTGATGTCAGAATTCGTAACAGATTAGAGGAGAGATCCCCCTGATAACACGGTGACGACAGCTTTAGATTGTTTATGTGAAACTTCTGTGTTTCTGTCATCTAGAAGAATCAAAACTCGAAATTCATGCAAAATAAACATCAAGAAAAAATACTTTTAAATTTGAATTTGTGTCAAAAAAAACAAACACCACTCAAATCTGTGAAGTTAGTGAGGATATCATTTCTAATGATGTTTTCCCATTTTGTACAATGGTGAAATCAACTGAATCACTCACAGGGAGTTTGATGAAGGTGTCTTGAGGTGAGCCGTTCACATAGAGTCTGCTGTGGAAAAACCCTGGGAAGGAGGGCTGATGGCGCATGGACATCCAGTGACCTGCACTCTCCAGTCTGTGAAGAATGAATAAAAAGTACAAATGTGAGTTATGTGATATAAATCTGACTTAAAAAAAATCACTTTTAGCAGGCCTGTTTGTCCGCCAGCAGCATATCACGTCCTTCATACAACATTTATTTTGCTAGCAGTGGAATATGCAGATGTATTTACACACTTCACTTTTTTAACAAGTAAGTGAATTCAAAAGGTTACAGTGATATAAGACCAGAATTTCTTCTCCGGGTAGGAATCTGCAGCTTTCATTGGTACAATGCTTTAGGACTTGACATTTTCAGCGCGGTGCTGAGGTAAGAAATTTTATTTTGAAGCTATACAGCGAGAAATACACTAGATTTGCAATTAAAATGTTACTAGGAAAAAATAAAGACCTCTAACAGGCTGACAGAGTAACCCTAGTGTTCATTAGCAATGAGAAAAACTAAATAAATAAATTGCAGTGTGGGGTACAAATGTGGAGCACAAATATGGCAATATGAGAGGGGATTCTAATAATGCAATCATGAGGGAAAAGCATTTGGTCCATGCAGAGTGCCACCTCCTGCAAAATGGCCTTTTAATGTTTGACTGTAGTGTTGTGCTTCCATGTATAGAAACCACCAGACCCGATGACCATAATGGCATTGATGGCACATTCAAGGTAGGTAGGTCATAGCATCAAAAAACTGCAAGCTGAACTCTCTGAAAATAACACAGATCACTTTCCACTGCAGAGCTATGTTCAGTTCTTGCATTTGTGTGGCCTGCCCTTGAAGGTAAAAGCCTCAAAGAACATTTCCAGAAAAACAGCAAACATACTGCAGTATTCAATGCCTGCTCTGTTTATCCATGCTAGTCCATTTCTACCCTCAGTGCCTCTTTGTCTTTGCAGTAATTTTGATGTTTTGGAGCTCTTGTAAGACCTAGGATGAAAAGGAAGGACACTCAGGACACAGGTATGAAGGGGATAAATTATCACCCAGCTCAGTTTATTCTTTAACAGAACATATTTATGCTCATTCAGCAGGTCTGCTAATTTATCCAGATAAAGCTTATGCTTATGCAAGAAGCCTGGAGAACTATTCTTGAAGACTACTTAAAGAATCTATAGAAAAACTTGTCTAAGAGAGTTCAGGCTGTGTCAAAGAATAAAGGTAGTCATACCAAATATTGACTTTTAAGCTTCTAACAAACTTCTAACAAAATATAAAGAAATCAGGGTTGGTGCAAGACTTTTACATAGTACTGTATGTTTTTAATGACATTTTGTTGTGTGTTCAACACTTATCTATGACATGGTTGTCCTTGGGCATGGAATTGGCATTTTATATATTGACTTGCCTTTAGAGCCACTAAGTGCTACTAACTCATTGGACCACCACATATTGGGTTAAAGTATTAAAAAGTACAGTTGATGTTTAAAGAGAGCAGAGTGAGGTGGGAACTCATTTTTGTGACTGATCCTCTTGGTTATGCATTTCTGCCAGTTCTTTTCTCGGTGTGCAAAATCTAGGGAGGGAAATATTGAAATCAAGTGTGCAAATATATTTACTAACATTTCCTAAACACAATTTACTGCAAAGCGTGGCGATACTTAACTCCAAAAAAAGAATGTCTTATTCTTTGGTCCTGAAATGGTGCCAATTATTGCTGCACTTAGGAGCCACCTCAGAGGTGTAAGGGTCCGTGCTAGAAGAGAGAGACGCTTCTCCACTCGTGCCAATTTATTTGGAACATCAGACAAAGATGTGATTAAAAACATATCATTTACAAAGTTTGCTCAATGAACTCAGAGATGACCTGGAACCTCCAACCTGAAGGAGTCACAAGATACCAGTGACAACCAAACTTCCAGTTTTTGCCAGCAGATTCTTTTCAACATATTGCGAGTGCTATCTCACAACCTGCAACTGGTTCCAACAGGAAAGTACGGCAGGACGGCGAGAACAGAGGGATGACAATGTTGACTTTGAACCCTACAATTTAACCGTAGAATTTTGAACTTATCATTTCAGGACCATGGAAAGTGCAAGTAGTTTTCACAGTGCTCAGTGTGCCATTAAATCTGCAAACCTGTTGTTTTTACTAAACAAATCCATCTCTCAAACCCATCCCTTGCAGTTATTGGCAGATTTAACATGTCTTATTGAAATCAAGTGACTGTGTTTAGAAAACAGCACAACTTTTGTACATCACTTGTAAAACTAACCCCGCCTGTCAGCGTTATTTGGGGATTATGCTCACACTTTATTTTTGCCCCATTTAGTAAATCTGGCCCTTAATGCTTTTAACTGAAGATGTTTTTGATGGTTTTTTTGTTTTGCATTCTGGCATCATCTCCCCACTATCAGGATGGTGATAAGCAGGATTATTACTAAATGGATTGGATAAGAAAAGGCAAGTTTAAAGACGGGGAAACACAAACGTTGGTGGGGAAACTGAATAATAACTGACACATACAAACCTGTTTACAAAGGCAGGCTTCATATCCAGACTGTGAATATTGAAGTCTCGGAGGGTGTGCTCGTTTAGCAGAATATCGCCAACAAGACCTGAAAGGTGAGTCAAAGCTGCTTCAGTTTCTTTATGGATCTTAAAACAATGTTAATGAGTTTCTCTAAGGGTCTCAAATAAAAGGAAAAGATTTCAAGGCAAGACTCGTCTGACTGGAATGTCTGCAGAGCCATCTGTTTGTTAAACTGCTTGCACCTTTGCGCTGTTCATCCAGGGTTTTTCCATAATTCACTCTTCCACAGTTCTCCACCAGTAAGCCCAGAGTTCTTTTTCCCTTCAGTGGGAAAATACATAAAACATTAAGGGGCATTAATAGAAGAACAGCAGCATTAGCACACAAAAAAATCCATTCAGTTGTTTTGATTTTAGCAACTCATCAAGGCTGATGTGTGTCTACTGTTTTCTGTAAGGCTCAAGGTGACTTTCTCATTTGTTAGGATAAACAGTTGTTTGAAAATTTGCTGTTGGCTTAATACTGGGACCCAGCTGCCAAAAAAAACACCCAGCAGCATCCCCTGAAGCTTTCAGATGCTGCATTCTGTTAAATATTTACAACTTTATTCTTTTCAAACAGCCAACTGTCACATTTTCACAGAGAAGGACAGACAGACTCAAAAGTTACCTTCCCATCAGGTACAGCAAGTTCTTGCACCGTATAGTCCAAAACGCCTACAAAATGTTTATCCACAAAAACCTGGGGAAAAGAAGGAAAGTTGAACATAGATGTTTTTGTCTTTCACTGCATTCAATCTTTCCTGAGAACTGCCCACTAATACCAGACCAAATGGTCGCAGCCTTGACTTGTAATCCACAAGTACGCTGATCAGGAAATCGCAGCTTTCTAGGTCCAAATGTTGTCACAAAGACTGTGGATGGACTGTGTGTGTGTCTGTCTTCCTGTCCTTACCAGAGCTCTGTCTCTGACATTGTTCTGCGACTTGAGAGCTCCGCCACTGGTGATGGTGGTCTCATAGAGCGTGTAGCCATATGACTGACCATTGTTATTGTTCACGGGGAGATTCTCCATGTTCACCGGCCTCTCCGACTTGAAAGGCTACAAGATATGCATAAGACAGGTATTTTAACACACAGCATAAATACATATATATACAGTTTGTGTGTGAAATTCGGATTTTTAAAAATATGAATGAATAAAATACAAGATAACCTCTCTCAATACAGATTTGACAAGTCTTCCACTTGCAATATGACCTGATGTTAGTGTTTACCATTAACATTGGCGCTTTCCTATCTGCTGCTCTTTTATTCGGCAACAATCTCCTACCCTTGGGAGGCGCATTATCTACCTTTCACGAGACAATAACCACTCCCTGCTATGACACGATTAACCACATACCTCCAAATGCACAGATACAATATCAAGCTCAGACAACCCACTCAGCAGCTCTGGAGCGGCTGGAGAGAAAACATGCTTTTTAAACAAGGGTGTGCGGCTGGACAGGGGCACAGTAATTGCCGTCTCACAGGAAAGCAAATTATTGCGATGGGGAGTGAATAATTAATGTTGTAAGCAACTGCCAGACCTGCTACATCTGCTCTGAATATAAATGCCATTGAAGAACAAGGCGTAAATGGCTAAATTAGACCGGTAGACATGAAAATAAGCAGAAATGACAACACCACCTTAAAAGGTTGGTTGGTGTTTAACCTTAATTGTTTTCTTCTTCCTCCTCTTTAGCAAAGGGACATTTGTTTTTTTGTGCGTGTGTGTCGCATTCGGGCTTTTATTTCCACAACAATCTCTACAGTCATGAAGCTGCACACGGCTGATTTCTGCTGCTCCCTGAGCAGGCCGCCGGTGTAGTTAGGAGAAAATGTCTTGCTCCGAGCGCTGTTGTTCATTTTCTTGTTCAGACTTCTCACAATAGCAATTCACCAGAATCATTTAAAATTAGCCGGGACACGTGCCTTGTGTGATAATGCTTTGTTTTTGGATCATTTAAAAAATGAGACACAAAAAAATGCTCAACTAAAGATGCATATAAACAAACCCCAAAGAGCACAGATGATTAATTTGACAAACTATAGCTAAAGTTCCTTATCATTTATCTTTTTATTATTATCATTAGGAGTTAGAAAAGCCAGAAAAGTGGCTACAAAAGTTAACAAAGGTAACAACCAAAGGCTAACAGTAAATTGTCTGTGAGCTTGGTTGAATTTCTTATGTATTCTCTCTGTAAACAACCTTGCAGCTTTGCTACACCGTGCAGATGAGCGTTGCTTCGTGAGACGCTGTTATTGTTTATTAATGCGTTCCCCATATTTTGGCACTCGCACTGCGGCTGTAGCTTACCTTGTCAGTGAAGCGCAGACTGTCCCACAGAGAGATGTGCTGCTGGATGACAGCGGGCTGGTATGCTCTCCGCTCATGAACAGGGGGCAGTTCAGGGAGAGGCTGAGCTGTGAAAACAAGGTGGGAAAAATAAGCATAGCCTGCAGTTTGGCTCTCTGTCCTTATCCTCTATTCACCACAAGGAGCTTTATTCTTTAGGGAGCTTTTGTAATTATAAAAGGAGTTTGCCTGCCTGTCAGAATTATCTGGACATGTTCTATACAGACGGGCGACGAATGAAATTCAAGTCTCTCTTAAGAAATTAACAAATATGTGGACCCTCTCACTGTAGTGGTCAAGGATTCAGCTTCTTCCTTTAGTTTGTCAGCTATTAAGAACAATTTTGAATACTGCTGCAAATACAAAGAAGATCTGTTACATCTGGCATGTGAATGATACACTGAAATAGAGAAAAGGTTGCTGGACATCCTCCTAGATTATTAAACCACGACCTCGTACAAGACTTTCATTCTCCAGCCTTTAGATGCTGTCCCTGAAAAACTGTTTGAGCCTCCTTGGATGAGCCACAAAAAGTCCTCAGCAGCATCCAGTTTGCATTCCAGTTTACAGTCTCTTTACAACGATTAGCAGTGGTTGCCCATGCCCTCTAACAGCTTTTAAAGGTGTTAAAGCACACAGTGGAAGAAGTTTCACATGGCCAAGTGGTAACAGCTGGAATAGCCAACACCTTTCCTCTAGATATCTCCCTCACTGCCTCAGCGGTGGATCAAATCTAACATAAGATGACTAAGAACACATACAGACACTAACTACAGACTTAAGGCCTGCCTTAAATTCAATAATTTAAGTGATTTAATGTACCGTTCTGTAAGTGTGTTCTGTTGTTTATAGCAGCGAAATAATACGAAATGCCCAAAGAATATAAAATCATAGGCTTGTTTTAAGAGCCATGAACCTTGACAGAGTTCGGGCAGTCAAAGGTAAATCTAAAAAAAAACCACTCCAGGAAAAAGACACAGCTCTGACACAACGTACATGATGACAACCAAACAATAAAAACATATCAAGTTGATCTAATTAAGGAATTAGGTCATGTGTTCGCAGCTGCCGAGAAGAACACAGAGCAGTTTCAGACTCTCATATCCGGGCCATTGCTCATGCTCAGCAGACTACAAACCATAAGGATGAATCACGCACAGGCAGCCTTTCAAACTATCTTCAATCACCACGGTGTTGAGCAAATTATTAGCTTGTTGTGCTGAATTCAATCCCAGATTGCCGAAAGCTAGCCATAGCCACAGAACACTTGAGACTCCTGCACCCGACCGCAAAACCCTTGTTTTACAAAGAGGGAAAACTGCCTAACCAATAAACGTGACAGAAGGCCGAGGATGTAATTTTGAAGATGAGCAGTAATTGAGGGTCATTGACTTGGACACATTTCTGCCACACATGCACAAACCCTCAGACACACACACAAAAACATATCTGTAATCCATGCTTGTAATCATATGCAAAGTGATCCTGCTTTAGCCAACAGAGAACAGGTTCTACAAGGAGAATTTACTAAAGAGGGCGATGGAAGAAAAAGGAGGGGAAGAAGGAGCGATAGAAGATCTGGGAGCCCGTCTCGCCAGCAACGCACAACACTCACTGTGGTAGTGGCTGAATAAATTCCTCAGAAGATGGTACTTGTTGGTGTAATCCCCAGCCTCGGATAATGGAGCATCGTAATCTGAAAGATAATGCGCTATCAGAACATAGGCTCGGGAGGCAGAGAGGGAGGCAGAGATGCCTCTTACTGTGGCAGATGCTTTCACTGTGCGCCCCTATCAAACATCTCGAGGCAGCAGCGGGCCGAGACATATTGCACTTTATCTTGACAGAAAATGGAGGCTTTGTGAGGCAAAAAAGGTAAAAAGGCATTGGGAGAAATAAACACAAGTATGAGGGGCTGCTGAAGGTCAGAGGTGGCCTTGCCTACTGTGGAGCTTGTTTTTTTTAGAATTCTCCTCCTTTCTGAAGAACAAGGTCATTACAATGTTAAGTACCCTAGAGGAGGATATAAAACCCATTGTACCATCTTTAATTTACATTCCCGTGCATTTATTAGGTAATGAATTCATCTGTGTGCTCTGCATATTTACAAGTTTCAGGTCAGATGCTGCTGAGTAGAGATAGCACCATCTACAGACGTCTCAAATATCCTTATCATATTTTTTTATCTACCAAACAACCTCCCATTTGTTTCAATGTAACAAGCTGACAGAATGAGACTATGTTTCCAATGAGTTATTATCTACATGACGCATGCAAATTTTAGCCTATTGTTGTGCAAAATCCGTGGGCTTTGATAAGTGTCACTAATTACGAATATGTGCCTGTGTTGAATCCTTGCAGCAGGGGCAAGTTAAAGCCTGACCAGCCAGCCATGTATAACTTCATTTTCCTTCCAGCTCTAGCAGAGAGGTTTGTTTATTCAAATGTCAGGAAATACTGGCCAGTGTGCTTTAGAAGCTCATGAAAGACAAACTGATTCGTTCCACATACCGTAGCTTGTTACCATGGGTTCAGGTGCCGGTAGTCCAACAGCAAAGGCCCCACTCATGAAGCCAAAATTTGTCCCCCCGTGGAACATGTAAAGGTTGATGGACATGTCCAGCTTAAGGATTTCGGTCACCACAGGTATCATTTCTGTCGAGAAAACCAAAATAAGGTTTAATTTAGCTGAAAGTTTCCCATATGACCAATGAGTGAAGCAGGGAATAACAAACAGGACTTGAAGTCACAAAAGGGGGAAAACAAATCCACACAGACTCGAATTTAATGAGCTAGAGCGGCTGTTTTAATACCCCTATTGCCCTCAGTGTCACTTTAACTGAAACACAAACCACAAATCCTATTACAGGAAACTATAATTTATTACGGGGCAATGCTCACACCCAAAAAATGGCCTATTTTCTTGCACAAATAAGCTTAATATATTTTGTAATGAACGTGGCTAAGAAGGTAATTAAGAATTTAAATTGAATTTTAGTAGTGTAACTGGACTGAGTTTAATGATTCTAATCAAGAGGCGTTAGCCTTTTTGAATAACAATCGGGCTAGGCGAGCAGTAGAGCTGGACTCGGCTGGTTTCATGGTGGCAGAACTCACTGTGACCAACTGCTGGGTGTGCTGCAGTCTGCAGAGCACTGAACTGTCAAGGACATGAATCCCCCTCTGAATATTTCAGTGTTCATTTCATTGCTGTGACAGTTTCTGCGTGGTGAGGGTTTTTCTTTCTCCCCATTTTCCTTTTCAGAGCATTTTTTTTTGTTAAGATGCGGATGGCTGCTAGGAATGACAAGAGCAAAAAGGAGGCTTGAGGCACTGCAATCTTTTCAAGAAATAAGATGTTTCCAAGAGCACTCAGGATGATGATGCCATAGTGTCTGACTGCCATTAATCTCAACAATTGTGAAATAGGTGCTATCATTTACGTCATGACTGTGCATTAGACTATAAATAACACACACAACAGCAGCATATGCTATACAGCTGATATGTGGGGTACAATGTAGAGTTAAAGAGAGAATTCTTAGATTAAAAGACATGAAGATTTGCTGTTTTATACAACCCTGTTAAACATACATACACATATATACATATACACACATATATACATGTATACACATATATATTTCTGTACATTTGTGTATATATATCAGCAAATAGCTAATATATCAGTCAGGCCTGGGTAAAATATAAATAATAATACAATGTAATGATTTTTTAACCAATATAAACCATTATTTAATTTAAAACAGTACAAAGATAAGATATGAAATGATGAAAATAAGAAACTGCATTGCTTTATGAAACTGTACTGCACAAACTTGTTTATCCCAAAATACATAGGAAAACTCCATTAGTATTTACTTTTTCTGCCACTATATACTTTTGCTCCATTGCAATTTAATCTATTTCTATTTTTTTTTATTCAAGTGCAACAATAAACCATTGTAATATGTACAAGTTACATTTAAATTAAATAAGTGAATTGCTATTTCTATACTTTTCCTGTGTTTGCTATAATTTCACATAAAAGTGTCAGAGATTGCAAATATAAAAAAGATTCCACAGGAATTTTGTCATTTTTGGCAAGGTCTCATTTGAAAAGAGATTTTAATTGCAAAGACAAAGATAAAATCAAAATTAAATAAATAAGTAAATGTCCTTTGCTCTTAAGCAGGCAGATATTGCATGAAACATGCATCACGTTATTTCTCATACAAAATACAAACCAGTATAGCAACACTATGGGAAACCCATGATGATGTCTTCCCACCAACAGAAATGTAGTGCACAACACTTGATCTGTATCAGTGTTTTTGTATCCGTTTATCTTTTGTGAGGCTGCAGGAAATACAGATGGGAACTCCTCCACCTCAGTTCAATAAAAATCAGTGAAGCATATCTTTGAACAATTCTGCAATTAAGAGCATGGTACACAGCCTCTGGTCTGTGATACTTGGCTTACAATCAACCAAGCATTAAAGCTATATAAATCTCTAACAAAGCCATCAAACAAGTAAGAAATGACCATATGCTAAGCTGTATACCCCAGCTGCACTGTGTGGGCTCAGCGCCTTCTTTGAAGAAACATGGCGTTAGACACTGTCTTACACTCAGCCTGAAGAAAGGCTCACACAGCTCCCATGGCAGTGAGTTTGTCCTTACACAGTCTTTCCTCTGGCATAGACACTGTTTTATACTCAGCTAAAAGGTTTGTCTTAAACCTCTCTTACCCTACGGCACTGTGACTCTGTCTTACTCTCAAGACAGCCTGTTTTACTTTCACTGATTTTGTAGTAGCTTGCAGCACCAAACCTGTCTTGCTCTTGCCTCAAATTATCCACCACTATCGACCGTCTGTAAAAAAAAAAAAAAGTTTCACCCACAACAAAGAATCCATCTGCAGTAATCCTAACTTACGCTCATTCGAACCCCACACGCTCATCATGGATCCTGAATTTCTATTAAAGAAAACATGTTTTTTACATTTGTAAAAATAAAGCACGTCTTACCTTCAGCAGTGTAAACATGGTGGAGCCCGCCCCAGAGATCAAACCAGCCAGACCAGTACTCCATCACCATTTTAGGTTTCTGAGGCTAGTAAAGAAAACATGTTTTAGTGTAACTACTCAACCAGTAAAGCAACTGATAGTTTGAACCTTTCAAATCCCTTTCATAGAAAACAGTTTCAGTTTGTTTTACCAGGATTGTCTAATTCTTGCAGAGAGCAATGCTAACTAAGTGTGGTGATGAGTCTGATTATATCAGAAAACTCCAAAATCTATCAACATGAATTTAACTAATTTAGTGGCAAGAAAGACTTACTTGTATTTGTTCCAGATACTTGATTTCATCTGGGTCCAGTTTTTGAAAATTGATGGTTTCCAGAGCTGCAAACAAAAAAAAGACACATATTACGTTAAATAAGGCACAATATTAAACCACTCTTCAGAGAGGTATTAGTCATTCAACCATGAATTGGTAGTATCTGAATGAAACTAAATGATCCTTTAGTTGGTAAAGACAGGAAAGGCAGGAAATTGTTCTGATAAAAGACTGTGAACATACAATACTGCGCAAAAGTCTTGAGCTTAGCACTTAGCACTAATTGGAATCACTCAAGCATAAAAAAGGCACCTAACTCAAGGGAGATGTGTATACATGTAACAGAATACTTAGCAAAGAGAACATTTTAAATTGTATCTTTAGGCAATTTGTTACCAGCAGCCTGTTGTAGAAACACATAATTTGTTCCAATTTATTTAGCTGAATCTATGAAAACTGCCAAAGATAACAGTCTGAAAGGCATAAAACAGTATTTCTGCTCTAACAATGTGATTCCCAAAGAACAAACAGCCAAGAATTTGTCATATCTCAGCAAACAATTTTGAGGAAACTGGACAAGTGAATTATCTGCAGCTGTAGATAATCTTAAATCGAGTGTAGCTCCAGCGGTAGAGCACGTCATCCATTAATTAGAAGGTTAGTGGTTTGATCCCTGGCTGCTCCAGTTTGCATGCCAAAGTATTCCTGGATAGAAAGTTAGACAGAAAGCACTTGGGTGTAGCGGGGGAAATAAACGTTTGTATGAATAGGTAAAAGAGGCACGTTGCATAAAGTTCCCCGAGTGCTTGAGTAGAGTAGAAAACTGCTATAGAAGAACCTGTCCATTTAGCAGATTAACAGTATCCTTTAGAAAGTCGTCTCACTTCAAAGCTCATAACCTGCGAGATGCAGCTGACCTCTCAGGGGATCAATCTACTGTTCACCAAAACGTGATCAGAAATGGTCTCAGTGAAAGGGTGACTGTCAAGAAACCATTTGCAAGGATGAGAAACAGGGAGAAAAGGCTGAGCTCTGCCATATTACACGACAACAATTACCCTATCAGTCATGGACAAACCTCCCAAAAGCCGCAAGCTCAACATTATTGAAGCAGTGTGAGATCATCTTGACAGAGAACAGAACAAAAGGCAGCCAACATTCAAAGAAGAGCTTTGAATGTCCTTCAAGAAATCTGGAGAATTATTCCTGAAGACTACTTCAAAAAAGCTTGTTTACAGGAGTCTATGAGTGTCTGTGTTGAAAAAAGAAGGTGGCCACAAACTGAAACTCTGTGTTAGCCTTTATTTTGTATTTCCACTAATGCTTGCACATAGTTTAATAAACTGTTTTTCCCATTTTCCTAACAAAATAGAAAGAAATGAGAGGTAGCTTGAGACTTTTGCACAGTACTTTTGAAAAATTATTAGAAATACATTTAAATACTTTAAGTGATTCTCAGAAGAAGGTTCAATATAACATACCCTGGTGGATGCTGCTTTCTAATTATATGAATACTACACACCGGAATATATCAGTAATACCAAGTATCAATCAAAATGCTTTAGCACTGCAGTAAAAACCAACAGTACATAATGGTTACTAATTAATGTGAATTCAAAAACATTTCTGGTATGACACTAAGATTTGGTTCTGCATTGTAGTTGTGCAACACTGGCCTGCACTTATTTCAGACGTTTTTGCCGTTGTGCATAAAAATGAGACACGCCAGCCAACATATTGTAGAATGTGTGTGTGATTGATTGGCCATTTGTGCATACAGCAGCTTGTTTGTCTGCCAGCCAATCTGACAATACCTCCTTTCACTCCTCCAAGCTTCAGCCCGTCCTTGTTGTCTGAGGTCAGCAGCAGCTCTGTGATACCCCTTGACAATAGCGCCTGTAAAGATCAGAGGGTGGGGGTATTATAGAGGAAACTAAACAAAACCAAAATTATATATTATATTTTTGAATATATATATATATATATATAGTAAATAAGTGCAAACCTATTTATTGATAGTTCTTTATTAACTACCTCCTTACCTCCTTGATGAAGGGCATGTAATTTTCATCTGTAGCATAGGAGCCATATTCATTCTCCACTTGAACTGCTATAATCGGGCCACCCTTGGAGTACTGTGCAGCAATTAGCCATATATTAGGACATACAGTATGACTTGACACAAGTTCTTTCTCGTTCCTATCCTCAGCATAGTTAAAATGGAAAAAAAAAATTGAGATATGAAAGCTTTAGTGTTCAGTGATGCACGGAGCTGATAAAAAAAATAAGGCTGTGAACACAAGATAAGCAACTCAAGAGTGTCTGGTAACCACTGTAAGCCTTGCTAAAACTGTTTACCACGTTCTTAATGGCAGCCGGGCCCTGCACAGCATTTCAGGACGTTGTAATGAAAATATTGATGTAGCGATTGAGGTTATAAAAGTGTCATCATCTTACAATTGTTGTATCACATTGGAGTCATGATTGCTTTTTAAACTGTGTGCTTACTGAATTTAAAAGAAAATCTATTAAATTTGTATGTGACATCTGTTTGTTATTTCTCTTACACCATAGTACTTTGGCGTAAGTCATTTTTCTCAGCCCCCCTCGCAACTGGAACATTAATAAGCATGTTTCACTTATAAAGGTCAGGACCTCTACATTTTCAGTAAACTCATAGAAAACTACCTGATGTGGGACGACTTTCTTTATGACCTCATCAAAAAAGGAGTTGGCTGCATCGGTGAATCCAGAGTAGGTTGTTCTCAGTTTCATCTGGGGATCCCTTAGCAGCCAGCTGAAAAGAAATCACAGCGCAAAGTGTTGTGATGCGATTTCACTTTACGATTTTAAAGACAGCTGCACCAAGCTGACCTAAGAATGGCTACCGTCAAGCAGAGGAAGTCATGCTTTAGTGCATTTTTCTGTCCCTCTCGCTCAGATTTGACAATTATCAAATAATTACCTCAACCTCACATTCCCAAAAGGAAAATACTGCTCTAAAAATACTACCTTATTCCTGCCAGCAATTATCTGATTATCTGTCTGAATCTATCGTGATTACAGAAGTAAATCAATTCATCTTTCAGGGAGATGTGCCTGTCAGATTTAATTATGGCTGTCGCCAATATATCTCTAAAAGTCTGCTGGTAGTCCTCAGTGACTTTCATTCGAGTAACAGCAGTGGCAAACTTACATGGCGTACTGCATATTGCTGTTTATTCTTAATAAGCCTATGTGAGGCCCTGTTGTACTGCAGGTGCAAACCTGTAAGGTGGGTCTTACAAACAAACAAAACAAAACAAAATAAACAAAAAAAAAATATTTCCAGAAGAAATCAAGAAATTTTTGTCCTTGCACACTTAAAAAAAACTCAGATGACTTAATAATGAGGCAGTTCTTATATTTACTAAACAAATTTTGCCCTCTGCAAAGGAACCACTTGATAATAGAAGTTATAAAGTACTGTGCAAGAGTTTGTTTTGTTGGGAAAATGAAAAATGGCTGCAGCATTTAATTTAAACATCTACAAACATAAAAGGAAAGTCTTCAGGAGTAGTTCTTCATGCTTCTTGAAGGACATCCAAAACACTTATTTAGATGTTCTAGATGTTGTTCTGTTCTCTGTTAAGATATTGAGGTCTGGGCTACAGGGAAGGCCAATCCATGACTGACAGCGACTATGTGTTTGTTCATCAAGTTATGCTTTTACTGGATCAACAGTGTGTTTGAGATCATTTTCATGCTAACAAATGAAGCTGCAGGCAACCAGATACTGTCCAGATGGTGTTACACAGTGGATGAAAATCTGACAGTACTTTTCTCCGTGCATAATTTCATTCATTTGTGTCAAGATCTCCAACACTACTACTGGAAGAATGCAGCTTTACACCATGACAGAGCCTCCACTGTGTTTTGCAGATGACTGCTGACACTCACTGTTGCACCTCTCTCCCAACCTCCTTCATACATATTGATAACATTTTAACCAAAAATGTCATACTTGCATTCATCAATCCATCAGACCTGTTTGCCGACTGATTTTCAGTCCAGTTCTTGCGCAATTAGGCTAGCCTCGGTTTTTTCTCTACATTTCCCTTCCTAACGAATGGCTTCCTGTCAGCATCTGTTCCACTGAGACCATTTCTAATGAGGCTAATAGTTCTTTGAAATCACCTGTAAAACAACTCACAATGAAATACTATTCCATGCCTGTGAAAGTGCCTAAAAATACAATTTAAAATTGGTTCTTTGGTAAATTCTTTGTTATGAGTAAACACAACACTAGTCCATCAATTGAGCTATGGGCATTTTTACGCTTGAATCATTGAACTGAATCATTTAAACAAGCAGAAAAACTAAACAAAAAACATTCCTCTGAAAATGGTCAGGTACAAGAACTGCAGTGAAAATTAGTGAATGTCAATCTAAAACAATTCTCAACGCTCTTCTAAAAGTCTGGAGAAATATTGTTTAAGATCATTTTAAATATTACGAGGAAGTCTGCTTCCTTGGAGGCAAAATATAAAGAAATGATTTTGCACAGCACTGTAATCAAGTTAAACTGCTTAGCAATCTACTAGCTGTTTTACGCATCAGATTCCAGAGTAACTAATGCTTTAAGGCACTTACAAATTATGTATAAATATACAGTAACACTTGATTGCATATCTAAAATCTTTACCTGGGTAGTCCCCCTAAGTCCCACTCAGCACAGATGTAAGGCCCTGGTCGCAGAATCACCCAGAGGCCCAAGCTGGCTGCAAGACGTAGGTAGGCTCTAAGGAACGGATGTAAAATGAGCTGTCAGTGGGGGCCATTTATTATGAATAAAAGTCAATAAAGTATTTAAATGAATAATATATTTTCTCACTGTAAAATATTTTTCTTAACCTTCATCGTGTACTTTGAAAACAAAAAACAGATTTAACAGGTCAATGACATTATAATTAATAACTCAATCACTGACAGACAAAGTTCACTAATTGATTTAAAACATTTCTTATAACCTCAAATCACTCAAGGCTGGCAAACTCAAGTCTTTAGCAATATAACAGTGCCATCTGCAGGCGATCTTCTGAATTCCCTGAAAGCCTTCCCCTGCCTTCAGTCCTTACTCTAAATCTAGCTGATCCTCAAACTTGAAGACCCCCCGCTCTGGCTCGTGCAGGTTCCAAGGAACATATCTGAAAAAAGAAATTAAACTTTTTTAAATGCATACGTGTGCATTATTATGTGCATTATTTCAGCCGCAAACTCCTTACAGAAGTATGGGCAATGAATTTTCCGCTATGTGTTCAGACAGTCTTGAGTTGTAGTAGCTTACGTAGTCAGAGTATTAAGGCCACAGGCCTTCATCTTCAGCAGCCGGTCCTCCCAGTAAGCTCTTGGGACACGGAAGTAATGAATGGAGCCTCCCAAGATGAGGAAAGGTTTTCTCTCCAGAGTGAACTGAGAAGAGTTGGCTCTCAGGCCCTCCACACGGTTCATTCTTCTTGTTTCAGGGTGGTTCCTAAGAGGCAAAACTTTGAAACTGTGAAAGAACTCGCTGAACAAGAAAAGGAAAACTGCTAATATTTAAAATCTGTTGCAAGTTCGCGGAAATCTCCCTTACTGAAGCGCAGAGGTAATAGGTAGCTTGTATATCTTATCGTGGTGAGCATAAAAGGAAAGCCACACCTTTAGGGGTCAATGGTTAGTGTAAGCACTATATTGAAATACTGAGATTGTCTTTTGTCAGCTTGCAATAAAATGCTTATGGCTGATTATCTTGAGTTTGATTTTGAGTTCTGATCACTACTAGATTCACGAACCAGTTCTCTCATGTTTTACTGCGTCACCCTTGTTTTTACACTATTTAAAACCTATATTAATTTAAAAAATAGTACAACGGCAACATTGTACTATGTTTGGGTGGGAGGAGGGGAGGGTTGCATCAGTGTTACATCATCATAATTTCTTTTAGTAATTTAGTAAATGTCTGCAAACATTTAGTTTTTGCAGGTCTTGAAGGTCTTGGTTACTATATAACTTCAGCTGCTTCAGAGCTAATTTGTTATACTTTTAAATTCGTTATATTTTTAATGTGTTTAGTGGATATTTCCCCGCAGAATCATGCTGCTGTAATACGGCCAAAATGTCAAATACAAAATTATACAAAATTCCTCCATTTGAACAAAAGCAAAACAGAAATGATTCTACTTGGGCAACCCAAACGCATTAGACGGGTAAGACAGCACCACTGGACTCTTAGCCTCTTCCTGTCATCTGGTTGCAATGAACCTTGGTGTGATTCTTGACTGTGCATTAACATTTGATAAACTAATTAGCTGTTTTGTTAAGACATGCTTCGTTCAATCAGGTGAAGGCCTACCTCGCGCCACCTGACTTTGATTGTGTAATTTACCAGTTTATTACCTCTTGTCTCGATTATTGTAACTCTTTATATGTTGGCTCTAATCTTATTTCGTCATCTTCAAGTCGTTCAAAATGTAATGTGATGACATTACACCTGTACTGGTGTCCTTTACACGGGCGTGCAGTCCCTTTCAGGATCCAGTTTAAAATTTTATACTTGTTTTTAAGCGTCTCAGTGGTTTGATGCCTTTACTTAACATAACTTTTAAAACCCTAACAGAGCACTGAGGTCTAGAACCATCTGCTCTAGGACATTTCTAGATCCAGGCTTAAAAGCAGAGGCTACATAAATAAACTTTGACTTGACTTGACAAAATGTGGCATTGTCCTCGTGGAGGCTTTCCCAAACGAATATGTTGATTTGAATGGCAGATTATCACTTGGTTACCGGTGCCTTTGCAAGTGTGCAGGTTACCTATGGTTTGTGTAAGATTGTGAAAGCTTGTTTTTAAACTGGTTTCAAACAAGTTGGACAGTACCTCTTCTTTTTTATTGCAGAGGAAAGTGTCTATGTCATCTAAAAAGAATTTAAACAGTCAGCACATGTTTTCACCTCAGTCCATCTGAATTGAGCTCTGGCCCAGAGGACATCTTAAGGTTTCTGGAGGTGTTTTTGTTCATGTTTATCTTCCATTTGCACATGCAATGATAAACAGTGTTTCTCTGTTTCTGAGTTAAGTTTTTTATGCAGTGTTGCCTGAATGCCCAGAGATCACGTCCATTCAGCACTGGTTATCTGCATTTCCTCTTACATGTAGCTATTTCTCCTTATTGTGTTTAATCTTTTAGTGATGCTCAGATGATGAAATCCCCGCATGCTCGTATTGGAAATCTAGACGGACAAATGCTATTCTTCAGCTATTAAACTATTTTCTCTCATAACCTTTCAGAGAGTGGTGAACTTAGCCTCTCTGTGATGTTCTTATCGTCACTTTTCATACCTACTATTTCTACTGGCCTGTTGCAGGGTTATCTAAGCAGCAGTTACATGCCTAATTTACATTTTACATAGCATCCCAACCTTACTGAAAAAAGCTGAATATATTTCAGCTGAATAACATCACACAAGTTTTACCTTATCCGTTTTTTTTTCACATACTACAGTCTAAGAATAATAATTTTAATGTAAATCTCCAGCGTTTTGTTTTGTTTTTTTAATTCTCCAGGACTAGGCTTGAGTATAAAATGTGTGTGGGAAAAGTGGGCCAGTGAAAGACAAGTAGCTGTTACGTAGACACGTAGAGTCTAACAGGTGAGCCAGATACGCGTTCACAGGTGCCCTGGTCAGTCGCTGTGTAGCTGAGTTGAATACGGACCAGTAGCTCCAAGCACGATTCGTGGAGCTTAACAATCACAAACTGTAAACATTTCACGTATCAGTGTGCGAGATGTCTTCACGCACATAACTCTTAGTAAAAGTTAGTGACCGGTAAAAACAGCGCTGTATCAGTGTTTGCCTTACCTTGTAAAGCGATACATAATTATTCCCGCGGCAGCGACGCAAAGTAGAAGAAAATATCGTTGCTTCAAGGATAGACGAAGACCAATCACTGAGCTTTCCATTGGTATCAACAATACAGCACGCTGAACCTTATTGTGTTAACGCCTTTTAAAAGCCATATTTCCACAATTTAGTCTTCCGAGTCTCCTTCCAGCATGGAGCCTGACAGACGAGTCTTCTCAACTAAGGATATTGCTAGCTTAACGTAGTTTCGTGAAACCTGTGAAGAATTGAATGATACCGCCAGCATTCGTACTTCCGGAATTAATTATTAAAAACTAATGAATTCGCTATGGGTAATTCAAGTATTTTTTCTGATCGCGCTACAAAATAAAGCTTCTTATTCCCATGAGAAGCGAGCGTCCGAGTCCGAAAAGTCCAATGAAATAGTGATGGGTCGGTCGCGAACGAAATGGCTCTTAGAGCCGGATCTTTGAAGTGAACGTTGCGAGCCGTGGGGTTTTATTTTTCTTTCTCCTGCCCTCTCTTTCACTTTTTTTGCTTCACGCTGCAAGTCACCCTTGTGTTTGCACTGAGCAGAGACGGCAAACAGAGCCTTGCGTTTGCGTCCCTCCCCCCTGAGCTGAGGGGGCGGGTGGTAGTTACACTTGCAACAGCAGTAGCACACAACAAGAGCAGGAGGGAGAGGGAAAAAAAGGCAGCCGGGAGCAACAACAAGAGACAACACCGTCACACTGGAAAGGTACAGTAAAGAAAATGAGTAACACCAAGAAAAGAAGCAAAGTCTGGAACCATTTCAGTCTTATTGACAACACAAAGGCAGAGTGTAGAGTCTGCAAGAAAAGGATATAATATAGAGCCGGCTCCAAAAACAACATGCACAGGCACCTAAGAAATGTCCACCCATCAGTGCAATGGGAAGATAAAACGCAGTCAGTTGAGTGTGACATTAATATTTCTCAGTGACAACCTTTCCCTTAATTAAAGGTCTGGGCGTTCTCCCCCCCCATATTCTATTGTGTTGTGGTTTGCAGTGTTTTGTGTTGTTTCACTTTAAATTTGTTTAAAAGGAAAAAGCTGAAAATTTAACTACTTAAAAGTTTAAATGTATGAAATGTAAATAGTTGTTTTTTGTATTTTATAATTTATTTATTACAGTTTATGTGGAGTGAATAAATAAAAGTATGTCTAAAGTGGCCACTAGAGACAAAGCACATACAAAACTCCAAAACACAACACAAGTGCTCCAGGATGCTAGGGGCCGTGTTGAGCTTTTGTTACCTAGTGGCTACACAAGCCAGCAAATACTAACAATCGGATTGGGTGTGTGGTAGCAACAGGTAAATTAATTTTTCTTTAATTATTTGAATATATATAAAAAAAAAAAAACACCCAGCACGCCCCTGCGGGCGGTTTTATCCTTCAAGCTCGGGTCCTCTACCAGAGGCCTGGGAGCTTGAGGGTCCTGCACAGTATCTTAGCTGTTCCCAGGACTGCGCTCTTCTGGACAGAGATCTCCGATGTTATTCCCGGGATCTGCTGGAGCCACTTGCCTAGCTTGGGAGTCACCGCACCTAGTGCTCCGATTACCACGGGGACCACCATTACCTTCACCCTCCACATCCTCTCGAGCTCTTCTCTGAGCCCTTGGTATTTCTCCAGCTTCTCGTGTTCCTTCTTCCTGATATTGCTGTCATTCGGAACCGCTACATCGATCACTACGGCCGTCTTCTTCTGTTTGTCTACCACCACCAGAGGTGGGACCAAGTTAGGGCTGCTCAATTAATTGAATTTTAATCACGATTACGATCTGGGCTTTCAACGATCATTAAAAATGACTGAGCCGATTATTAGCCCCTCCCTCATTTATCCGCGACACCTTAAAGGCCGGTCCGTGAAAATATTGTCGGGCATAAACCGGTCCGTGGCGCAAAAAAGGTTGGAGACCGCTGATTAAGAGGACCCGAGGGAAGCTCGGAAAGCTAAGCAGAAGTTATTTGGAGAGTGACTGCTGTTGGTTGAAAAGAGAGTTTAAAAAAAAACAAACTTCAGTGGTGTTGCACACTATTTTATATTATTTTTTTAAAGTCATTGTTAACCCTTTAAAGCCGGTCAGAGCAGCACGCTCCCTTTTGCGTAACTATTTTTAAATCCCTGTAGAACCTGAACCGTGTAAGCTAGCGCAATAATTTGTTTTGCATATGAAACCGGAGGAGTTGTACTTACATCTGATGCCATCAGCTTGTCCTCGGTCACGGTTTCGTTCCACATATAGCTTTGCAAAAATTGCATAAAAAGCGCTTGCAGGAACAAAAACATAATATTCCAGAAACACGCTTTGCCGTTCCTATCAGCTGTTCGTAACACTTCCCACAGTGAAATGATGCACATGCTGTTTTCTTTGCAAATCTGCAGCATAGGATTGTTTTTTGTTTTTCCTGCAATATATAAAAATTGCTGTATCTCCAAAATAAAACTATGAAGACACTCAAAATAAATTTCCTGTGGTGGGAAACTATTTTTTGCAACTTTATTGTATTTAAAGTTTTGAGGGATAAACCTCTTAAATTTCTCCAAGTAGAAATATATGTAAACAAAACAAAAGCGATTTTCAATTTTTTTTGTAGTTTATTGCACTTTTTTGCAATTTATGTAATTACTATGCACTTAATGCATACATATTATTAAAATATGGGCTATAACAGTTGTATTGATGTATAGCAACTTGAAATGCTCCCACAAATGGCACTACAACATGTAAAAAAAATAATATAAGCTCTGGTGGACTTGGTTCTATAGTAGGTCTTAAAGGGTTAAATAAACATCGTCAAATAATCGTGATCTCAATTTCAGTGAAAATAATCGTGATTATCATTTTTGCCATAATCGAGCAGCCCTAGACCAAGTCATTGTTTTGCAAGTCTCAAGTAAGTCTCAAGTCTTTATCCTCAAGTCTCAAGTCAAGTCTCAAGTAATGTCAGGCAAGTCAGAGTCGAGTCTCAAGTCACTGGTGTAAAAGTCCGAGTCAAGTCACAAGTCTGAAACTTTGAATTTCAAGTCCTTTCGAGTCTTTAAAAAAAAAAAAACACGAAAAAATAATGTTGCAGTTATATGCTAAATGTAAATATTAGACCATGTAATTTTAAAATCTGTGTTTTTCTCAACACATGACAAAATAGTGAACTTAGAAAATATACACAAATTGTGAAATTGCACCTCTTTAAAATGCAGCTCAATTAAACCTAGCTCCAAGAATAATTTTCACCGACAGTTCTGAGATAAGCTGCATGTTATTCTTGGATGCGGTTGTAGGACCGGCTTTAAAATCGCATGACAAAAATATCATACACATTAAAAAAAACTGCATCACCAACGTAGCCTGGACAACATTTGCTAGTTAGATGAAGTCAGCTATCTCATCGTAGCATATTTATTAGGGGTGCAACGATACACAAAATTCACGGTTCGGTTCGGTTCGATACTTTGGTGTCACGGTTCGATATTTTTTCGATACAAAAAAAATGTTCATGCCTTTTTAATTTGTCATTTATTAAAATTATAAATATATATTTTAACTCAAAAGTACAGTTTTTAAATTTAACCCTAACCCTTGTGCGTGTTTTTTATTTTGACAGCGAATGCGCACCTGCGGACCACTTATGTGCAGCCCTGGTTATTTAGCTCGTCATATTGCAGCCACAGAAATTCTTTTGTCCATGAAACCATAAAGCTGCACTTTCTTTTTGCCTTATAGTCTGATTTGTCATAACTTCTCCGTTTTGTGGTAAGCTTTTCTTTGGCTGTCACTTCTTCACCCTGACCTGTCTTATTTGGCTCAGCAGAACTAAAATATATATACTGCTGCTTTTACACACACACTCACATGACGGTCAGCGATTCTCTGCGCGATCAACCTCTCACATGTTTAAGCTGCGGGAGATTTCACTTGTCATGTTTGCATAGTAAGCTAACGATTAATAAGACGATGTCAGAGGAATTGGTGCGCAAATTATCATCACTCACAGATCAGTGCTGTCGCTCTCTATACACAGTTCGCACGATTGCAAAGTGAAAGCAAAAAAACAAGCGCAAATTCAAACGCGATTTCAATATGTCACATATTGACAGTGGCTCACCGATGCCAATGACATAATTACCCAGCTACATTTCTGAAAGAATGCAAAAGCATTGACATATATTTTTCCTTCCTACAATAGCCCGACGGGCAGGGCAGAGATAGATTTTGGTAGCCCGACTGAAAAAAATCGCTAGCTCCGGGACGTCGGGCTAGCGATATTGCAAGCCCTGTATCTGATTGAGGAATCACTCATCTTTGGAAAAGAGAGTTTATTACAGAGAAATGGCTCTTTCCAAAATAAAAGCTATACTATCCGCTTCTTCTGGGCTATATTCTCAGCAGCATAAGGAGAATCATGTGCTAACAGCTGTCTAAATGACTCGGCTAAAGTTAGTAGCATGCTTGTTGTTTTGGTCTTTGCACTAGGATGATGTCGGAGTAAATGAGCAGTCATATTCGTTGTGTTCCCACTAGTGCTTTCAGGTTAATCTCGTTGAAATGACCTTAACGCCACAACACTGCAAATCTCCGTTAACGAGCTACCGCCGATCGCCCCGTGTGTGGGGCTAGACGGCCAACACGTTAACGAGCTAACTGCGCTAACACACTAGTTCCCACCCATGTAATTGAGCATTGCATGGTACATCCAACATACTGTTTTACTTTAGTCCATGACTCGCTTACCTTCAGGGTCATACGTCACATGAAAACCAAAATAATTCCAAACGCCAGATCTGAATGAGGGTGGGGGAGGTCCATGTGTCTTGCTAGCTTGCCCTGCACGCTTCCTTCTGACTATGCTGTCTGTGTTGAGCGCTCAGTGGATCTGCGCTCGACAGTGCAGCCTAGGCGGAGTAGTCGAACGCAGATTCACTGAGCGCTCAACACAGACAGCATCATCGGAAGGAAAGTTGATAAAATAAATTACAAATGTTGTATTGTTCGATACATATGCGTACCGAACCGAAAGCACTGTATCGAACGGTTCAATATCGATACGAATATCGTTGCACCCCTAATATTTATATGCATATTTATAATCATACGCTTCTTGGAGTGAGCGCATACACTCATGAAGTTTAGTAACTTCAGGTCACTGCAACAAGCCCAGGTACAGTTTACCGACGGATGGGTACAGGACCTTGAAATGCACCGTGTAGAATGAAAGACCATCGTACGTATCATAAGTTTACCAGTCTCACAAATTGTCGTCATAAATACACATTCCTTAACCGTTTATTAATAGGACCTTTGAGCTCAACGGTAATTAATTAGTAGTGGAAATAATTTCTGGTAGCATCACAGAAATGTAGCAGTGACAATAATACTGTATGCTGTAATCGTACTGGGCAATTAGTGATACAAAAAACCTGTTTTATCCTTTGAAGAAAAGTATATGTTTTTGTCAATGTACCATAATAACAGAAGCGAAACGCAATATTGTGTCAGGACAATTCACTATTTATGCACAATAAATAAAGAAGCATAGCGCGACAATTTCTGTTCAGCGCCAGACTTGCTTGTAACCTATATCACTAATTATGTTGTGAAAATGACGTATTAACTACTAAAAAACACTGACCTTCGTGTAAATGCTTGGAGCAGACTAACCTGTGAGCTGGAGTGTTCTGGGACGTTATATTTGATCTTTGAATGGCTGAAATCCAGGCCATCCGTCGCGTCTTTGTTACTTCGGAAACATGGCTTGAACAATTTCTCTTCAACGACGTAATCCGATAACAACCGATCTCTTTACTCGTCGGCTACATATACATATATATATATATATATATATATATATATATATATATATATATATATATATATATATATATATATATATATATATACACACATACATACATATATACATATATATATAACATCGGAGGGAATAACATCAGAGATCTCTGTCCAGAAGAGCGCAGTCCTGGGAACAGCTAAGATACTGCACAGGACCCTCAAGCCCCCAGGCCTCTGGTAGAGGACCCGAGCTTGAAGGATAAACCGCCCGCAGGGGCGTGCTGGGTGTTTATATATATATAAGATAAGATAAGATAAGATAAGATAAGATAACCTTTATTAGTCCCACACGTGGGAAATTTGTTTTGTCACAGCAGGAAGTGGACAGTGCAAAAGTTATGAGGCAAAAATTAGAATACAATAAGAATAAATACAGTACACAACTGTACAGAATAGAATAAAATACTATATACAGTAGAATACAATAAAATAAATATACAATAAGATAAAAATAGAATACAAATACAAATACTATATACAACTGAGTAAAAATACAACGATGACAGAAAGGATTATTGCACTTAGTATTATTGCATATGTATGGATGTGTGTGCTTGATCAGTTAATATATAATCACACAAAACAATCATATATATATATGATTGTTTGTGTGATAATACAAAAACAAAAGACATATGCATTCGATTGTGTAATTTAAGTGATCTAGGTAGCTCTGTTTTGGAAGTTCAGTTAACGCTAGAAATGTGTTTTGGAGTTTGTACGAGTTTTGTCTCTAGGGGCCCTCAGAAATATTTATATTAGAGATGGCACGATACCACTTTTTTATGTCCGATACCGATACCGATATCATAAATTTGGATATCTGCCGATACCGATATGAATCCGATATAGTGTTTTTTAATCAACAAAACTGTTTTTTAAAATACCTTGCTGCATTTTGCAAGTCTGCAAGTTCATACTCAAGTTTAAAACAACAACTACACTAAAGCTATTCTGTTATACCTGTATACAAAAAAAATATTTCATAGTTCAGCAATACTGATCAATCTAATAAACTTAGACCTACACCATTCTCCCTATTCTGGTATTTTAAAGAGTACTTAGCGTAAATATTAAGCAACCTAACTAATAGGGTTCCAACTCCCAGCAACAACAAAAATAAATAAATAAAAATAGGGAACCACCCCTCAAGCGCCACCTCATGATGCTTAATCGACGTAATCAACCTTAATTTGATGCAGTGTGAAAAAAAATGCACAGAAATATTAAATAGATTCAACATCTTTCTTCAACAAAATTGCAGACTGCACAGATGGTACCTTCCCAAAGGAAAAAGTACTATAGCTTACTAGGGTATATATATTAGACTTAATAGTCACTATATACAGTAATTGACTTCTATTCGTTTTACATCAAATTAAAACTTTGGGTGTCAGATAATTATTTATTAAAAGCTAGACATTTTAAATGAGAATAAGAAAGAAAAGTATGTCTTTGTGCCCCCTTTTCCCAGTTAATGCCCTATCGGCCCCCCTGGCTAAACTTTGCTAGATCCGCCCCTGCACAGTTACCAGCGTCAGCTACGTAGAAAACGATCCTGGTGTAGAAAGTAATATTAAATAAATTCTAACAACAGCTTATCAAGCTTAAACGTGCTGCTGTTGTTCAGCCGCTGGTTTCCTCTTTCTGGTGCAAAGTGGGCCAAAAACAAACAAGAGAGACGGACTCACGACAGAAAAGCCGATCAGCTGATCATTTAAGCAGTTTCACGATTGAAGTAGCAGCCGGAGAGCCAGAGGCAGTCGCTCGTTAAGCTTAACGTGGGAATGCTTTACAAACATTCAGAGATGGACTTACACACTTGCTTTACTTCTCTCGGGGATAACTTTGTCGGAGATGAAATGCCAGGTTGCTAGCGAAGCTCCAAATGCTATCCAGACCACCGACAGGTCCCGCATGCCACAGCCGCTCTATCACGTGATGCATACTGCTCTGACGTGCTAACTTCTGAGGTGAGTTACGGCGTGTTGCAAGTTTTGTGAGGTGCTTTCGTGATATTTAATGGATCGGATTACATTTTTTATTTTTCTCCGATATCCGATCCAGTAATTTAGGTCAGTATCGGACCGATACCGATACGTAATATCGGATCGGTCCATCTCTAATTTATATATAAACATATATATAAAGAAAACCACGTTTTTTTACATTACTAATTCCTTTTGTGCATAATTTTATATTGTTGTCCATAATTAGTTAATTAAAGCAACAAAACAACCTGAAGATCCAGTTGGGAGCCAAAAGAACCGACTCTTTTTAGTGAGCCGAAGGAGCCGGTTCTCTAAAAAGATCCGGAAATCCCATCACTACAATGAAACGCGACAACTACGGTAGATACTTAGGGACCACCAAAAAGTTCACCTGCTCATTGAAAACGGAGAGCACTCTAAATTCTTGTAAATAATTTATTGAATGACAGATTTTTTTAAAATGGGATCTACAGACAGACCCTTGTCTTTTTAGTGGCTGACTTTGTCTTGTGTGTTATTTTAATGAATAAATAAATAAAAATCCATGTTATTGGCAGGAAAGCAATCAATCCAGAATGCTATTTAATGAGGTGTAATAAATATGTGTAAACCTGATAAAACAGGCAAATAAGGGGGAAAGGGAATGTTCCCGAATTTTTACATTTTTTTCATTATTGCTTTGTTTGGTGAAGATACATTTGAAGCTATAGAAATTACAACAGCAGCTAACTTTATTGATTGACACAATGCTATAAAATTACTTTACATTAGAATAACAAAACAAAACATAATTTTGCTTTTTAGGATATACACACCAGCAGTAAGCCCAGCTGTTAGCGTTACAGTTTTTCAGGTGCCACTTTCAGGGCTGCTAAAGATCCAAGAGTCTTTCTAGCTGGTGTCTTGCAATGGCCTGTGTGCTCAGGGTTGAGGGAACAGCCACCTGTCACCCTTTGGTCTCTTTCACAGTTTGAATGGCCTGATTCCACCTTGTGTGCACTGGGATGTGGCCTCGCCATAGCTGCCCTTGCAGAAGCACACAAAACCACTTCTCCTGTCCATATGGTTAGAGAGGTACTTCCACTCTTTAAGAATGTGTGATGGTGCTGGCGGGTGTAATCAAATGCCTAGAAAATACTTCAGAATATGTCAATCAGCCATTAAACTCCTACTCCTATGTTCCTGTTTGTGCGCTTATAAAAAGGTAAATAATTGTGAACAGCCCCTAACCTCATAATGCAAATTTTCATTCACAGGGAGCTTCTTGTTCTTTTCTTGTTACAAGCACCGTGGATGAACCAGAAGTCTCAACAAAGGTACTCCACCTGCCTTCGCTGGTCATACTTTAAGTTATGTTTGTAACCGCAATTACACTGAACAGTTGAACTGATTGAACAATTAGTTGTTCAATAAAGTTGAACCTTTAGCATTTCCTACCAAGTACACTTTGTTAATGTGACGTTGTTCCGTTTGCCCTCTAAACCGAGAAAAACAAAACATGTAAAAACTGAGCAAAGAAATATGAAGAGACCAACATTACTGTGTACAGTGTGATTTCTGTTTTCTGTAAGGCAGTGCTTCACTGACAAAGACTAAGGGGTAGAGAGAGAGTGAGAGAGAGAGAACTATTATATTTTTGTTCTAAAACAACAATAGTTTCCCTTATCCACAGTGTTTGAGGCCTCCCAGCACCATCCACCCCTTCCACGAATGCGCTCTGGTAAGCTCAGCTTCAAGCCACAGCACTGACAGTGTTTTTGATGTAGCTGGCAGTTTCAACTTTCATGTTAAGTCTTGGTAAGGTTTTCCATTTACTCTACCTAAAATGTATGCGTTATTTGTGCAGTCTGCAGGTACTACAATGTTTTAAATGCATCATTTGTTACTGTAATGTCATGCTAAAATGTTTCAAATGCTTTGACACAGCTTAAAAACACCATAATCCAGCATGCAATACCTGCTTTAAAAAAATGAACTTTTTTCTGTTAGATTATATGTTAGTGATTTTTTTCCCCCTCAGACATCACCTTGATGTGAGAAGAATGAGTCGTTTAGAGGGACTGAAGGCCAACTCGTCTCAGTTTACTCTAGAAGGAGAGCCTTTCCGCATCCTGGGAGGCTCTGTCCATTACTTCCGTGTCCCCAGAGCCTACTGGGAGGACAGGCTGCTGAAGATGAAGGCCTGTGGTCTCAATACACTCACAACGTACGTTCCCAGTGCACATTCTGTACGCCTTAAATCACAAGTATCTGTTCTTTTGGTGAAGTAAGCCAAATAGAAACCAGTTTAGGGTCTATGTGGAAGGCCTGTTGAACATTTCTCCTCCTTATACACTGTACTATTGCTGATGATACAAAGAATATATTCTTTGCTGCTTTATTTTTCAGATATGTGCCATGGAACCTCCATGAGCCTGAGAGGGGAACATTTAATTTTCAGGATCAGCTGGACCTTAAGTAAGTTTCCCACCTAAATGTGTTACGTTTGTAGGACTACTTTTTTTTTTTTTTTTAAGACATACAAAGTATTTATTTCTGAAAAGAGCATGAAGCATCTGTGCCTGTCTCAGGGCCTATGTCAGTTTGGCAGCACAGCTGGGTCTCTGGGTTATACTGCGTCCTGGACCTTACATCTGCGCTGAATGGGACTTGGGCGGGTTGCCTAGGTAGTATCATCTTCCCATCAATTTGAAGCTGTTCCATAAATACGCAGTATACCACACCGTGTCTTCTCTCTTGTTCCTCTTTTTTTTCTCTAGCTGGTTGCTACAAGATGAAGAGATGCAGTTGAGGACAACTTATCCTGGATTCGTAAATGCTGTCAACTTGTACTTTGACAAGCTCATCTCAGTTATCAAGCCTCTGATGGTAAGTCCAGGTGGCTGTTTTCTCACTACATTTTAAGCCAAAAGAATAACTAGAGTTTTCTCTGTTTGGTTTTGTTTTTTAGTTTGAAGGAGGCGGCCCGATCATTGCAGTCCAGGTTGAGAATGAATACGGCTCATTTGCAAAAGATGACAAATATATGCCATTTATAAAGAATGTGTGTATTATTGCCAATTTTAATCATTAAAATGGTTTGTGACATTGCAGCATGATGGATTCCTGCACCCTTCGTTGTCTTTTTTGCTGTAGTGTCTCCAGTCCAGAGGGATCAAAGAGCTTCTGATGACTTCAGACAACTGGGAAGGCTTAAGATGTGGAGGGGTGGAAGGAGGTAATAACACTGATAAACCTTGAGCTAAAGAAAGATACAAACAATCGTTGTCTGTGTCCTTTGTTCGCTTTTTACTTTATGGTTTTGTCCTTGTTATTGGATCGTGTTTGAGAATGTGACATCTTGCTTATTTCAGCTCTAAAAACAATAAACCTTCAGAGACTCTCATTTGGAGCCATCCAACATTTGGCTGACATACAGGTAAGTGATGGTCAACGATGATCTGCGATTGTCATGACAGGTTGACATTTCAATCTGAAAGACATTTAAGTCAACTGAGAAATACTTTGGGGATTTTTATTATGAATTGATGGTAATGTTTTATTCAGCCTGTGACAGTGAGGAGCAAGATAGAGCCTACTTAATACACGTGTTCTGTTGTGTAGCCCCAGAAACCTCTAATGGTAATGGAGTACTGGTCTGGATGGTTTGATGTCTGGGGAGAACATCATCACGTGTTCCACGCCGAGGGTTTGCAAATGTTTTTTTTAAGTCACACAATTTTTCCAAGCATATGTTCATTTTATGACAAGATTCAAAGTGACAAGTGTTTATTTATTTGAAATGTTTAGGCAGATTGTAAATATGCACTTTAAAACTCCATATATTGCTGCTTGTTGGTCTTTGTGTGTTATGTCGTCACACACTGCTACAGTGGAAAATCTGTGCTGCCCTTTATGACAGACATGCTGGCTGTGGTGTCCGAGATCTTGGATCGAGGCGTTTCCATTAATCTGTACATGTTTCATGGCGGAACCAGCTTTGGCTTCATGAACGGCGCAATGGACTTTGGCGCCTACAAATCTCAGGTCACCAGTTACGGTAGGGTGGGATTAACCTTAGACCCCAGAGCCCAGAGATCAAAGCACAAAGAAGTGTTTTACATGTTTGAGGGATATCTTTTCCAGCAGTGACACATTACAACAGTCCTTGCAGCCATTCACTGGCTACCTGTTAGTTTTAGAATTGAGTTTAAGATTTTTATTGCTGATTTTTAAAGCCCTACACGACCTGGTCCCTTCATTTATATTGTATTTATTTTTCACTTTTTACTTTTCCTATTTTTTGCCCCTGGTATTCTTTAATATTACTGCATATTATTCTCGCTTTGTTTTGAAAAGTGCTGCATAAATGCAAGCACTCTTACAAGAAAACTTTTACTTCTTGATTGTAAATAAGAACTACTTCAAACAGAGCAAAATAACTTTGGGAGAAATTTATCTGAAGTGGACTTTTTTGTTTTAATTTGACCCCTGTTAAATCTGTTAACGTGGAAGGGGCATGGTTTATGTACTATAATACAGCTTGTTAGCTGTGGTTTAAATCAATGCAGAAAACACAGACAACATAACGGCTCTCCAAAAATAAAACCAAAATTTTGCTCGTTTAAATGTTTAATATCTTTTCATTTTAAAAAGTCAGCGGTCTCAATGGTTTCTTGGCAGATTATGATGCTCCCCTATCTGAAGCTGGGGACTGCACTCCAAAATATCACCACCTGAGGAATTTATTCAGCCAGTACCACTGTAAGTTCTTCTTAAGGATCCATATTTATTTTAATTTATGAAAAACAATGTAAATCTACTAAAATGTCTATCTCAGGCATGACTGAATGTTTTTGCGAACTCACAGCTGAGCCTCTTCCTGGAGTGCCCTCTTCTCCGGAAAGGAAAGCTTACAGCCCTGCTTTTATCCAGCAACACCTGTCACTGTGGGACATCTTGCAATTCAGCGACAAGGTGAGCTGCAGATGGCAAGCGCCCATCTGGTAGAGTTGATAGTATAACTGACAAAACTAGATCAGAGCAGATAAATATGGGGTCCCTGGTGGAAGGAGAGCAAACATGGTACAATGAGTATCAAACAGACATGACGCTGCTGTTATCAGCATGTGTGTCTTTGTGCAGCAATCTGGCAACTTGCTGCTTATATGCTTAAGACAGATGTCTCACAACTTGCAGTTAGGTTTGACCTTACTTCTCCTTTAGCTATGTTTCTTCCCCTTTCTGAATGTGATTCAGGTAGTCTTTCATGAGCACTTGTGAAAGCTTACATTAAGAAACTGTAATTTTCAAGCCACAACACTACTCCTGTTTTTTCCCCATGTGTTGTGATGCAGCAAGAGATCTGATCAAATTGCATTATGTTTCAAATTCTTAAATTTTTCTTAATGTTTTACCATTTACTTGATTTTACCTCCCATTTCTCCAGCCGCACAAGTCAGACAAGCCAGTGAACATGGAGAATCTCCCTGTGAACAATAACAATGGTCAGTCATATGGTTATACACTGTATGAAACCACTATCACTGGTGGAGGCGCCCTAAACTCCAGGAACAACATTAGAGACAGAGCAGTGGTAAGAGCATACCAGTGATAAAGTAACCACAGATCCAAAATACAGCATAATTATACACTGCCTGTGTGACTTTTCAATCTTTTCCAGGTTTTTGTGAACAGGGAGTGTGTTGGTTGTTTGGACTATAAGACTCATGAGGTTGCACTCCCTGATGGAAAGGTGCTGATCATTTTTTCTGTATCTACTCTGAACTTTACAAAGTGATACTTAAATTAAGGATTAGGGTTAATATGCTTAATCATCCCATTTTACCCCCAAATTTGTCTTTGGAGTGAAGTTACAAAACACAATAGTGCCATTAGTTAATTGGGCCGTAAACTCTCTTTGCACACTATGATTTACTCCCACAGTCCATAGACGTGTGTGTTAGGACTTGGAATATTCATAGACTCAAAGAAAATTGTACATAGTCATCTTTTATTTATACTCAACATTTAAAGCACTAATTTTTTGTATATCAAAGGGGGAGAGGACATTAAGCTTCCTTGTGGAGAACTGTGGAAGAGTGAATTATGGGAAAGCTCTGGATGAACAGCGCAAAGGTATTCCACATGTTGCTGTGTGTTTTTTACATAGCTATATCAAAGTGACTGCTTCAGTCTTTTGACAAAATGTCATTCAGAAAGTTTTACAATTTAAATTCAGCAAATTTTCATACTGATAATAATACTTCTGCTGTCAGATTGCATAGCTGCATGGACTTTCAGGCCAGGGCACATATTTTTTAAGCTTAAGTCTTAAAAGATGTTCTATGCTTACTGCTTTATTTTTATTTATTTTTTTTGCCTTTGTTTTGTATGAAGAAAAAGTAAATAAAATCCAGAGTAAGTATCTGGTTAGACATCCACATTTGTGGATAGTGCTAGTAAAATAAAAGTATTCATTTCCTAATGAGGTTGGAAGGACACACGTTTTTTTTCCTGCATGCACTATTAAACCTATCAGTTGCAATCAAGACTAGTTATTTTTTACATGTGTATATATATATATAAGTCATTTAAAGTAACGTATAAACGACATAACTGTAAGGAATATTCAGTTTATAATTCAAATTACAGGTATTGTGGGAGACATTGTGTTGAACAACACTCCACTGAGAGGATTTTCCATCTCCTGCTTTGATATGAAGCCCAGCTTTATAAAAAGGTCTGTTATCTGGATTAAAACGTCTTTCTTGCCAAAATCGTACAGTGTTTAGAATGGCAGGTTTCTAAGTGTACCTTTTCATTGTCTATGTTAAAGGGAAGATTCAATCAAAAATTGCTCGAGTCTCCTTGTATAGATTCAATGTGCACTTTGATAACAGTATGTGTTTTGTGGCTCTTGTTTTAGATTAACAAATTCAGGCCAATGGAAAACTGACTTCAAGTCACATTGTATCCCCGGGTTTTTCCAGGCCAGGCTCTGTGTCGATGGCCCTCCCAAAGACACCTTTGTCAGCCTTCGTGTGAGTATAACAGTTTGTGTGGAAAGCATTAACTAACCAGCAAGTAAGCTAGAGGGTTTTTTCTTTAAAAAAACCCAATACATGCTGTATTGGCTGGCTGGCTAGTTTCTGTTTGTTGATAGTGTATTTATCCACAGAGTTGGGGTAAAGGCATTATATTTGTCAATGGGCAGAACCTTGGACGTTATTGGTTTATTGGCCCCCAGCATTTCCTTTATCTCCCAGCACCTTGGCTTAGAAGTGGAGAGAATGAGGTACCTGTGTAATATCAAAAGATGGAACATGAATTATAAGTGTAACTTGTAATTAAAGAACCTTAGTTAATTTATGTTTATTTTTCTACTCTCTTTCAGATTATTGTCTTTGAGGAACAACGGGTGCATGATAAACTACTGTTTGCTGAAAATCCTGATTATGGAAAGGTTATCGATGTGTACAAACTTCCTTTCTGCACACTGCTGTGAACATGCTGTAAAACAACAAACTAACTTTAACACATACACACAGACAAAGACAACCATGCTCTTTCATTAAAAGACTGATAGATTCATTATGTTAATACTGTCTAGCCTATAAAATCTATTGTAAATATTTTCATTCAAATTATAAAATCTTGCATTTTGTTTTGTTTCCTTTACTATGCAATCTGCTGATTTCACTCGACTTATTATTTAACATGCATCTTGCTCTCACTACAAATAATGCAGTTTGAACCCATTTTACACATCTTGAACCTTTGACTGTGTAAAGTCCCTGATTTGACCAGAGCAGGAGTGTCAAACTCATTTCATGTTGTGGCTCATGCAGCACACTTGGATCTTAAATGGGCTGGATCAGTGAAAATCCCCTTTCGGTCGTTTTATAGAAGTTTAACTACACATTTAAAATCCCCGAGAAGTGCAATTTCAACAGTATGTCTCAGCTTTTCGACATGATACATTATAGCCGATGAAAGAAATCTGTCAACACAAATAATTAAATGGCTAAAATTATACTTTTTTGCCTTTTCACTGTGAACCCGTTGTAAAAATTGAATTCTATAGCAGAGAATAAAAAAAAAAAAGAAAAACAAGATTTTTTTTCTGTCATTTGTTTATTTATCTGTTACTGCAATGGGAAGGTCTATGTCTCACGTTTGACACACCTAAACTAGAGACCGTCCTTGGCTTGAACAGCGCCCTCACGTTCACTAAAGACGGAAATAAATCTGTACCTTGACAATAAAGGTACAATGTTTGCCATACATGTGAGCATACGATTAAATACACAGCAACTAATGAAGACACAAGTGTAACTTTTATTGCGTTCATGGCTACAGAAAAATAATAACAACTGGAAAAGAAAATCCCCGTGTATACCCCATAAATAAATGCTGTGAACTTTAGCAGCAGTCATATATTTTGAAAATTACTAAACGGAAGTACCCTATATCCTTTACAGGCGGCTTTACCATCAACTGTCACATTTCTTTCTGTGTCGGCGCAGGTGTAAAGTAAGGGTACCTGGTCGTTTCAAGTTGTAGACGACCAAATGTCCTTCAGAGCCTCGGAGTAACTTAAAATTTTATAACTTCTGAGTGAATGTAGTTGCACGTGTACGCCTTTGAAATGGGTGTATAGCAGTTGTAGAAGAAGCTCCATAGTTTATTAGCCTAGCTTGAACCGGTGAGCTGCTGAACCGGTAGCTCCATAGATTTTGATATAATAAGTTTAGCTTATTTACCGTAGTGTCTTTTCAGAAATTGGGATTTGCTTCCGCATTCCAGCATGGAGCCTTTTGGAGTCGTCGGCATTGTTCTCGGATCCTTTACAAGCCTGGTGCTGGGTGGGCTACTGTTTGCAGCCTACAAACTTGGCATACTCTACCAATTGTTCCACAAAGTAGGTATTTTAAAAAAAGTCAACACCGTAATCTGTGTGCTTTCTGTGCTATCCTTCGTTATGCACTCTGTTTTCAGTCATTGCATAATCTGTGGCCACTTAAAAAAAAAAGTCTTCTACAGGCAGTCAGTGTTGAAGCGTAAGCTGGACTCTATTCACGTAAACTTTGACCAGCCTTGTGGTTTTCCAGCACAAAGGTTATCAGATCCCCGCGGCTCCACATCAACACTGCAGCCCTGAACAATATGCGGTTGTTGCATAATAGGAAACGACAGTGGGATGAAAAGGAGTGTGACAGGTGGCCCTACAGAGCACAGTCAGCTCTTTATATTAGACAGCGGTTTTATTTTAGTTTGCACGATTGTTTATGTGGTTACAACAGCCACGATCTTGTCTGCAGTAACCTAATTCTGTCCCTCTTTACTTATTCCAGACTGACACAAAGAGCTCCAAGCACGGTGGCGACATTGTGGCAGAGGTCCTCCATGCCCATGGGGTCAAGTACATTTTCACTCTTGTGGGTGGGCATATTTCACCTATCCTGGTGGCTTGCGAGAAGATGGGGATCCGGATTGTGGACACTAGGCACGAGGCCACTGCAGTCTTCGCTGCTGATGCTGTGGCAAGACTTTCAGGTGCAGGTTTAGATTGCGTGAAAATGCATCTCCAGTGATACGACTCATTCTTAATGCAGGCGTTCCACCTCCTGCAGACATTATGATTTATCAAGCAAAGGTGCATCTAACAGCATTCTTAGAGGCTAAAAGGAGTTAACACTTCCTTGAAACAATGGCTTGGTTTAGATGTTATTAAGGTGGCATGAATAATAATTTAAAAACCTGCTAAAAACCTGACCTGATCACTTGATTTTGGTTTGATCATGAACAAAGTGTCTTTCAACATTATGTGTCTTACTGTCCTAGTTTGCATTACCTGGACAGTATCAGATCCCCATGGCTATCAGAAGATGGGTTTTTTTTTCACAATTTTGGTCTCTGTTCAGATGTTGTTACACCCCTATTACCCCCCAGTTGAGAAATTCACATTATTACTGCACCAAAACGAATAGAGGGATTCAAATAAATTAATGCAGAAGTAAAACATAACTTATAGCAACAATACTACACAGCAATGGAACAAAAATGTACACTACACAAGGTAGAGATAAATGTAGGTGCACCTTAGTAATAGCTCTGACAGCAAGCTGTTATGCTTGTTTCTGCTTCAGGTACGGTTGGTGTAGCCGCTGTGACGGCTGGCCCAGGCCTCACTAACACAGTGACCGCAGTGAAGAATGCTCAGATGGCTGAATCTCCTTTGCTGCTCATTGGAGGAGCTGCTGGCACGCTACTCCAGGTGGAGTGGATTCAGATATTATTAATGCCACCACAATATTAATGTGCATGCAGAGTAAAACGACAGGCAAAAAAAAGCATTCTTCAGTGTTTATCAATTGTGTTTGCGGAACAGGGCAGAGGAGCACTGCAAGATATCGACCAGATGTCTCTCTTCAAGCCTTTGTGTAAGTTCTGCACCTCCATCAGGACTGTCAGAGAAATTGTGCCTACGGTCAAGAAGGCGTTGGCCATTGCTCAGTCAGGAACGCCTGGTCCTGTTTTCATAGAGTTCCCCATTGACACGCTCTACCCCTTCCACCTGGTGTCTAAGGAGTTTGTTGTTAAGAACCCTCCCAAAGGCCTGATGGGAAGAATTGTCTCATGGTATGTTGTTTTTGCACTGCATGCTACTGTTTGGGTTATTTATAATGTTTGCATCTTTTATAATATCATAATTTGGGAATTTCTTTCCTCATTATTCTTCCCTAATCAGAAGTGTGTTCATATGTTCTGAATTATTTGATTTTTGTGGTCTGCTTTCTTCAAAGGTACCTTCATAACCACCTCATGAATCTCTTTGCTGGAGCCTGGGAGCCCAGGGATATGTCTCCACTTCCCGTTCACATCCCTCAAGCCACAGACAATCAGGTAAGTCTTGTAGTAAATGTTCGTCAATACGTAAATGCTCTGGCCATTGGAGATTGACAGCATTTTTAAACATTTTTTTCGATGCATGCCAGATCCAAAAGTGCCTAGAGCTGGTGAGTCGAGCCAAGAAACCTGTTATTGTGCTGGGTAGCCAAGCAACACTACCCCCAACACCAGTGGATAACATCAGGTAAAAGATGAGTCACGTGTCCTTTTATTTTTCTGCCACTCTTTGTTGTTTGGTGTTGATACTGGAAGTGTTTGTTAAAATGTGTTAAACTATTCCTGTGGTGAGCCTTAAGCAAATTTTTCTTCAGTCTTCAAATATCAGTGAAATTATATTTTGGTATTTTTACTTGGATGTTACATCTGGTCAAAATGGTTTCCCCCTTTTTAAAAAATGTTTTTATTTATTTCATTTATTTGTTTATTTTAAACAGGAAGGCTTTGGAGGATCTGGGCATCCCCTGCTTTCTCGGGGGTATGTGTCGTGGCTTGCTGGGTAAAGACAGCCCCATCCACATCCGACAAAACAGACGAGATGCTCTGAAGGAAGCCGATGTGGTAGTCCTGGCAGGTCAGGCAAACATTGTTTCCTTTTTATTCCATAATGATAAAAAGAGAAATAACATTTTGAGACCAACCTATTTAATATTAATATTATAATCTAAAGAAAATTGTGCAGGATAACTGCGTTTCAAAATATGTCGGAGTAAATATTTAACAAAGTTCCACGATGGATCAGTGTTATTGATTGCATTTTTAATTTTTCAGTAATTCTTTTGCATCTTTTTTTCTCCTTCTGGATTTAATTTATTCTGGAAGTATGTGTTGCGATACAGAGAGAGGTTAAACTGTGTTTTTTACATAGTGTGTATAGCTGCAGGCTCACCACGATCCCTGGAGAAATATTGACTTTTGTGCACCGTGTTTACAGGCACTGTGTGTGACTTCCGGCTGAGTTACGGCAGAACTCTCAGCAGACGCAGCAAGATCATCGCTGTCAACAGAGACAAGACACAGCTGCTAAAAAACTCAGACATGTTCTGGAAACCAACTATAGCAATTCAGGGTATGTTTGCCCCCTGATTTCATGCTAGCTTTAAAGGAAGGAAAGATTCAAAAATCTTTAGATAATCATAAAATATTGTACATGTGGTGCATATAAATATAAGCATACTCCTGATTTTTTTTTTTTCTTTAGAGTTGGACCTAAGAATAAATACATTAATTCAACAACTGCAAAAAAAAACCCCAAAACTGTATGTTGTATTTTCAGGTGATGCTGGATCATTTTTAGTGCGACTTTCCGAAGGGCTGAAGGGCCATCGCTGTCCAGAGGAATGGCCTCAGAGCCTCAAAGCAGGGGATGCGACCAAAGAAGCTGCAAACAAGTAAGCAGTGGGGTTGTGTTAAAGTATGCATTGCAAAATCTTCTATCTGTAACCATCACAAAAGCTAACATGTTGCTTTTTTAAAATTTATTTATTTTTTATTTCAGGGCTAAAGCTGAGGAGAAGACTGAATACCACTTAAATCCCTTGAAAGCCCTCCATTGTGTGGATGAGCTGATGGCTGAGGACAGCGTCATTGTTGCAGATGGAGGAGATTTTGTAGGAAGTGCCGCTTACATAATGAAACCAAGAGGACCTCTGTGTTGGCTCGATCCAGGTAGGATGCTGCTGACAAAGCAAATAGTTTAATTAAAACAATGAAATATTTTGGTTGTTTAAACCAAGAGCTTTATAAGTAAAACAAAAATCCATAGTGCACAAGTTTTGGCTGGATGATAACTATATTCTGAGTTAGTTGCAATCATGATGTTTTAATCTTGCTCTTCATTCCTTTCCTATAGGAGCCTTTGGGACTCTGGGAGTTGGAGGTGGTTTTGCTTTGGGGGCTAAACTGTGCCGGCCTGAATCTGAGGTATGTCTGGGGAGCTTTGCCTGATCATCTGATGATCAGTTTAAAAAATCATTGACGTTTTAAAAACAAAAGCTATGTTGTGTTTGTTTCAGGTGTGGATAGTCTATGGTGATGGCTCCTTAGGATACAGTATTGCAGAGTTTGACACATTCACTAGACACAAGGTAAAATCACACACAATCCTATTTAGATTACATGTATGTAATCTATGGAAGCAAGGTAGCTAACAGTAGTCAGTTAGGATCAGTGCACATGTGGTCTAGAGAAAGATCTAATGATCAAAACCAAATGAAAATAATGCAAGTGTTAGCTACTGGTGTGTACGGCCTTAAACATCACAGACTCAGTTCTTGTGTCATACAATGGAAAGATGCACTACATAATATGTTTTCATACTTGCTGTATGACCGCTATGGACCACTGACACGACAGCTTATTTAAGCATTCATTTTTTTGTGTGTGCATATTTTTCTGCTGATGTCTTTTGATAATGCATGCTCTGCTTTTCACACCTCAGACACCAGTGATAGCTCTGGTGGGAAATGATGCGTGCTGGAGTCAGATATCCAGAGAGCAGGTTCCTATGCTCGGCAGCAACGTGGCATGCGGCCTTGCATATACAGGTAGATTTATAATGTTCATGTTCGTGCTGTGATTGGTTGTAGAATACACTCAGTGATGTCTGGGCATATGTTAAAAGGTAAATTCTCTTCTTTTTGCAGACTATCACATCGTGGCAGATGGCTACGGTGGTAAGGGCTACCTTATAGGCTCTGAAAATGAAGAAAAGTTAAATGATATCGTCAGACAAGCTCAGAGGGATGCCCGGGAGGGCAAGGCTGCACTTATCAATGTTCTGATAGGGAAGACCAATTTTAGAGATGGCTCTATTTCGATATAGAATATCTGTGTAATACAGTAACCATGCATTATTTATCCTTTAACTCTGGCTACCCTGATGGACTCTTAATATCTAGGTTTGTGCAGGATTCTTTTAGTGTGACCTGGATCCAATCTCTGCTAGTGCACTTAAAGCCATAATTCACTCTGATAAATCACCTTTTAGTGTGCCGAGCTCTCTTGGATCACTTATTATTTCCTCCATCAGACTAGCAATGAATTCATAGCAAATCCACTATATATCAGTTATGACTGTTATCCTCCCTGTTGTGATACAGATATTTAGCATTAAGTTTCACTTAAAACATAGCTCCATACCTGCCAGCCTAGACAACGATACAGTCTGTGCTTAGAATTTTCAGAGAATAGCTGCTGCATTTTTTTTAAAGGGGGGTAAAAGGGAATGTTAAGGGATTATTCCTGTTTGGAAATTTTGTGGTTCAGTTTTTGACGGTTAAACAGCCGATTACAACTTTTGCAAATAAACAGTGAATGAAATCACTCGTGTGAGAGAGAGCATTAGCTACCAGTATGCCTTTTTCTCCTGTTCTGACATGAACACATAGCCTTTTTATGTGGACACAAGGCATCTTAGAACTGTATGTAGTTCATAATTTATAATTTAGGAAATCACTTTGTAGAATGGGGAAAACATTTTGTTTTTGAATGTTGATAACTGACTAACGGTATGCCTTCATAACGTTTGATTGTATCTTCAAAATGCATTGCCATGAAGAGACTGAAAACGTGTCTGCTGATTCGATTATATGTCTAAACAATATTTGATACTAACTTGTTTGCAGTGATATGGGCTAAGCCTGTACACAGTTTGGATTGCACTATTATCGTAAGATATTTACTCACCAGGTGAACACATCAGTTATTACACTCCTGTATGTACTGTTGTCTTGTTTGGCACATTGTGTGTTGAAATTTTAATCATAAAATGTTAATTTGGATTGATTCTGAAATAAATTTTTAAGAAAGGAGGTAATGTGAGTTTTTTATTTATTTACTTATTTATGTAAAACTGATTTAGATGTTTTAGGTGGCATGTTTACAGAAGTTTGTAATGACAGCAAGCATTCATTATCTCTGCATCACCCATCAACAAAGCCTTTACTCAACGCATAAACATCTCTGTACTTTTTGTATTTTCGCAACATCAACACAAACCAGTTTAAAAACGCTAAAGATTCGAATCGTGCTTATCGTAACAGGTGACTTTTGCCCCAAATTCTTCTCTAGGTGCAGTTAGTATTTCAACCGGGAGATGGCAGTGCAGTAGTGGTATTGTTAAAGTCTGTGCTGACGTGTTGTTTAGCATACGTTATAAAACAATGTAAATGTAGAATTTAGCGTCAGTTTTGAAGACCACCGCAGTCTTTATAACTGAGAATAATTTCATAAAAATTAATAAAGAAATTTAATTTACAAAAAAGTAATAAAAAGTAAAGTTGCACCTGATAGCGTCATTATTTATTTTGGTGATGTTTAATCACAAGACTTTGAACACAAACTGATTCATCTCGGGACATTACACATCTATTTCCACGTATATATGACGTCAGTAGAAAGACGAATTCACATGCTTTATTGTCCCTAAAAGGTAAAATCTGCACAAATAAATAAATCAATAGAAATTATTTCTTAGTATTAACTCGAGATTCTCTATAACATCTGTATAGAGTACAGAGACGTCTTGCCTAGCTGGACGTAACACGGGAAGAAAAGCTCAGAAAATCTGCTGCTTTCAAATGCTCTTTGTAAATCTCCCCTTTGTGGGTTTGAATTTTAAAGCAGGTCCATTTGTTGGTTTTTTTTCCTTAAATAAAACTTGTTACTATACCTGGGCTGCCGTGGAGGTCAGAAATCTATTTGTACATTACCGTGTCGATATAACTATCAAAGCATAGTATATTTAAAAAATGAAATTGCCCTAATCTTTGGTTTGAAACAAAGTAGAGCCTCACCTATCTTGCATTTAAAAAAAAAGAAAAAACTCAACACCTCTGTAGACTGGGTGCTTTTTTCGACACGTTTAGCCGATAGCTACAACGATGCGTGAGTTGATCTGTGTGCCTCGCATCAATAAAGACTGCGGAGCCATTCGCTCAGCACATGAAGGCATCATATGACCCGGTGCACTTCTCAGCAGGCGGCGACTTCAACGGTACCGCTGAAGTTAAGAGAGTGACAATGTGTAGAAAAGCGGTGTGAGCCGGTAACGTTTGTGCTGTTTGCGCTGCTCCGAAGAATAAGTGACATAAGTTTTATCTAGAAGGACTGGTTTATATCGGATAGCGGATTTAAATGCTCTACAATCATCATGACAAGTAAACAGGAGGCTAAATCAGGATTTTAAAAACACCTAGAAGGTAACTCGGCTCAGAACATCAGGGAAGTTAACGTTTTAACTGTAGCTAACTGACGTCGCCAGTTCGTTACATTTTTAGGTTGTTTAGTAAAAGACACTGTCTATACTGTAACTTTACCGGGTTGGCTTAAACACCACTGAAAACCTAAAAGCTTCGAATTCAGATCAGTTTCCGAGCTATTTCACTTTACAAAGGACTAACTTTCGCCTGGTTCGCATTAAGAGGATTTCCACTTTAACCGAAGTAAACAGTGGGCATTACCATACCGGTACCAAGGTGAGTAAGCTATCAATACTGAACAATGTACCGTAGCATTAGCTGTTAAATGACGCCGTAACACGTAATCGATTGTATGTAATGTCACCGAAGTTGTGTCTTCAGAAATTAATGTTGTCATGACGAACTGCCATAGGTTAATTAGTAATTACTACTAATTACTCATGGTTTGATATTGAACCGGTGGAGCTTTGAATTAAAGCTGGAGTTATAAAAAGAGAACAAGTTACATGTTCTTGTTATCTAGTTAATGACTAGCTTATGTCATACTCCTACTTTCCAGGTACAGTAGCTTTACTGAAGGTTTGAGGTAAGGTGTGCTTGCAGGAGGAAATGAATAAGTAATTTACTGTTTGCAGAGCAGAACAGGGACATGCGGAACAAGAACAAAGGCAGGCTACATTGATTGACATACCTCCCCCCTTTTTTGACAGGTATTTTCTACTGCTCTGGTAGGATTCAGTGTAATTAGATTCTTCAGAAAGCTTCACACACCACTCCCATTTAGGGTCCAGACTTGTTTTGTTGTGTTTTGCTTGGTTAACTAGTCACTCCCTAAACATACTGCACAGAGGCTCTTAATTGATCATGTTTTCATTACAGGAGCTGAATGGCCTCTGTTGTAGCAGTGAAAACTGAGAAGCGGCCTGCAGTGGATTCTCAGGATGCAGACTCCAATGCTAAAAAGCCCAGGTAAGCTCAGATGCTGCTTTAGAGCCAGCTGCACGCTATGACTATAACTAATTCATCAACAGGGCTGATTAAAATCTTTTCTTTTCTTTTTTTTGAGTTCCTAATTTTTGCGGGCCCTACATAAAAGGTATGGTTTAGTGTCCGACTGCATGTTAGTGGGCTTGAAAATAGTTTGTTTAACCTTCATGCTGTCGGAAGGATTTGGGAAGTACCATCTTGGGAACCATCGTCACTCAATCTCTGCCTACCCCAAAGGAAACTGCTGCCCAGTCTGAAGACTAAGCGAGCCCCCGAGCTTGTCCTGGTGATTGGTACGGGGGTAAGCTCTGCAGTGGCCCCTCAGGTCCCTGCTCTCCGCTCCTGGAAGGGCCTCATCCAGGCCTTGCTCGATGCAGCCAATGACTTTGACCTACTGGAGGAAGAGGAAAATCGGCGGTTCCAGAAGCACATGCAGGAAGACAAGAATTTGGTGCATGTGGCCCATGACCTCATTCAGAAACTTTCCCCGGTAAGCCTGCTTGAGCCTTTCCTCTTCGGCTTTCTTTCCTACACCTCCCTGTTGCATGCACACTAACACATGTTAGACAGACTGGCAGCTTAGTGTGCTTTCCCCAGCTGGAGACATTTTGTTTCAGCTTCTGTGGCTTGACATAAGAGATCATAAGAGGTTAAAACCTCTATAGCCTATAACATAAGGTTTAATGTGGATTGTTGTTTTTTTTTAAAAACCCCACAAAAGTCAATACAGGCAAACATTTATTCAGTCATTTTGAAATTATTTGCATATGTAATAGAACAAGCTATGTTCACTGCCTCCAGGTGCTTTATATTGGAACAGTTTTGACTTTTAAAATGTTTAGTTAAGTAGTGCCAGTTTGGAAGTGCATCCATGTTTTTTTTATTTTGACTTTTGATTTGTTCCCGTTTTTAATGTTAGTAATAACTTCTGTGTCAGAATGCAGAAATGAAAGCAGAAGTTTGACTTGATATATGAAACTTCTGGATTAATACTAGAGGGGTATATGCCACGTTAGAATAAAGGAAATCTCACAGGTGACGGGAAGGTAGAGAGTAAAGGATACAAATGTATCTGCAACAAGCTAATATGCTGTTTAAAAGGGAAAAAACCCCACAGCTTACAATCATTTCTAAATACAAACATTATATATGTTATATACAAAAAGAGAGTAGGATAAAGATAAAAGCATATAAATAAGATTCAGAAATGCTGCTGCAGTATCTCCAGTATAACATGGGTGTCTTGCACATCTGTCACACTCCACACACCATTTATGTTTTGGAGCAAACCACACTTTCTTCATTGAAAGTCTTTCTTAGTTTAACAGCTCAATATCAAACCACATTCTGCACATAATGCAACTGCTTCTTAGTAAGAGCCTGAATGTTAAACTGAACTTCCAGCAGCCCAGACCGGTCGCCCTTGTAAAAAAATATTTTGCTAGCAAGGCTACAAATTAAAAAAAATGTGACAAGATCTTCCCTGACCTGTTGAGTGGGAAGTATTTTCCTTTCAAAATTGCTTTGAGTAGAAAAGAATCAGTCCATTTACCCTTTACAGTGATGACTGATGAAAGCATAATATTTTGAGATATGTAAAACATCAAAGGTAAATATCATAGGTTAATAACACCTGAAATGTTATGATGAGCCAATCAAGGTTACCCAAGCTGTCAGGAATTCCCTTTACCTGACCACCTAATCATAACAGTAACCTTACGAGCTTTCACAGGCTCAGTGACACACTGCACAGAAGAGGTGTGGTACTGCCAGAATGCAGTGATGTCCTGACAAAAATGACACAGTCTAAGTGCATGTTCTATATGTGTTTATCTCTGAAAAGGGTGTGGCAGTTAAGATAAAGGAGAGGAGGCTGAAGATAAAGGTGAATTCATCTGTTTGAGGAGGACTGAGACTCAGCTGGAGCTCAGGATTTATCCAAAGTAGAGTCACATTATTCTAAATTATTCAACCGTATAAACCTGACATTTGTGTGTAACCGCCAGCGTGTACTATGTGTAGAAGAACACAAAACATTTACAGTCAGATCCTGAGCCCTCTTGTGTGTTTTTGAAGACGGTTACTGTGCCATGTGTCTAAATGCAGCGCATTGCTATCATTTTTTCCCACAGGCTGTGTGAGGCTGCAGGTGAGAAAACAATGTTTAGTTTATTTATTTTTTTAACCAAACCACGGCTCGCTGGACTCATTAGTTTGCTAGATTGATAGATTTACATGTGACTCAGTTCTCTTACTATTGAACCAGTCTGCTCTGGAGCTGGGCTGGCAGATGGAAGACTTAATACCGTTTGCCTCCTGTGTTAGTCATGTTTCATCGCACCTTTGACATTGATAAAACACGCTTTGTTTCAGCCCTCAGCCTGTTGTAACAAAGGGAACAAACAGCGCTTTTATGGCTTTATCCATCGTGTTTATTTCAATCCACAGTCGTGCAGACACCAGCCCACTCCCGTTGGCCACAGACACAGCCGGGTCTAACATGCTGAGGAAAAAAAACAAGCATAGAATAATGTGAACCAGCAGTCCCCCACTCCCACCCCCACAGCCCAGATTTCACATTCAAGCAGAGTTAAAGTCTAGTGCAAGCACACAGTAATGTATAGTCTGTATGAGTGTTAAATGCCTATAGGCATTTAATTCACAAAAACCTATGTGCAAATACTTCTCTTGGTGAAGAGAAGCACACATGCTAGCACTAGAGCTAGGTAGATGTACACTGTAGTTTTACTCTGCTCTGGGCTAACAGAGCAACTGCTGTACAGTGCTTTAGACAGAACTCAGCAGCTGTGTAATAGTGTCAGAGACCTCCAATAACATAAGACAGAGACAGTTTAACCCACTTTCATGGATTTGTGTATTCGTAGGGTGGCTGCGGTCTGTAATGGGGGTAATCCAAAGTTAAAACCTAAAGAGACTGTCTAGGCCTGAAACCCTTGGCAGTGAAGAGGCTAATTACAAGTGTGCTGACCAAAGGTTTGGCTCAATTCAGGGAAGACGTGTAATCTTGATAGTTGTTTAGACCATAATCTGAGATGTTTAATCTTCAATTTGTATTGCAATGACTACTTAAAACAAATCATAGTATTTTGTAAAAAAAAATTTTTCCACTGAACTCTCTCTTACTGTGCTCCTGAAAAATTAAAGTGTGAGTGTTTTTGTTTGTAAAGCTGCTAAGTGCATTATAAAAAATTAGGATTAGAATTACAAGACAGAGTTGGTCTCGAGTGCTTTAGTTGGTTATTACGTAAGTCCTGACCAGAGACAGGCCAAGGACACGGCGGTCAGGATGGGTGCTGTAGACGCTGGATGTGGATAATGAGTTTCTTCCTGTGGAAAGGACTCCTGCTGTTTAGCCCATTAGAGCTGTAATCTGTGAGAGTCCGCGGAGTATTTCCTTGTCCTAGGATCACAGTGGTCAGTGCATTTCTGAATTGTCTTTTAGCTATTCTTAGCAGCCCAGTTCCCCCACCTCCACCTTTTTTTTTTTTTTTTTTTTAAACTAAAAGCTTCACCAGGTGAGGATGAGGTTTAAGTCATAGTCTGTAATCTCTAAATAGACTTAAGCGAAGTCTATTAGTTACTAGAAGAAGTAAGTGAATGTGCCTTAGACAGTTTTTTCCAGCTATTTCATTCTTCGGCGCCACCTAAGTTTCACTTAAATTATCGTGAAGGGCTGTGCCAAGGAGAGGCATTTTAACGACAAGTTTAAATCCTTTGTTATGCCTGAATCACATGGCTGCATTAGTAAGGTGCGCTCAAGTTTGGTCTAAAATGCTCATTTAGCAGTTGCAACTAGACACAGGTCTCCAAACCTACTACATCTTGAAGTAAAAGCCCCAACTGGGCAAAAAACTATCCACTAATAACAACGTGCTTTTCCTTTTTCTTTCTTTTTAAACAGAGAACAGGTAATGTAAGGTCCACGTTCTTCAAGGACTGCCTGTACGAAGTGTTTGATGATTTGGAGTGTAAGATGGAGCACGCAGGGAAACACTTACTGCGGTCAGTGCTGCAGTTAATGGAGAGCGGCGCACTCGTTCTCACTACCAACTTCGACAACCTGCTGGAAATTTATGCAGCCCATCAGGGCACCAAGCTGGAGTCTTTGGACCTGACAGATGAGAAGAAGGTAAATATTACTTGAAATGTGATTGATTGATCTTTCTTGCTGCAATAGATGCCGTCAGCTGTTTGGGGTTTTTTTGTCTTTTTTTTTTTTTTCTCAAATGAGGGCAAAGGTCCCCAACATCATGTGATACCACGAGCACTTTGGAAGGTTTGTAGGTATGACTCCCTAAAATTCAGACAAAATAAATGACAAATTGAAATCTTGCTTAAACTTTGCCCCGAGCACTGTCTTGTGCTCTGGTTACATTTATGACACCGGCTTCCACTGAAGTTCCCCGTTGGCCGGTTTAGGAGAAAAAATAAACGAGGCTTTTGACCTGAAAGAGCCCTTTCTGTCAGGCAGGTGGAGGAAAGTTTAACTTCCATTTTTAATCATTGAACAATATTTGATTTTTGGCTTTAAAGTGGGCTGAAGAGGAAGCACATGTTTTTCTAGTACAAAACGTTTCTTTTAAGTACCAAATAAGTTTTCTGCAAATTCTCAGCTGCCCATCATTTATGTCCCAGCACATTTAAACTTAGCTGAGTGGTTTCTTAAAGAGAACACAAGTTTGCCAGAGTGAGCAGAGATTTCTGAGAGACCCGTTACTTTGCCTCTCAGTCCTGGTATTTATGCCTCATCTCCATCAGGGCGAATATCCTCTCACTGCTGCTCAGTGATTGCGCTCCATTCCCAGCCAGAACAGGATTTTGTGCAATGGACTGTTAAGTGTGCACTCGTGTGTGCTTGTGTGTCTAGGTGCTGGAGTGGGCTCAGGAGAAACGGAGGTTAAGTGTTCTGCATATCCACGGTGTTTACACCAACCCCAGTGGTATCGTACTGCACCCTGCTGGCTATCAGAATGTATTGAGGAACACTGAGGTTATGGTAGGCACTAACGTTCACTGCTTTCTGCCCCCTTTTTGGCTTAAGATGTAAACATTTATATGTGTACATCTTAATGATTTACAATTTTCCTCTGGACGTGCACTAGTTTATTTGAAAGGTTCTCCTGTGAATGAAATAATACAGCTTTATCACTGGGTGTTTTTTGCAGCGTGAGATTCAGAAGTTGTACGAGACCAAATCCTTTGTCTTTCTGGGCTGCGGCCGCACAGTAGACGACACAACCTTCCAGGCTCTGTTCTTGGAGGCGGTTAAACACAAGTCGGACCTCGAGCACTTCATGCTCGTGCGGCGAGAGGATGTGGGAGAGTTCAAGAAGCTGCGCGACAACATGCTTGACAAGGGCATCAAGGTCATCTCCTATGGAGACGAGTACGCTGACCTGCCTGAGTACTTTGAGAGGCTGGCCAATGAGATCTGCAACCGTGACGTGTCCACCAATGGCTGGGGTAAGCAGAATGAATTGGAACACATTAGCCTGCCTTTGAATGATCTGCATTAAAGGGGCCATCACATTTACAAATTTTTTTATTATTTTAGCACTGGGGCTCTATAAAAGAGCTTTCAGTTTATCACAAGATGAGAAATAAGGACAGGAAAGAGGTCATGGATGTTCTTTCTTTGTCAGTATCTATCAAAAATCTATCATAAATGTGGGCTCTTTGTGAAGCACTTTGGGATCTTTTTATCTAGAAAGGTGCTATACAAATAAAATTTTACTTGCTTACTCTTTGCACGTTGTCTCTTTTCAATGTGTATCCGCAGGATCCCCGTCGCAGAACGGAGAGGAACAGCAGATCGGTATTAACACACAGAAAAGCCTCCTTCAAGGTTAAGACTGAACTCGTCTCTTTGGCTCGGAGCTGCGGCCTCTCGCTAAAGACATTTTCAGACTAAACGTCCTGTTCAGAACTGTTTTCTGACTGTATGCTGGTAGAAAATCCAAGTCTGTCTTGAATTTTAGTTACAAAAAAAAAAAAAAAAAATACTGGTATTTTTTTCCACAAACTGGTGTGGCAGTATTAACAATTGTCAGTGGCATCATTTCAGTAGATGTTCTTTGACTTTTTTTTAAGCTTTTCAGACAATTCCTTCCACTTCTTTTCAACCCCATACTCTTGACAGATGCATTTTCTTCCACAGCTTTACTCACAGATCAAGTCTGATTTTGTTGAATACATTTAGGAATCTATGGGGAACCTTAATTACATCATTATTTTTCAGATTCCCTTCTCATTCCGTTTTTAACTAAAAGGGAAAAAAGTTTGCCTGGCATCCCCTACTATACTGGATTTAAATGTTGCTGGAACATCCACTTTGTGGGAAGCATCCGGGTAACTGAATGGGATGTTCCCCTTTCAGTTCGACAGAAACACTACATGTGAATCCACAGTAGTTAAACATGCTGTTATGCTGAATTTTCAACATACAGTAAATACGCATTGAGCTTAACGCACAACCCCTGCTCTCGATTTTAAGTCTTGTGTGAATAGATTGAATCAGTCACGCTCATCCCACAACCTGGAAAACTTGATTTGCACACTGCTTGGTGGGGAAAGGGACGAGTTACTGTAACGACTGTCGTAAAAACGTACATTCAGATGTTTTCATATCAGAGCGGTTCCCGGCAGTAGCAACCTCTTTGCCACTCTTGTGCTAAAAATAAAGAAAAAAAAATAGTTCTTTAAAAGCCCCTTTTTGTACTTTTAATACTTGCATGTGTTTTCTGATGTAGTATTTATAATAATAAGCACCATTTTCAAAATAAAGCTTTTGGTATTCCATCTGTCCTTTCGTACATGCATCTCTAACACAAAGTACAACGAGCGCCACTTTAGAGGCTGTCATAGCATATAGCAGCTTTATTTAGAAACTTTTACATTCTCATAAATTATCTCAAATTTTCTTTATAGTTCTCATATTGCACTACCGCATTTTAAAGGGGGGCCGAAATGTTTAAAACTTCAATTTTCTCTTACAAATGATGAATGAATCAGAGGGGGAAATAAGTCAAAGGGCCACAGAACTTTAATTGACCACTAAGAAGTGTAGTCTGACATCTATGGACACCTGTAAGAACAAGAAAAACCTAAACTTACAAATGGATTTCTGCTTTTCATCCACTATAAACTGGGGAATCAAAGTCTTCATGTTGTAATGGCAATGAATTAACTGTGTGTTATATAGGTGAGGAACTCTGGGAGATGACTTTTAGATCATAACTGTTAATTTGCTCAGGAAATCTTGATGCACTGCCCTGTCGACCTTGATTTTTCTATGCCGTGATTTTCTTCTTGTTGAACACAAAAAAACATCTAACCTGATAAGTGCTGGTATTCACACCCACCCTATTGTAAATCATAAACTGTCTTCCCCACTAGACTAGTGGGGCTGCTTCTTCTTCTTCTGCAAAGCCATGAAATTAGTGGGTAAGTATCCACATTATTGAAGTGTTAACTGAGAAGACAGGAGACAGACAGGCACTGTGGTCACTAACCTTTCCTCAGGCACAGGCAGCTGCTGAAATGTCACATCCAGCAAACACGCACTACCCGACCTCATTTAGATGAAAGAAATCTGACTGACAAATGCCAGGTAGGGAGCTTTTTTCTTTTCCAAGCTTTTACTGTGTAAACCAGTAAACCGATAGCACAGCCTAGGTCCAGTCAGCAATTATATCATTTGAATGAGACTTCACCGTTTCGGAACACAAGCTGATCTGAGGTACTTTCTAAATTTGGCCCAAATGTTTAAAAATAATACAAAGGGAGGCTCCTCTGGCTTTGATGCAACACGTTCTGTCTTTTCAAATGCACACTTGTCCTTTTACTGGAAGAATAACATCCTGCGTGAGACATTTAGTTCATTCATTTGATTCCAAAAGCAGGGGGCGCAGGGCAGCAGCATGGAAACGTGGGCTATAGCGGGGCTGGAACATCTTGTGGCAGTGTGGCAAAGGCTTCTCTGCAATGATGAATAAACCAGAAGAACATGCGGCCAACTTAAGCCTTCATCAGGGCGCTGACCACAGCACGGGCGTTGAGGCTGCGCAGGTCATTGTAGGTCTGCCCCGTGCCCACAAACACAATAGGCTGGCCTGTGATGTAAGTCATGGAGATGGCAGCACCAACCTGTATAGAAGGAAGGATGACGAATGAGAAATAATGCAAATTATTCACAAGGCAGAAAGCAGCTGCAAACTAATTACCAAACTGCATTCAAATATTCTCTAAATCACAGAAATGAGATGGCCCCAATGGTAAAGTGATCAGAATAAAATACCTTGTCATCAATAGTGTCAAACTTGGTGAGAACAATTCCATCAATGAGGCGAGGCTTGTCAGACATGGAGTGGTCTGCCAGAGCCTGATTAAACTTCACCTATGGACATGAAGCAAAAGCAGAGTTGTTCAGGTACAAACTGCTGAGGAAAGAGTTCACATGTAAATCTCCAACCTAATGCTGTCTAGAGGCAGGGGTGTAACAAAACAGCAGCTTAATGCAATAGCACTGCCCTCTGCTGGACAATTGAATACATAGAATTTTTTTTTAACCTAACCAAGTTCTTTTTTAGTAGCGTTAGACACTGACTGAAAGCTCTAGCAGCTGATCGCATGACTCATACAGATATGAACTAACTGTTGTATTACTTCAAATTGAAAATGAACTAATTATTACATCTTATATGTACAAAAAAAATATTTCAACTTTCTGAGTGATCTTACCAGCTGATCAACTGCCTCGTTGCCCACCAGAGCCTCCCCAACAAACAGCACTAGGTCAGGCATGTTGACTGCTATAAGCTTGGCCAGCGCTGTCATTAGGGGGGCGTTGTCCTGCATACGTCCAGCAGTGTCCACCAGCACCACATCAAACGCCTGGTTGCGGGCTACAGGGATCAAAAGTGGAAAGGTGAACAAGTGATACTGAAATGGGTGCAATGCTAATATTAAAAGTGCCACATCCCTTCTTTACAGCTAAGGTACAACACACTGTGCTGTGTGGCATCAACCAGCAACCCCTTACTAATGCCACAGTAGATTTTTGTTTTTTTTTTACCATAGGCAATGGCCTCCATAGCAATTCCAGCAGCATCCTTCCCGTAACCTTTCTCATAAAGCTGGACTACAGGTCGTCCACCGTGCTTCTCGGGGGGATGCAGAGAGTTCAGGCGGCGCTGGTGAGTGCGGAGTTGCTCCACGGCACCAGCACGAAATGTGTCACAGGCTGCGATCAGCACAGTGAAACCATTCTCTATCAGCCAGAAGGAGATCTAGACCAAGGGAAAGGAAAGTTTACCTTTACAAGGACACGGTAAATTACTCAAATTACCAACAAGCAGAAAAATTTCAATGTCAATTCACCTTTGCCAGGTTGGTGGACTTTCCCACTCCATTGACACCACAAAATGTGATGACAAAAGGTCTTCGCTGGCTCTGTGCTTCCATGACATCTCTCAGAATATCCACTCTTCGCTTGGGTTGCAGGATCTGCACCAGTGAGTCTTGCAGGGCCTGCTTTACTGTTGAGGCCACAGCTAGACACACACACACACACACACACACACACACACACACACGGCGTTACCCATATGTGCTAGTGCACAACATCATTTACAGATGTAGTGTATTTAATATAATTACACCATAAAGTAACATAGTACCACAATTCATAATTACAATGAATAAAAGAAATGAATAAGTTGGAATTGCCAGTTAAGGCCAAGTATGTGAATCAAGTCAAGGGGGTCATACTGTTACAGCATTCATATCATCAGAGTTATTTTTTTAACAACAAGAGTTGCAGTTAATTGACTTTACTTATCAGTATGAGAGGCTCTGACATACACTTCATGTTTAAAATGGATTACTGTAATTTTATTACTCTTCCCAGCATGCGGACTGGTGCACTCAGAGGAAGAAGGAATATAAACATGATCCTTAAACCATACTATAAATTACAAATCAATACTTTGCTATGTATATAATGTGTACTTACTGGTGAATGTGCCCATGACTTTGCCCTCCAGTTTTTTGGCTACAGAGTCACACAGCTGGGAGGCAATGTCGGCTGCTACATTCTTTGCTGTGTGATCAGAAAGGAGGACAATGAATACCAGACAACGAATACCAGGCTATCATGCCTTCTGCAGCTGACTTCATACCGATCAGGTGGTCCTTCATCTTCTCCAACACTGGTTCCATATCCTCCCGGGTTAAACTCTTGGAGCCCACCAGGCCCTTCAGCATCCCAAACAAACCTCCACCCTTTTTGGAACTGAAAACGAAAGAAAGAAATGCACAAATTATAGTTTAGACAACATTAAAAATGTTATTCCTGATACTCTAAAACTAATATTTCATACCTTGGCTTGCTTGTTTCTCTGATGACCACTTCCTCATCCTCTTCCTCCATCTCCTCTTCATCACTGGACTCGTATTCCACAGACAGCAAGTCTCCCTTCATGGAGGCTGGCTGCATTTCCTGAAAAACAAACGAGGAACTAAGTATGTGGCATCTCGTCACTTATTTTAATCACATTAATCTAACTGCAGATGTCTTAGGGATCTAGGTGGTTAGATTAAAGACCACTAAATACCGGATCAAATTGTGCTTCCAGGTTCTGTTCGGCACCATTTGGAGAACCATTTCCATTCTTGTCGCTGTAGTCCAGATCCCTGGTGCTGCTGCCTCCATTGTTCCAAACACGATTTTGTTTCCCCTTTGGCTTCTGAGGCTTTGGCGACTTACTGTGAGAACGAGATCAGAATAAAAAAAAAAAAAAAAATGAGTGTCTCAACATGCTTTGCACACGAGGAGGAAAGAAAATAATCAATTATCATCATCAAACCATGGCTCTAACACAACACAGCAGACAGTCACACACACAAGTAACACTTAATATAAGTTTTGGGGAAAAGAAAAATGAATGAATTTTAAATAATAAGGAAACAATTAAAAATAATAAACTTGGGATTCAGGACAGATTGATAATGACATCAAGATGTGTCTTTAAAACACACATCGCTCTTGGCCTGCTCTCTCTTTTACATGGAAGTATCAGCTGCTTTACCTGGGTTTTTCAGAAGCTCCTGGCCTGTGCTTACGGAAGAATTCCTCTCTGTTCTTTTGCAAGATCTCCTCAGCAGTCAGGCTCTGGTTACCATTCTCCACCATCTTCTGGCCAGAGGCTGAGGCCTTGTCTTGATCCCCTTTGGCAGGCTGAGCTGCAGGAGCTGGAAAGGATTAGAGTGAACTGAGTTTGAAATCACGTTACCCTTACCCATTTAGAGTTTGCTTTTTATAACCGAAAGAGAGCACTTACCCTCCTTTTTGGCATTTTTATTCTTCTTGCCACCCTGTTCCTTGCCTTTGTCCCCACCCTTTGTCTCAATCATTGACTTCACAGTTTTTTGAGATTTCCCAGATTGCTCAAAGGTCCGCATCCCGGCAGGGCCTCGAGCTTTACTGCTCTCCTCCGCCACACTTTTGATAAACAATTAATATATGTCAACATAGGTAATAACAAAAAGAAACTGTCAGGGATGCATCTTTCACTTTTTCTAAGTTAATAAAACAAACATACAACAAAACTATTAAATCTCACAGCTTTTTGATCATATTTCTTATGTGGCATGTAAAACAAATATTTACAAACATATTTTGGCCATTATCAAGACAGACTTGAGTTTGATTGCTGCTAAAATAAAATTTGAATTGGCTTTATGTTCCCAAACATAAAGCAAAGGAGTTCAAGTATTTATGAGGGATGGAAAGATAGAGTGCAAGTTGGGCAGATAGTTTGATGCAGCCTCAGCAGTAACGCGGGCAAGTACGCAAACGTCCAAGTGGACCCTCATGTTAGCCATCTGATGACGAAAACTGTGTCAGTGGGACCCAAGCGAACTCTAGCAGACTTGTGGAAAGTATAATCCCTGCCTATAGGGTGAAAAAGAGTGACAAGCTGTGACATCTGCAGGGGTCTCAGAGTAGAGCTGCTGCTGCTCCTGCATGTTAAAAGCTGCTGAGATGATTCAGGCATCTGGTTAGGATCTCGCCTGGGCGCCTCCCTTTGGTGGTTTTCTGGGCATGGAAGGAGACTCTAAGGTAGACTCAGAACCCGCTGGAGAGATTTATATCTTGTGCAATCGCCCAAGAACTGAAAAGTGTGGCTGGGAAGAATCACATCTGGAATGCCCTGCTTACCCTGCTGCCACCACAATCTGAATTTGGATTACCGGAAGACAATGAATGAATTGGCTTTATATTACTAATAACATTATTTGCACATTTCCATGCCTACCTACAGACATTGGCCTGTGTGTTGTTTGGTACCTAAGTGTTTATTATGGAAATTATTTTGTTTCTTTACCTGAGAAGCACTTTGAAGTCATTCTCAAACTCAAAGCTGTTGTTGAGCAGCTTTAAAGCTCCCTTCTGCTCCAGCTCATTCTTATAGCGATCCCTAAAGCGAAGCTGTACGTCATTTATAAACTTGTCCACATATGTCAGCGTCAGGATCTTTTGAAAACCCACCTAGAGATGCACAGGTGAAACGAGAAAAAGGTAATGATCATAAACACATATAAAACACAAACACCTATCCCCACCTGATTTTTTTTTAATTCATTCAATACTTATATGAACGACTTACCACAAAAATCAACTCAAACTCGTTGTCGAGCTTGTATTTAAGACTCAAGCCCCCATGACTAAACGAACTGTTCCCACTTCGCTCCTGAAAAAAAAAAGAACATCAACAGCATGTAAACGGGAGCTTTTGCTACTGCAGCTATCGCTGTGTGTGTTTTCAACCACCTAAATTACGTCACTATAGCACAGGAAATATTAAACTTATATATGAATGAGTGGTATGCGGGGGGGCACACAGCCCAGAAGAAGCTTATTTAGTTGATCGCTACGCCATAAGCTAGTGCTAGCATGAGCTACCCGCTAGTGCTAGCATTAGCTGGCCCCTTGTTACAGAGAGCTGGATAAAAAGACAACAGCCACAAGCAGCTAGCCGTGAGGCTCACCTGAAGGATCACCGAGCGGATCAAAGCGTTGACCGGCCCCGTGAAGGATTCAGTGACACCGGCTCCCTGAAAACACCACAACACTATCCCCCCTTTGCTGAAGATGGTGAAGAAGTCTAGCATCTTCTAAGCACGTACCTGGTTTAAATAAAAACACAGACAGATATGTGGATAAAAGCGAAAGAGAGCCCTGGGTTTATAAAATACAGTGTCGTTTTAACGGCTCCTGCCTGCCATTCAGAACACGAACTCTTACCGGATAATACTTAAACTGATAATAAATGCCCCAGGAGTGAAACCCACTACCAGTGAAAAAACTGTTTTAGACACGTCAGAGGCACGATCAGGAAGTGATGTTGACTTCCGGCATTTTTTTTTTTGCTGAGGTTTGCGCTTGCGCAGTGTTCATTTCAATGAACCGGTAGTGTTTTCCTGTCTATTTTACCAGTACCAATGCCAATATTTTTACCAGTTACCTGTAAAAATAATTTGTATTGGGCCTGTCTCTTTAGGTCAACTTCTGTTGTTTAAATGTGTTATAGGCTATAAAAATAACTAAATAAATACATTAATGAATAAATTAATACATGATTTATTCATTAATGTGATTTTTATCATAATAATAATGATAATAATAATAATAATAATAATAAAAAGGACACGTTGAGATATATTTTTTCATTCCCAAAATATAATTTATCTAAAGCAATTAAGTGGGTTATATACTAAACTTAGAGGTTACAAACAACATAACACTAGCGTCAATCCCATACCAACGACAGCACTGGTATAATACCAGCGATCCACCCATCTCTTATGTATCTGGGGGGATGTTCTCTGGAGCAAAGTGGAATGAAAGCCAGTAGAAGCAAGACAGATTACATGTCCGAATGAGAATGAGGCGAGTGTAACTGTGAAGCTGTAGGAATAGATACTGAAGGCAGATGAGTTCTAATTCCTGGGGTCAACCATCTAAAACAACAGACAGTGCATAAGAGAGGTCAAGAAAAGTACAGGAAATGTGGAATGGGTGGAGACAAGTGTCAGTGGAGATTTGTGGCAAGAGGATTTCAGCAAGCGAGAAAAGTAAAGGTTTGTAAATTGGAAGTGAGACCTGCTATGATGTATGGTTTGGAGATGGGGGTACTGACAAAAAGTTGATGTTAAGACTTTCATTGGGCGTGACCAGGGCGGACAGGATTAGAAATGAGTTCATCAGAGGAACAGCTCAGGCTGGAAGCTTTGGAGACAATGTGAAAAAAAGCTAGGCTGAGGTAGTTTGGACATATACAGAGATAGTGGAGGTAAGAGCTGAAATGGAGGCAGATGAACCAACCTGCCATTTATTAAAAATGTAATAAAAACAAGCATATATATATATATATATATATATATATATATATATATATATATATATATATAAAAATTCCCTGCTCACCCCCTTCAAGCTCAGGTCCTCTATCAGAGGCCTGGGAGCTTGAGGGTCCTGCGCAGTATCTTAGCTGTTCCTAGGACTGCGCTCTTCTGGACAGAGATCCCCGTATAATTGGTCTAATCCCTGCCTATAGGGTGAAAAAGAGTGACAAGCTGTGACATCTGCATGTCTCTCTCTCTCTCTCTCTCTCTCTCTCTCTCTCTATATATATATATATATATATATATATATATATATATATATATATATATATTAGGGGTGCAACGATACACAAAATTCACGGTTCGGTTCGATACTTTGGTGTCACGGTTCGATGTTTTTTCGATACAAAAAAAATGTTCATGCCTTTTTAATTTGTCATTTATTAAAATTATAAATATATATTTTAACTCAAAAGTACAGTTTTTAAATTTAACCCTAACCCTTGTGCGTGTTTTTTATTTTGACAGCGAATGCGCACCTGCGGACCACTTATGTGCAGCCCTGGTTATTTAGCTCGTCATATTGCAGCCACAGAAATTATTTTGTCCATGAAACCATAAAGCTGCACTTTCTTTTTGCCTTATAGTCTGATTTGTCATAACTTCTCCGTTTTGTGGTAAGCTTTTCTTTGGCTGTCACTTCTTCACCCTGACCTGTCTTATTTGGCTCAGCAGAACTGAAATGCTTTTACACATGCACTCACATAAGCTCAGCGATTCTCTGCACGATCAACCTCTCACATGTTTAAGCTTGCGGCGGGAGATTTCACTTGTCATGTTTTTTAGATTAGATAGAACTTTATTAATCCCTCGGGTGGGTTCCTCTGGGAAATTCGATTTGCATAGTTTGCATAGTAAGCTAACGATTAATAAGACGATGTCAGAGGAATTGGTGCACAAATTATCATCACTCACAGATCAGTGCTGTCGCTCTCTATACACAGTTCACACAATTGCAAAGTGAAAGCAAAAAAACAAGCGCAAATTCAAACGCGACTTCAATATGTCACATATTGACAGTGGCTCACCGATGCCAATGACATAATTACCCAGCTACATTTCTGAAAGAATGCAAAAGCATTGACATATATTTTTCCTTCCTACAATAGCCCGACGGGCAGGGCAGAGATAGATTTTGGTAGCCCGACTGAAAAAATCGCTAGCTCCGGGACGTCGGGCTAGCGATATTGCAAGCCCTGTATCTGAGGAATCACTCATCTTTGGAAAAGAGAGTTTATTACAGAGAAATGTCTCTTTCCAAAATAAAAGCTATACTATCCGCTTCTTCTGGGCTATATTCTCAGCAGCATAAGGAGAATCATGTGCTAACAGCTGTCTAAATGACTCGGCTAAAGTTAGTAGCATGCTTGCTTTTTTTTTGTCTGCTTCCACTTGTCTTTGCACTACGATGATGTCAGCGTAAATGTGCAGTCATATTCGTTGTGTTCCCGCTAGTGCTTTCAGGTTAATCTCGTTGAAATGACCTTAACGCCACAACACGGCAAATCTCCGTTAACGAGCTACCGCCGATCGCTCCGTGCATGGGGCTAGACGGCCAACACGTTAACGAGCTAACTGCGCTAACACACTAGTTCCCACCAATGTAATTGAGCATTGCATGGCACATCCAACATACTGTTTTACTTTAGTCCATGACTCGCTTACCTTCAGGGTCATACGTCACATGAAAACCAAAATAATTCCAAACGCCAGATCTGAATGAGGGTCAATTTGCCTGTTGCAAGGAGAGCTTAACTTCTGTCTCGCTAGCTTGCCCTGTGCTCTTCCTTCTGACTATGCTGTCTGTGTTGAGCGCTCAGTGGATCTGCGCTCCACAGTGCAGCCTAGGCGGAGTAGTCGAACACAGATTCACTGAGCGCTCCACACAGACAGCATCGTCAGAAGGAAAGTTGATAAAATAAATTACAAATGTTGTATTGTTCGATACATATGCGTACCGAAAGCACTGTATCGAACGGTTCAATATCGATACGAATATCGTTGCACCCCTAATATATAAAACACCCAGCACGCCCCTGCGGGCGGTTTATCCTTCAAGCTCGGGTCCTCTACCAGAGGCCTGGGAGCTTGAGGGTCCTGCGCAGTATCTTAGCTGTTCCCAGGACTGCGCTCTTCTGGACAGAGATCTCCGATGTTGTTCCCGGGATCTGCTGGAGCCACTCGCCTATCTTGGGAGTCACCGCACCTAGTGCTCCGATTACCACGGGGACCACCGTTACCTTCACCCTCCACATCCTCTCGAGCTCTTCTCTGAGCCCTTGGTATTTCTCCAGCTTCTCGTGTTCCTTCTTCCTGATATTGCTGTCATTCGGAACCGCTACATCGATCACTACGGCCGTCTTCTTCTGTTTGTCTACCACCACTATGTCCGGTTGGTTAGCCACCACCATTTTGTCCGTCTGTATCTGGAAGTCCCACAGGATCTTAGCTCGGTCATTCTCCACCACCCTTGGGGGCATCTCCCATTTTGACCTCGGGACTTCCAGGTTATACTCGGCACAGATGTTCCTGTACACTATGCCGGCCACTTGGTTATGGCGTTCCATGTATGCCTTGCCTGCTAGCATCTTGCACCCTGCTGTTATGTGCTGGATTGTCTCTGGGGCATCTTTACACAGCCTGCACCTGGGGTCTTGCCTGGTGTGATAGACCCCAGCCTCTATGGATCTTGTGCTCAGAGCTTGTTCTTGTGCTGCCATGATTAGTGCCTCTGTGCTGTCTTTCAGTCCAGCTTTGTCCAGCCACTGGTAGGATTTCTGGATATCAGCCACCTCCTCTATCTGCCGGTGGTACATACCGTGCAGGGGCCTGTCCTTCCATGCTGGTTCCTCGTCTCCCTCCTCTTTCTTGGGTTTCTGCTGCCTGAGGTATTCACTGAGCACTCGGTCAGTTGGGGCCATCTTCCCAATGTATTCTTGGATGTTCGTTGTCTCATCCTGGACTGTGGTGCTGACACTCACCAGTCCCCGGCCCCCTTCCTTCCGCTTAGCGTACAGCCTCAGGGTGCTGGACTTGGGGTGAAACCCTCCATGCATGGTAAGGAGCTTTCTTGTCTTTATGTCAGTGGCTTCTATCTCCTCCTTTGGCCAGCCTATTACCCCAGCAGGGTACCTGATCACGGGCAGGGCGTACGTGTTGATGGCCCGGATCTTGTTCTTACCATTCAGCTGACTCCTCAGGACTTGCCTGACCCTCTGCAGGTACTTGGTGGTTGCAGCTTTTCTAGCGGCCTCTTCATGGTTCCCATTCGCCTGCGGGATCCCCAAGTACTTGTAACTGTCCTCTATGTCTGCAATGTTGCCTTCTGGTAGTTCAATCCCCTCAGTTCTGACTACCTTCCCTCTCTTTGTTACCATCCGACTACACTTCTCCAGTCCGAACGACATTCCAATGTCATTGCTGTATAGCCTGGTAGTGTGGATCAGTGAATCGATGTCTCGTTCACTCTTGGCATACAGCTTGATGTCATCCATGTACAGGAGGTGGCTGACAACTGCTCCGTTCCGTAGTCGGTATCCGTAGCCAGTCTTGTTAATGATCTCACTGAGGGGGTTCAGGCCTATGCAGAACAGCAGTGGGGACAGAGCATCTCCTTGGTAGATCCCGCACTTGATGGTGACTTGTGCTATGGGCTTGGAGTTGGCCTCTAGTGTTGTACGCCACATCCCCATTGAGTTCCTGATGAAGGCTCTTAGGGTCCCATTGATCTTGTACAATTCTAGGCATTCCAGTATCCAGCTGTGGGGCATTGAGTCATAGGCCTTCTTGTAATCAATCCAGGCAGTGCACAGGTTGGTCAGTCTGGTCTTGCAGTCTCGGCTGATTGTTCTGTCTACCAGTAGCTGGTGTTTTGCGCCTCTGGTATTCTTGCCAATTCCTTTCTGTGTCCCGCTCATGTATTGACCCATGTGCCTGTTCATCTTAGCCGATATGATGCCTGACAGGAGCTTCCATGTAGTACTGAGGCAGGTTATTGGTCGGTAGTTGGAGGGGACCGGTCCCTTCTTGGGTTCCTTGGGGATCAGGACCGTCCGGCCTTCAGTTAGCCATTCCGGGTGTATCTCGTTAACTAGCAGCTGGTTCATTTGTGCTGCCAGACGCTCGTGGAGTGCAGTTAGCTTCTTCAGCCAGTAGGCGTGAACCATGTCGGGCCCTGGTGCTGTCCAACTCTTCATACTGGAGACCCTTTCTTGGATATCTGCCACTGTGATGGTTACTGGACCCTGTTCAGGGAGGTCGCTGTGGTCTGCCCTCAGATCCTCTAGCCACTGAGCATTGCCGTTATGGGTTGCATCCTTCTCCCATATGCTCTTCCAGTATTGCTCCGTCTCCAGCCTTGGTGGTGCTCTTCTCTTATATATATATATATATATATATATATATATATATATATATATATATATATATATATATATGAACAACTGATGGTACAGACAAGCAGACATACGACAAAAAGAGAAACAAAAAAAGTAAATATGAAACCACCAAGAGGAAACAGCTGGGTTAAGTTAACCAGCAAAAATTCCCCTACAGTTCCCTGAGTACTCAGTATAAGCTACTACCTAAAGAGAAATTTCAGGTAAATAATTGTGTTATTTGATAGTAATAATATAGGCCGAAGACAGGACAATTAAAATCTAAGCTAATCTAAGTCCAATTAAAGAAAAAGTCCTCAAATTAAGGTCTAGAAGTATTATTGTTTTATAATATTTTCGGTTATTACAAAGTAACACATAATTCAATATAATATATATTGAGGTAGCCTAATAGTTGTATCAGTGTCTGTATGTAGTCAAACAACAGGCTCTCAAATAAAAGAAAAAACATTCAGTTAAATAATACTTTGCACTATGCTTATTATTTCACCATGAACTCGAGAATTCTATAATAATAGAATAATAATAAAATTGAACAATGTTCTTTTACATTCAAAATTAAAATAAATGAGCTTTTGTCATAAAAAATGTTTCATTTAAAAAGGGAAAGAGAAGTTTCTTCATCTTCTTTATCCTCAGTCACATCAAGAATTATTAAGAACAGCTTTTACCGACCGCTTTTCTCTCTCTGTTGCTTTTACTTTTGTCTTTGGACTTCTGCGTTTCATCTCCTCTCAGACTTCTCTGTTTGCACACACACGTGTTCGCAGGGTTGCACTGAAGAAACTAAATGATTGGCTGAGTAGCTTCATGTGTGATGAGTTACAATGCACGTGATTGGTCTGTATGTTTCCTATGTGCATACATGTAGTACTACAAACTGTACTGTAAATATACAAGAAAACTGTTTCTCTACAGGTTCTAGGGCCTAGGAAATTATATGCTGTTGATGGCGATAGAAATTAAACCTTCACCCATTTCCCAGTTTAACACAGTGTAGTAAAAATACTAAATAGACAAGATAGTGCTGGCTCATCCTTTTTATCTGTCTTTCTTCTCCTTATTCTTTATCTCTTCTATCTATCAGTGTGGGTGTTTGTGAGATACCAACACTTGTGATTCAGTCCATCACACTACTTTTTTTTTTTGGCCTTACCTGTTTTCGCTGTTTCCAGATTCCTGGATCTCCTGATGTGCATAACTAATAAAGAGAGTTTTATCTGTGGAGATAAATTTTCTGGATTTGGAAAAATTGTGAGTAATACAAAATTTTTGCTGATTTTCACATTAGGTGTGAACTTGACCAGATTTCAACAAAAATTAAATCAGGTGGAACTGTTATTGGTATCTACCATCAAAGAAAAAAAAATGAAAATAATGAAAATAATGGATGCTAGACTGCTAACAGACAGACAGAACTGATTACAAACTCCATTTCCAGGGGAGATTAACCAAACCAAAGCAACTATTTTACTGACTGAAACTCTGAAACATGTATAGATGTGTAATGATGAGTTACTTTGCTTTTTAAAATCTTTAAAATCTTTTTTCTTTTTAGTTTTTACTGGCTAGCTATTACCATATTTTTTCAGTTACTTTAAATGATTAGAGAATTCATGTTCTGGGACTTGAGACAACCCAAAAATGCCAATATCCTTAAAGTGTAACAAAAGGTGGCATAGCAGAAGGGAAAAAAGTGTGAAAGCTCATGCCTCTGAGGGGCAAAAAAGTACATGGTATCATTTTGCAGTGGTTGCTATGCGGGCAGATGCACGAAACCCGCCCACCTCTGGTGCACTCATATGGACCCTGCTACTCAAATTTTAATAGACCAATTATACTGAAATTTTCCCACACTTCAAAAATGCTGAAATGTGGGAAAAGCCCAAATGAGGGTTCCCCCCCACCACAATTAACATAGTACAGGACTTTTTTTCATAAATAACGTGTGTGTGTTGGGGGGGGGCGGTTGAGGCTTACTGTCACCCCAAACTTCCTCTTGTTTAAATATATAACAGTGGTTTTATTAACTTCCTTCATGGTGAAGCTGGAAATGCAAACCATAGTAACACATGGATTACAGAAATAGATTTGTGGACATGGTTAGGCCTATTAACATTTCCCACCTTGTCTTCATGCTTCCCACTTCATTTTGTTCTTTATGAGATCAGTTTTTTCTATCATATTGTTTAAAAAAAAGCAAAATATTTTTTTTTGACAAATGTCAGTTTACAGCGATGAATAAGGTGATCAGTGAAGTCTGACAGTTTTTGCATTTGAAATTCGACTGCACATGCTGAGACATCCCTTCCAGCAGTCTCTAACTTCCTCATTTTATGGTGATATCAGTGACTTTCTCTTTGCTGCTATTGTGTGAGTTAGCTTTTCGGCTACAGCCTCGGGTTGCGATGTTTTTAAAGAGTGGAGAAATTGGATTTTTAGAAGCTCCCACCGATGGAATTCAACACTATCTATTTATCTATCACTATCTATATCTATTTGTCAGAAGTACTTTGGATACGATTTGAACAACCATGACGACCTCAGCAACATGCACGGTAAGTAAAAAGTTCTGGTCACTTCTTTCAGTGTAAATCTGATCAGAATCCTTTTGAGGATTTGTTTGTGCATGTGTGACAAAAATATCTACTGTTATTCACACGATTTTTCATAAGTTGTGTGGAATGTCAGGAAATCTTTATACTTAAAAAGAAAAACAAATCGACCTTAAAATCTTTTTGTTTCCTTTAGGTTGGTTCCAGAAACTCTTGAAATCGAGAGGATCTTTATCAAAGCAACACAATAAAGAAGCCACAAAAGGTTCAGTGTCTTCTGTTAGTGGTGCATTAACATCATCCTCATCTACATTACCATCGTGCTCTTCGTCGTCGCTGTCATCATCACCCGGGGGGACCCCCTCGAAACCACGGCAGCTGCCTACTGTTCTCAGTTGTGAGTTGAGATGGAAAAGAAAGTATGACCTATTTGTTTGTCACAGCAGCGCCCAAAGTGACATTGAAGAGGCCACACGCCTGGTCTCCTTCCTTGAGGATTCGCCCCGCAGCCTCAGATGCTTTCTGTGGCAGAGGGACGCCTGTCCAGGAGGTGCAGTTTGCACCGAGTTTTGTCAGGCAGTGGAGAACAGTCACTTACGAGCTCTGCTTATCACTCCTAATTTTGTTCAGGATGATTGGTGTAATTATATGATGCACCAGGTACTGACAGAGGGACCCATGTCCAATAGGATGATTCCTCTGCTTCACAGCCTGTCCCACTCTCAGTACCCTAAGGAGCTGAAGTTCTACTACTACATTGACCTGAGCAGGAACCCCATCCAAGCCTATACGCTTGTCAACAGGACGGTACTCCAGTGTAAGTAATGAGAAGAGAGTGATATGAACACGAGCTGAGATCAGTCATGCCATGTTTAAAATGATATTTGTTTAAATCAGCTGGGAATCACAGACTGATTTAACACATCACAAATCAAAGTGATGTGCTGTGATAAACTCCTCATCCTGATTCTCATACTTAAATGTTTCAGATCATCAAATATTAGATAAAGATAATCCAAATTAATAGAAAATACAATTCTTAAGTGATTCTGTCATTTATCAAAGGTACAGCGATGACCTTTTCTAGGTTATTATTTAGAAAAAATGTTCTCCTCATAAATATATATTGATTAGTGTTTGACTACAGCTTCTAAAAGATTGATGCGTTTTCATAAACTTCAAATGAATTTATTAAAAATGCACAGGAGCGTGCTCAAGTTTGTGGAAGCCTTCATGTTTGTTTTACCCAACACTTTACTTGTAAATCTTCTTTTATATCCAACTAGCAAAAAAAGAGAAAAGAAATAAAAGGGTCATCTGCATGAATCAGTTCTCTGGGTGAGATAATATCTTTAAAAACATTCCTTTGTTCTTTCTTCAGACCTGGAGGACCTGGTTAAAAAAGAGGTGACTCATAATTTCCAGATGAGTGGCTCTAGCAGTGGATTAGATGGAGCAGACAGCTCAAAAGAAGACAAGCTGATGTCCCAGCACAGCCCTGCTGGGACTGCTATTCCACTGGAAGTGATGCGAAAGAGCCATAAACACTTTAGTGGCATTTCCTGTGATCATCATCAGCAGCAATTAAAGAATATGACGCAGGAAGGGAGAAACTTAGCTACTGACTGACCTCCGTTTTAGTGTTCCTTTTATCACAGCGTGCGGTTATTGCTTTTTTAACACTGGATATGTGGCAGAACAATAAAAATGATCAGCATGGGAATTCAATTTTCCTGTCACAGCTTGTGAACTATAGTGTGAGTGCGCAAGATATTTAAATGTAAACATTAAAGGCGTTTGTGTTTGTAGTCTCAGCTTTGTAATGAGAGGAGGTTGTCTTTTCCACTAGGTGGTGTATTCTACTGCAAATTCCAACAATAGAGAGTACCAGTGAGGAAACATGAATGGGTCATATCATGAGGTCTGTGTGTGGGTTGTGTATGAGAAAGGGAAATACCCACCCATTACAAACTGCTGACAGTGGTATGACATTTGAACTGATAACACAGGGAATGTAATTCCTTTTTAGGAAAAAAAAAACACACTTCTTTCTTCATTTTAAATTAAATATTTCTTTAGACTTATCATCTTTTGCTGTTAGTATTTCTGCCAACCTGCCAACCATTGTTTCTTGTTTGGAATTGCAGTGCATGGGTGTATTTGAACGTGTGTTGTCCAGACTGTATCTTCCTGACACTTGGACAGTGTCAGACAGCACCAGGTCCGGTCCAACTATAACTAATGAATAAATAGTTGAAACAAAGTCTGATCAAGTTGAAAATTTGTTGTGAACCCCTATCGTCCTTCCAAGGGAGCTTTCACTTCTCCTTGGCAGACTTCACTATTCATTAAGCATAGTAACAAACAACAGGTTTTAGATAGCTGACATTAAGTTTAGTCCACTCATCGTGGAATATGAAGTATTCACAGTATCAAGTGGAGAACAATGTGTGATGTTTTTTTTTTTTTTTTCCAAAAAGCAGACAGGGCTTATATTCCCTTTACAAGGAATCGTTTGCACTGAAGATGTACTACTGTGTTCTGTTCCTCACTCTTCCCCAACCTCCTAAACAACAGCAGACATTTAGCGCTGCAAACAGAGATCCCTTATAATCGGCTATTTCGTGCCAAGCCAACGTTGCAACATAAAAATTGAGACTAATCTCTAAAAGGAACAGATGTTCTATGAAGCCTTTGTTGTTACCAAATCCTTGAGCATGCGCATGTGTACGCACACACACACACACACACACATTCAGATGTAGTTATGTGAATGGCTGTTAACGTCAGACAAAACACGTGTCACATTTCACATACGTAATGTAAAAAGCAAGCTAAACTAACGAACTGTGGCCCTATAAATGGTCTGATCACGATCGCTAATGAATGCCAGCAAATTGCAGAATGTAAGCTGAATTCTGTTTTCTCATGCTGTGCTCTGCTGTGCCGTGTTAGCTAACGTTAAGGCACAGCATTGTTGGACTTGGACATGAATTCTCAATTAATGTGAGAATTTAATCAAGCTGTTTATCAGAGAGGAAGCATATTTGAGCGCTAGCCTAACATTAGCTGCCATAATGTTAGCTTATAGCCACCTGTTGCTGTTTAGCTGCTTCATTGTCAGGATTCCAGATGTCTAATCTTCTGACACTAAGTAATTGTGACAATATTCTGAATACATAAGCATTTTAATGTATCCTTTTGTGTGTAAGAGCCCTGACTTCGGTTCAGGTAATGGCACTTGAAGCGAGTAGTATATTTATGAGTACAGTATTCTTTTTTTTTTCAGCTCAGGAGGCAGAGCAGATCATCTACCAATCGGTTGGTGGTTTGATCCCTGCCTGCTCCTGTCTACATGCCAAATATCATTGGGCAAGATAATAAACCGAAGTAGCTCTGTGATGCATCCATCAGGGTATGAATGTGTGTGAATGTTAGATAGCAAGCAGTTCTGCATAGAAATAGTGCTTGTATAACTGGCTGTGAATAGGTGAATTAAGCATGTTGTTTATAAAGCACCTTGCTTCAGGACAGTATAAATGTTCCATATATCAATCAGTGTTAGACTAAAATCTGCCAAAATATAAAAGGTTTCCTTTGTTTATAAAGACAAAACATGATTTGATTAGATTGACATGTGACACTGCAAGGCAGTGGTTTATATTGTTGCCTCACAGATATGTGTACCCTGTGTTCTAATCCACTAGACCTATTTTAGGCTCACTAAAATTTGACAGCTTAAAATAGGATCATATTTGCCTGTGTGTTCTTACTGGGAGTGTGCATGGTTTCACTGTGCCTTTGTGAGTTTATAGGTGCGATTGTGAGTGGAAACAGTTATCTGTGTTAGCCCCACACAGGATGTACCCCACCTCTTTCATGATTAGAGCTGGGATAGATTCAACATGTCATATCCCTCACCTCGAACTGACCTTGAATTGGGTAAGTGGAAGGAAATGTTTTTGGTTTTCGATGAATAATACTGATAAATGACTTAAATGCTCATCCACTTGTCTAAAGACTAAAACTGAAAACAGTGACTGTGGTTTGGTGTGGAAAAGCCCCCGAACATGCAAGTTGAGTGTCATCATCCCACAAATTTCAACACCAAGAAAGATGTAAAGGAGAGCGCAGAGTTTAGGTCTCTTAATAGCAAGCAGTGTGTTTTAGATCACTATCGTTGGGAGAGCGTTGAGCTTTAAGTCCCCTTGGTGGTCTGTACAGTGTGCGGTGGCACTGACCTGGATCTTTCTGCCTGTGATGAGTGAGTTCAGCTGGCTGTGCTACAGCGATGAAGCAGCTGGGTTACAGATAAACATTTTCGTGGTTTCAGTGAGACTGGTGAGCATACTGAGCCATAAGAAATGAGAATCACTTACAGTACAGTAGCTTTATAGACAAAATAAAAGACGGAAGTCTTTCCTTCCTTAAATTGTTGCCAAGATGCCTGCTCAAAGGGGGAAGGGGGACGTATGATTTTTGGAGTTTACTGTGGAGTCTTTACCACCATGAGGCAACTGTTGTGATTTGATGCTACATAAAAAATGTTATTGAATTGAATTAAAGCCACATAATAAACACCGTTATTCATTAACTTATCTGCCACTGTGTTTTTTTAATTGTTTTACCAGCAGCATTAAGTTTATAACATGAACATCTAGTTTTATTGCACTTTGGCCTATTTCTGTGTTTATGATTTCACTATACCCTCTCCCCAGTGTGAAACAAGGAAGAAAGATAAAGCTTCTTTGCAGCTACTTCTTCTACATAACATTTAAAAGTCTAATTCAGGATCCCGTTTGCTATTGTATTCTTGGGCATTGTTGGGAAAATAATTCTGACATCCACTTAAGAAAGACTGCACACAATCTATCTTATACTGAGTCACACATGATTAATGACGAGCTAAACTTGATGATGGAACTGGACAAATAAAGTCGTAAAGGAGCGACGCTTTCGTTTAAAGAACCCAATGAATGTTCGTTGCCAAGAGATATAGAAGATGTTCAGACTGTGGTTTCTCAAATCTACATAATTAAACATCTATGTTCTAAAATCAAACAAAGAATTATGAGTTTTCTAAGGAAAAACTAGTATAAACCAACCAGTAACCGTCGTGGGGCGACCGTGGTTCAGGGGGTTGGGAAGCTCATCTTGTAACTGGAAGGTTACTGGTTTGATCCTCTGCTCTGTCTGTCTTGGTCTTTGTGTCCTTGGGCAAAACACTTCACCTACCGATGGCGTGATATGGCAGCCTCGCTTCTGTCAGTTTGCCCCAGGGCAGCTGTGGCTACGACTATAGCTTGCCTCCACCAGTGTGTGAATGCAAGAGTGAATGAATAGCGGAATTGTAAAGCGCTTTGAGTGTTTCGAAAAGCGCTATATAAATGCAATCCATTATTATTAAGCCAACAGAAGCGCTGATCTTTTCTTTTTTATGTTTTAGTCTGTTACTTATGGCAGACTACACCATGCTGTTACTTACAGATAAAAAATATGTCTCTCTAAATGTTGGTACCTGTACAAAAAATGTAAAGACGAGTTCATCAGGTACCCTTCAACAGTAACTCCATCTAATTCACCCCACAGGCGGGATCAACCTGTATAGAATATATGAGGCTATTTCAGCTTCTTTTGGTGAGAGTGAGAATCAAATGTCCTACTACTTGAACAAAACAATTTCAAAAGATAGTGGCTGTCATTGTATTATGTAATATTTCCCCAGTATTTGCTTGGTATCTCTTTCAAGGAAACAACAAATATCTGGCATCAGATCTTTGACTCAACTGAGTTATGTCTAGCTGATATAAGATTATTTGTGTTACTAATTAACTTATTTCCAGATGTTGTTGTGAGAACAAGAAGCGCAGAGGAAGGGACATTGCAACATAAGAAACATTATTTGTCTTGCCACAGAGTAACCTCCCTTGTAGACTCTGTATCTGGGTGTGTCTTTTGTCGCTACTAAACAACTTCCTAGGAATACATGGTACAAGGGATAGGTTATTTCAAATCCATGATCACATCATAAATGACTGGAAAATCATTCTCCATGAATGATTACCATTACGAACTCTAGCTTCTGCCAGTACAGTTTCACGTGAAATTGTATTTCATATCACAAAGTAGTTAACAATGTCTCATAAAAAGTGTGTTTATAACTGTGTGCAGTGTGCGTCAGCATAGAGGGTTGGAAATATTGAATTGAATCATTGGGCATTCATGAATCCGTGGTATTTGGATGTGTCTGAAACTGCCTGGATTAATGCTCATTATTAATGAACTGCAAAGGCAGCCAAGACTCAAAACTTTCCACTGACACGCTCCTGATTGTGTTAAAAAAAGAAACAAGACGATGCTCACTGAAAGCAGAAATGTAGGCTTAAGGACAAAGCTTGACACAAACTGGTGTTTCTTGCTCTGATAGTAAAGATGGGAAAAGTGAACTGAAATTTAAGTTTGGTCAGAATACACTATTATGTAGTGTGACTGAGAGCAACATGCTAATTATCCAAAACCAAGAGTTAATGTTTGACAGATCAAAGTAAAACTCATTATGATTTGATGAGACATCTATAGAATAAGCTAAGCTAAGCTAAGCTAAGCTAAGCTAAGATAAGATAAGACTTTATTGATCCCACGACGGGGAAATTTTTTGCGTTACAGATATCAGAAGGAAATACAAAAATACAAAAAAGTACAATCAATGAAAAAAAAAGGTAAGATAATACACTGTATACAATGGTAGCATACACAGTATGTGATGATGGATTTGGTTGGAAATATGCAAGACATAAACTATATAGCTTGACATAGAATAGAATAGCCTTTATTGTCATTGTACAGAGTACAACGAAATTGGAGTGCCACTCCCTTGGTGCAAGTTTCAATAATAAATATAAATGTTTTTGTTTGGTTTTTTTTGTTTTTTTTGCCTGTCCCGTTTGGCTCTTTTGCCATCAGAATTGTTGTCTAAAGGCAAAGAAAGATGCCCAACGGATTTACTTTACCAAATTGACCATCCCAGCCTTGCCATAATGGTCCATTTGATTCACCTTTTATTGTTTATTTTATTTTCACTTACTGAATATAGGACAGACTTGACTGGGGGAAAGAAGGGGAGAAAGAAAGAGGGAAAGCGAAACAGCTGAGAAGAGGGACGGGGGAGAAGGGCAAAAACCAAAAACCAACAGAATGAGCAGAAAAAGAAAAAAAGAAGAAAAAAAGAAAAAAAATGCATATATCAATCACCTGGGTCACCTGCTGAGAAAGAAAAAAGAAAACAAGCAGAAGAGAACAAGAGTAATAGAATAAACAACATCACAATGAGGTCATCAGAGATCTGCACGCCCAGAAACCTCATGGAGTGTACCCTCTCCACACAGTTCCCGTGAATGTAAAGTGGGGCCGGGTCTGCTCTGCCCTTCCTGAAGTCCAAGATAAGTTCTTTAGTTTTCGTGGTGTTCAGTTGGAGGTTGTTAACTGAACACCACTCAGTCAGTCTGTTGACCTCATCTCTGTAGTCCTACTCATCCCCCCATTGAGATGAGTCCAACCACTGTGGTGTCATCCGCGAACTTTATGATGGTGTTTGAGAGATGGGTAGGGGAGCAGTCGGATGTGTAGAGCGTAAACAGGAGGGGGCTCAAAACACATCCTTGTGGAGACCCGGTGCTGAGTGTGATGGTGCTGGACAGGTGGGGGCCGAGTCTGACAGACTGTGGTCTATTTGTCAGGAAGTCCTTGATCCAGAGGCAGATGGGGGTGGAGAGTCCCAGGTGAGACAGTTTCTGGACCAGGATCTCCAGGATGATATGATTGAATGCTGAGCTGTGAAGTCCAGAAAGAGCATTCTCACATAGCTTCCTCGGTGCTCCAGGTGACTCAGCGCAGTGTGGAGCGCTATGGTGATAGCGTCCTCGGTGGATCGATTTGTCCTGTAGGCAAATTGGTGGGGGTCCAGAGTGGGAGGCAGACCGGCCCTGATGTGCTGACAGACCAGTCTCTCAAAGCACTTCATCACTACAGGCGTAAGTGCAACAGGCCTGTAGTCATTTGGGCTGGCCACAGCTGTCTTCTTGGCGATGGGGATGATGGTGGAGGTTTTGAGGCAGGGCGGGACGGTGTTTGATGACAAGGAAAGGTTGAAGATTTTAGTGAAGACTCCGGTCAGTTTGTCAGCACATGCTCTGAGAACCTAGCTATTGTACCACTACTATTCCTATGTATAGACATGTACACACTAAATATACATATGTATACATATACATACATATATACCTTCACATGTCCATACACATGGAAGGTCCATTATGCATGAAGTGGTGACCGTGGATGTTCACACAGTGTCCAGTGACTTATGACATCGTGAATGAGGAGTTATAGAGTCTAACTGCTGTTAGGATGAATGATCTGCGAAAGCGCTCCTTCCTGCAGCGAAGGTGTTTCAGTCTCTGACTAAAGGAGCTGCTCAGCCCACTCACATACTCATGCAGTGGGTGATGTGGGTTGATCATGATGGATGTCAGCTTTACTAACATCCTCCTCTCGCCAACCACCTCCACAGACTCCAGGGGACATCCCAGCACGGAGCTAGACCTCGGCACCAGTTTGTCAATCCTGCTCCTGTCCCTGTCCGTGCATCCACTCCCCCAGCAGGCCACTGCATAGAAAAGGGCAGATGCTACCAAAGTGTCATAGAATGTCCTTAACAGAGTCCTGCAGACTCCGAAGGACCTCAGTCTCCTCAGCAGGTGGAGTCGACTCTGGCCCTTCTTATACAGGACGTCTGCATTTGTAGTCCAGTCCAGTTTATTGTTGAGGTGAACACCCAGGTACTTATAAGAGTCCACTATCTCAATGTGGACTCTTATGTGCACATGAGCAAAGTTTTGATGTTGGAGCCTACTTTTACCTCGGTAATTCAATTTTTTGTAACTTACCTGATAGTCTATCTAGTGCATTTATAGCACCTATTTTCTTTTAAAATTCGTTCCTAAAAGACTGCGCAAAGAATCAGTGCCATTAATTAATTATTGAGAGACTCTCTCTACTTGTAAGGTTAGGCTTTCATAGGGTTCATCATTAGAGCTGGATTAGGTGACCCTGAACCATCCCTTAGTTACACTGTAATAAGTTTCAGCCGGTGGGAAATTCCCATGATGCACTGAGCACCTTTTTCAGCCATTTCCTTAAACCTTCTGTGTGCGTATACATCAATAATGCAATTAATCATTATACATAATTAAATATTGATCCTCCCTGAGCCTGCTGTGGGAGGTTTGTCCTAAGAGGGAGCTCTTCTTCCCCACTGTCGCCAAACGCTTGCTTATTGTAGGGTCTTGACAGCATAAAGTGCCTTGTGGCAGCTGTTGTTGTGAATTAGCCCTATCAATAAAAGTGAAATATCTCCGAAGACAAATGAGTTGAATATTTGTGAAGAATTTAACTCTACCGAAAGCAGCTATCCTTTGTAATTTACGTTTTTTTTTTACATTTTCAATATTTCAAGAAAAGAAAAAAAAAAAACAGCTCAGAATTCACTTCATGTGTCAGCTGCATTTAGAGTTTTCTTTTTGTTTTTTTTAATCTCAGTCAGCTGCAAAGCCTTTCCAGATGTTGCTCCGTCTGCAATATAGTCCAGTTTGAGCCGGATTTATGAGGCATAGGTCAAATGATCGTGATGAGCTGTAGATTTTGAACGGGGCACTTTGAGAAGTCCTGCTTGCTGCTACGCCCGTACACAAGTTTTAACTTGCCCGGTTTTCGCAGTCAGTGAAACCTCTCTAGCGGCCAGTGCGCATACCCCACATTGCGCATGCGTTGCTGCACAGTGTGTGTGTGGGGGAGGGGGGGAAGAAGGGGTGTCCGCTGTTAAAAGCGCTATGTTAACCGACTTGTGTCAAGCCAGCCTCCAATTCGAGACTTGCAGTCAAGCCAGCCTCCAGTTTGTTTTACGTTCCCTGTGTATTCAAAGTATTACGGGAATGGATGTGGAAACCGGATTTCAAAATAAAAGCCAACTTCGAGTGAATTAACAGATATGTTAAGAACAATAATAATAATAATATATAATAATATATAATATATAATAACATAATAACATATAATTTAGGCTTTTTTTTTTTTTTACAAACTCTAATGTTAGATCTATATGACACAGCCTTGTACCCTAATTGTGCCCTGTCACTATCAAGGCCATCTTATTTTGGATTTCAAAGTAAAAGCCCTGTGAATCTTCATTTTTGAACTACTCTTTCAATGACTTAATAATGCTCTTAAAAGCAAAAGTCGTATTTCCAAATACTATTTGAACTTTATATCAACACTTTCCAACCACAGTCTTTTTACAGTGATACCATATCAATATCAAGTCAGTCTGATTTTGCCTTTCATAGTAATGGCCCTTTGAAATTGTCCATAATTGACTTAATCTTCTAACGATTCAAAATGCTCTAAAATGAAAAATTCCTGTTTCCACAGGGTAATTCCACCTTAGATCAACAGTATACAGCCCCACAGTGATACCATATCAATATCAAGTCATTCTGATTATGCCTTCCAAAATAAAAGCCTTTTTAAATTGTCCATAATTGACCTAACTTTCAGTGATTTCAAAATGTTTTAAAATGGAAATTTCCTGTTTCCACAGGGTAATTCCACTCCAGATCAACAGTATACAACCTCACGATGTTACCATATCAATATCAAAACATTCTGATATTGCTTTAAAAAATAAAAGCATTTTCAAACTGCCCATATCTGAGTTGCTCCTGGAACAATTTCAAAATGCTCTAAAATGGCACATTCCTGTTTCCACAGGGTAATTCCACTTTAGATCAACAGTATACAGCCCCACAGTGATACCATATCAATATCAAGTCATTCTGATTTTGCTCTCAAAAATAAAAGCCTTTTCAAATTGTCCATAATTGACCTAACTTTCAGTGATTTCAAAATGCTCTAAAAAGGAAAATTCCTGTTTCCACAGGGTAATTCCACCTTAGATCAACAGTATACAGCCCCACAGTGATACCATATCAATATCAAGTCATTCTGATTATGCCTTCCAAAATAAAAGCCTTTTTAAATTGTCCATAATTGACCTAACTTTCAGTGATTTCAAAATGCTCTAAAATGGAAATTTCCTGTTTCCACAGGGTAATTCCACCTTAGATCAACAGTATACAGCCCCACAGTGATACCATATCAATGTCAAGTCATTCTGATTATGCCTTCCAAAATAAATGCCCTTTCAAATTGAGCATATACGGCCTACTTTTTTGACGATTTCAAAATGTTCTTAAACAGAATTTTGCTGTTTCCACAGGATAATTTCACTTTAGTTCAACAGTATACAACCTGACGATGTTACCATATCAATATCAAGTCATTCTGATTTTGCTTTCAAAAATAAAAGCATTTTCAAACTGCCCATATCTGACTTGATCCTGGAACAATTTCAAAATGCTCTAAAATGGAAAATTCCTGTTTCCACAGGGTAATTCCACCTTAGATCAACAGTATACAGCCCCACAGTGATACCATATCAATATCAAGTCATTCTGATTATGCCTTCCAAAATAAAAGACTTTTTAAATTGTCCATAATTGACCTAACTTTCAGTGATTTCAAAATGCTCTAAAATGGAAAATTCCTGTTTCCACAGGGTAATTCCACTTTAGATCAACAGTATACAGCCCCACAGTGATACCATATTAATATCAAGTCATTCTGATTTTGCCTTCCAAAGTAAAAGCCTTTTCAAATTGTCCACAATTGACCTAACTTTCAGTGATTTCAAAATGCTCTAAAATGGAAATTTCCTGTTTCCACAGGGTAATTCCACCTTAGATCAACAGTATACAGCCCCACAGTGATACCATATCAATATCAAGTCATTCTGATTATGCCTTCCAAAATAAATGCCCTTTCAAATTGAGCATATACGGCCTACTTTTTTGACGATTTCAAAATGTTCTTAAACAGAATTTTGCTGTTTCCACAGGATAATTTCACTTTAGGTCAACAGTATACAACCTCACGATGTTACCATATCAATTTCAAGTAATTCTGATTATGCCTTCCAAAATAATGGCCTGTTGAAAATGCCCATAATTTACCTAACTTTCAGTGATTTCAGAATGCTCTAAAAAGGAAGATTTCAGTTTCCACAGGGTAATTCCACTTTAGATCAACAGTATACAACCTCACGATGTTACCATGTCAATTTCAAGTCAGTCTGATTTTGCTTTTCAAAATAAAAGCTTTTTCAATTTGCCCATATATGACTTACTCTTGGAGCGAATTCAAAATGCTCTAAGATGGAAAATTGCTGTTTCCACAGCATAATTCCACTTTAGATCAATAGTATCCAACCCCACAGTGATACCATATCAATATCAAATCAGTCTGATGTTGCCTTCCAAAATAAAAGACTTTTCAAATTGCCGATATACGACCTACTCTTTTAAAGAATTCAGAACGCTCTAAAAATGAAACTTGCTCTTTCCACAGGATGAATCCATGTTAGATCAAAAGTGTACATCCACACCATGGTACTACTTCAATTTCAAGTCATTCTGATTTTGCCTTCCAAAATAATGGCCTGTTGAAAGTGCCAATAACTTACCTAACTTTCAGTGATTTCGGAATGCTCTAAAAAGGAAATTTTCTGTTTCCACAGAATAATTTCACTTTAAATCAACAGTATACAACCCCACAGAGATACGATGTTAAGATCAAGTCACTCTGATTTTGCCTTCCAAAATAAAAGTATTTTCAAATTGCCCGTAGACGACCTACTCGTTTAACGATTTCAAAATGCTCTTAAATTGAAAGATGCTGTTTCCACAGGATAATTCCACTTTAGATCAACAGTATCCAACCCGACAGTAAAACCATGTAAATTTCATGTTGGTCTGATTTCGCCTTTCAAATTAATGGCCCGTCGAATTTGTCCATATGTGATATACTCTTTCAATTATTTCAGAATGTTTTAAAAATGAAAATTGCTGTTTCAACACATATTGGGTTTTCATTTTGAAAAGCAAAATCAGACTCAATTGATTATGACAGAATTGAATCATAAAGATGATGTAAAAGGAAGCTGAAATTGCCACTAGGTTGTAATTGATAGTACGTTTATATTTTAAGTCTGTGGAAAGATGTCATTCTAAATAAAGAAATTACAAAACAGCTTGCAAACCAACCATGACATCTTTCCACAGACTGCCATATTCTCTGAAACGCCTGTGGAGACGGCTTATGGTTGAGAAATGAACATTCAATGCACGGGCGACAGATCTGGTTGACATTCCTGCTGTCAGCATGCCAATTGCACGCTCCCTCATTGCTTGTGGCATCTGTGGCATTTTGCTGTGAGACAAAACTGCACATTCCAGGGTGGCCTTTTGTTGTGGGCAGTCTGAGGTACACCTGTGCACTACTCATGATGTCAGATCAGCATCCTGATGTGGCACACCTGTGAGGTGGGATGGATTATCTCAATATGGCAGATGTGCCCACTACCACACATTTGGACTGATTTGTGACCACTGTTTGGGAGGGATGGTTATATTGTGTATCTGGAATGAATTTTCGGTCTCTACGTCCATCCCATGGGGAATGGGAGCAGTAACAAAGGTGTTGCGTTTATATTTTTGTTGAGTGTATCTAAACTGTGTAGTAGTAATATGAGAAATCAGTAATCTGAGAAATGTAATTTCTCACCCTGACCGGTTGAGGCAGATGGCCGCCCCTCCCTGAGCCTGGTTCTGCCGGAGGTTTCTTCCTGTTAAAAGGGAGTTTTTCCTTCCCACTGTTGCTCATAGGGGGTCATATGATTGTTGGGTTTTTCTCTGTATGTATTATTGTAAGGTTTAACTTATTATGTAAGTGCCTTAAGTTGACTATTGTTGTGATTAAGCACTGAATAAATAATGTCTAAAACTGAAGTTGATACTTGAGGTGGTGTGTGAATGACATTTTGAAAAATTTAAATTGTGTGTGGAAAGACATTTCTTGTAGTTAAGCAAATACTTCAATGAACTCATTTTGTTTGGTAATGGAATAGGATTTAATTTTATCAGAAATCCGTACAGTAATTTTGGCTGTGGATCACAGGGTGCAGAGTGGGGGTCACCCAGAGTCATAATCCAGTGAAATATCTGCGTCACCTCTTACAGTTTTCCTGTAATCTGAGGTCAAAGATGAGAATATTAAAAGTACAGTAGAGTAAATTGTGCAAAGTTTACTATCAATTTTCTCAAAAACCGTACAGTAATTTTTTCTGTGGATCACAGGGTGAAGAGTGGCGACAGCCTAGAGTCATAATCCAGTGAGATATCTGCGTCACCTCTTACAGTTTTCCTGTAATCTGAGCTCAAAGATGTCAATATATAAAGTACAGTACAGTAAATTGTGCAAAGTTTACTATCAATTTTCTCAAAATCCGTACAGTAATTTTGGCTGTGGATCACAGGGTGCAGAGTGGAGACAGCCTAGAGTCAGAATCCAGTGAAATATCTGTGTCACCTCTTATAGTTTTCCTGTAATCTGAGCTCAAAGATGTCAATATGTAGAGTACAGTAAAGCAAAATGGGAAGATTTTACTATCAATTTTCTCAAAAACTGTACAGTAATTTTGGCTGTGGATGACAGGGTGCAGAGTGGCGACAGCCTAGATTCATAATCCAGTGAAATATCTGCGTCACCTCTTACAGTTTTCCTGTAATCTGAGCTCAAAGATAAGAATATATAGAGTATAGTACAGTAAATTGTGCAAAGTTTACTATCAATTTTCTAAAAATCCGTACAGTAATTTGGGCTGTGGATCACAGGGTGAAGAGTGGGGGTCACCCAGAGTCATAATCCAGTGAGATATCTGTGTCACCTCTTATAGTTTTCCTGTAATCTGAGCTCAAAGATGAGAATATATAGAGTACAGTAGAGTAAATTGTGCAAAGTTTACTATCAATTTTCTCAAAAACCGTACAGTAATTTTGGCTGTGGATCACAGGGTGAAGAGTGGCGACAGCCTAGAGTCAGAATCCAGTGAAATATCTGCGTCACCTCTTACAGTTTTCCTGTAATCGGAACTCAAAGATGTCAATATGTAGAGTACAGTAAAGCAAAATGGGAAGATTTTACTATCAATTTTCTCAAAAACTGTACAGTAATTTTTGCTGTGGATGACAGGGTGCAGAGTGGAGATGGCCTAGATTCATAATCCAGTGAAATATCTGCGTCACCTCTTATGGTTTTCCTGTAATCTGAGCTCAAAGATGAGAATATATAGAGTATAGTACAGTAAATTGTGCAAAGTTTACTATCAATTTTCTCAAAATCCGTACAGTAATTTTGGCTGTGGATCACAGGGTGCAGAGTGGGGGTCACCCAGAGTCATAATCCAGTGAAATATCTGCGTCACCTCTTACAGTTTTCCTGTAATCTGAGGTCAAAGATGAGGATATTAAAAGTACAGTAGAGTAAATTGTGCAAAGTTTACTATCAATTTTCTCAAAAACCGTACAGTAATTTTGGCTGTGGATCACAGGGTGAAGAGTGGCGACAGCCTAGAGTCAGAATACAGTGAGATATCTGCGTCACCTCTTATAGTTTTCCTGTAATCTGAGCTCAAAGATGTCAATATGTAGAGTACAGTAAAGCAAAATGGGAAGATTTTACCATGAATTTTCTCAAAAACTGTACAGTAATTTTGGCTGTGGATGACAGGGTGAAGAGTGGCGACAGCCTAGATTCAGAATCCAGTGAAATATCTGCGTCACCTCTTATAGTTTTCCTGTAATCTGAGCTCAAAGATGTCAATATGTAGAGTACAGTAAAGCAAAATGGGAAGATTTTACCATGAATTTTCTCAAAAACTGTACAGTAATTTTGGCTGTGGATGACAGGGTGCAGAGTGGCGACAGCCTAGATTCAGAATCCAGTGAAATATCTGCGTCACCTCTTATAGTTTTCCTGTAATCTGAGCTCAAAGATGTCGATATGTAGAGTACAGTAAAGCAAAATGGGAAGATTTTACTATCAATTTTCTCAAAAACTGTACAGTAATTTTTGCTGTGGATCACAGGGTGCAGAGTGGGGGTCACCCAGAGTCATAATCCAGTGAGATATCTGCGTCACCTCTTACAGTTTTCCTGTAATCTAAGCTCAAAGATGAGAATATATAGAGTACAGTAGAGTAAATTGTGCAAAGTTTACTATCAATTTTCTCAAAATCCGTACAGTAATTTTGGCTGTGGATCACAGGGTGAAGAGTGGAGATGGCCTAGATTCATAATCCAGTGAAATATCTGCGTCACCTCTTACAGTTTTCCTGTAATCGGAGATCAAAGATGTCAATATGTAGAGTACAGTAAAGCAAAATGGGAAGATTTTACTATCAATTTTCTCAAAAACTGTACAGTAATTTTGGCTGTGGATCACAGCATGCAGAGTGGGGGTCACCCAGAGTCAGAATCCAGTGAGATATCTGCGTCACCTCTTTCAGTTTTCCTGTAATCTGAGCTCAAAGATGAGGACATTAAAAGTATAGTTGAGTAAATTGGGTAAATTTTATTGTTAATTTTCTCTGAATCATACAGTAATTTGGGCTGTGGATCACAGGGGTGAAAGTGGAGATTAACCAAAACTGGGAGTGGATTGTGAAGTAAAATAGTGTCAGGACAGAAAACACTGCGTTTCTAAGCCAGTCGGCACCTATACCGTAATATGCGTAAGAGTAGTGCAACAACATTTTAGGTGCGGCTGGCGGGGCGGCTAGCTTGACTGCGACTTCGTAAGTGAGGGCTCACTTGACCGCAGTGTTAACCGCTATGTCAGAGCGACTTCATAGCAGGCAGAAGAGATAAACTCTGTGGTATTGCGCGTCCGGTGGAGCGTTACATCGTCACATGAGCGTTAACGCCCTCATTGCTTCTGTCGGCGTGCCTTAGCGGTGGGCTGACAGGGTTTGTTGGTTTCAAATGCACGGAATGGCACCAAAAGCAACGTGAACTTGGTTGCAGTTCTGAACAGAGTCGCTCCCCGCCGATTTAACGTCATCTGTCCGACAGCGCTGCTGGTAAGTGAGGCCGTTTAGGCCCCCCTTTTGGGCAAGCGAGCTATGTGTGTGTATTTGTGTGAATTTTGTTAGTCTTAAAAATACCCCAGACCTATTGGAGCCGAGTTATTATGGATCACAAGATTTAATTTGGCTGGCACAAGTCATCTCTGTGTGATGCTGTCCTTTTAGTGCTGGCAGCACGCTAGATGTAGACAGGAAACCCTTGAGTGCACGAGAATGACATGTCTCACATATATTCCCTGCAATCAGTGACATTGAATCTAACTTGAAATGGAATTTAAGTTTGGCAAGTATATCAAGAGCCCGGATTCTTGGTGGAAAAAACAAAAGCAGGCAGCGACAGATATACTTTTGGTCGGAGCTGATAAATTCAGATCGTGGAGATCGACGTCTCCTGATTATCTGCCTCCCTGTTTGAGCTTGTTTTAGACGTGTAGCTCCACAGTAATATTACAGCCATGCAAACTTTCAAAGCAAAGTCGTAGTGTGTGTTTTTTTGTTCTTGTCTGTTTCACTCATTGATGACACGTAATCTTTTTTTTAGATGCGAATGCCTGTTTTGTCCTTTGTGGTGATCACTCTGGTCACTTAGTCATTGACTGGGACAACAAACAGACTTTTGTGATGATCAGCGTGATCAAAGTCCTATTGACCTATTTTTTGGGTTGCTGATGTGAAGAGGCCGCTTGTGGATTTTGGATCAGTAGCAAAAAAGAAGAACACACTGGAAAATATTGCGACCTATTGCATTAACTTTTTACTATTCCTTTATTCTTGGTGTTCTCTATCATGCGGCACTGGGTCTGCTATAATCTATGTGCTGCAGTCCATTTTATTAGTGGCTTTCTACTGTGAACATTGTCTGCTGTTCTTATTATATTTGATATTAATGCTCTTAACTGTATTATTTTATTGTTTTTTTGTAAAGCACTTTGGTATGCCTAGGCTTTTAATGTGCTCTATAAATAAAGGTTGTTGTTGTTGTTTGTTAAGAATCGGCATTAATATAAGAGCAATTAGCACGACTGTGTTGAACTGGAAGATGTAAGTAAGTAAGAACGTAAAATAGATTCTTATAACACTTTTCAAACAGCATGCAACAAATAAATATACAAATACAAAAAGACAACGGTAATATCCGCTGGTTGAGAGCAGGCCTAAACAAATACTGTAAGTCTTGAGCTTCCCCGTTTAAAAGAGCCGCTCATGATGACTCAAGTAGAGTACAAATTCTCCTGAAATCTTAACATCAGAATATCAGTCTGCATTAGAGTTGCACACCTCTCTTTTGACGACATCCTTGTTCCCACTTGCTGTTGTCCAGGGCAGTAAATGTCATGCTGTAAAAGTTGCAATGATGAATGAATGAATGATTGAAAGACGCTTTTGAAGATATACCTGCATTCATACTCCTTAATATTTGCCATAATAACCTTGGACTCTAATATTTGACTGCATTCAAAGGTCATTGATAAGGTTTATTATACACTTATATGGGATTTTACGAACTAAATTCCCTTGGAGCTTGCGTCATGTTGAGCTACACACCTTTGCAACTTCTGTGACTAAGAGAACAGGCGAGAGTAGCTTTAAATGGATTACTAATCCATTCCTGTTACACTTCCCTTTTTCATTTTTTCCCTGTTCTGTTTCCTTGGTAGTTTAGGCATGGCTGAATTTTAGATCAGGATGGCTGTGGAGTCTCCAATGTCAACCATCTGAAAGAGTATGTAGGATTAGATGGGAATGGAAAATGTATTTACAAAGCATATTTTATTATATGCAAACTCAAAGTGCAGTGTCCTTTTTCTGTGTTTAGTCTCCTTCATGGCAGTGACTTTAGTTTTTTCTTCTTCTACAGATATCATATATAATCGAGATTAATGATATGAAGTGTGTGGCAACTTGAAGGTAATCATTAAATATGGTCTCTGCAGTACTGACTCATTTCTGCTTGAATCAATTAGCTGGGCTCAAAGCTGGGCTCAAAAAATATTATAAACACACATCTGTCCCCAAAACATTGATGTCAGGCAAACCTAATCATTCCCTGACCCTGCAAGCACACTGGAAAGCTTGAGGAGCTTTTCACAGATTTTATTTTATTTTTTATTCACAACGGAACAAAATGAAGCTGGGATGGAACTGGGAAAAGCCTGTGTAAGCAGTGCCCACAGGACTCTTGTGTACTTTGGTCAATTGCGCGTTAGATATGTCTCTGTTAAAAAAGCCGTACCAGAGACGATAGAGAAGGACGTTCGCAGAACACTTGTTTTACTTTGGGTTTTTTTTTTTAATGTTGCTTCTTTATTCCAGTGGTTGTAGGAGAAACATCAGATTAAATACCTCATTAATTACAGCATATCTTGGTTCGCTTTCAGATCGAATATTTTCCATTTACTCCTCAACACTCAGATTAAGTCTCCCACGTTGCCCTTCCAAACACTGTACACTATCCCAGGGTCAACACACGAAAAACGTAAACAAATCAGACATGAATTTAGAGCTCCGAGCTTATGAAATTTTGTAAGTCATTCTTATGCAAGTCTAAATGAAGGCCTACTTTTACGCAGCTGCTTCCTTTTGTCTGATCTGGTATCTCTTTACCTTCTTGATGGAATTAATTTTGTTGTTTGTGTACGACACTTAGTAGCCATGTCACCATGGAAATCCTTTTTTTTTTTGTATACGTGCAGAAGGGTGCAGCGTGCAGATGCCTTCATGTCTGTTCTTCACACGGTGGAGATAATATGTGTAGATAATTGCCTGCAGATGTCAAACTGTGTAGTGAATGAGAGATTGGATGGTCAATGAGGCTGGAAATGGACAGCTGCTGCCAGAAATAAAACTTAAACAAATTGGATCTTTTAATAAAACAATAAAAACCTAATTCATTTCCAAAAGTACACACACAAACACACGCACACACATACATGGTGTTTACAGCATATCGATTACTCTAATTTTGAGCAATGTGTCAGTTTTTTCGTGTCATAACCCATAATTGTTTTTTTTTTCTGTGTGAGGAAGTTAAGAAGACTGTCTTGTGGCATCGTTAAGTACTGCAAATTTGTATTTTGTATAATTAAGATTTGATTTCCTCGATGTGAGCCATCATGCAGCCTTGAAGAAGTTCCTGTTATGGAGGTACTTCCTCATGTTCCAAGAGTACAACACACTGACAAACATGGGAAAACACCCAAGTATTTACTTCCAATATTCCTTTATGCCATTGCTGTTATAGCAACAGATTGAAACTGAATACTTTAGGTCTTTTGAAACATGTTGCCACTTGAAACAACTAGAAAAAAAGATGTACACAGCAAAATCTCCAGTGTTAAATTAACACTGGAGAGTAGGGCTGGGCGATATGACCCAAAATTCATATCTCGATATTTTTTAGCTGGATGGCGATATAAGATATATATCTCGATTTTTTTTTTTAAGCCATAAAGTAAGAACAAAAAGAGAGTTCTTAGTCAAAGCTGTGTCCCAGATGTCACACAGGCACTTTTATTAACATACAGCACAGATGTACATGAAAAATTACTCAAAATTAAATTATGAGCATTCATTAAATAATAATGCTCCATAAATAAAAGAAAACAAGGTTGTTTTTGTGCTAAACAAAGAGCTCACAATTGTGCAGTCAAAATGTAAACTAAAAGACGCTGAGCGTAATAACAAAGACAGACAGATTTCACAGCTGCTCTGTTCCCAAGTTTTACTGTGTGACTGATAGCCTGGAGTTTGAAATCCGCTTCATAACCACGTCTCTTACAGGTGCCATTTATGGTCCTTATACACACACAATACGGTAATATTACGTTGATGCACAGTACATATCACTCCGCGAAGCTCCTCGGTAGCCGTAATGCGCCGACAATCTATCAAGCGGTGCAGCTCCGTAGCTTACCAAAGTCGTACTCAAACATTTTTGACAGATTGCTGAGCGCCGTGTACCACATAAAATCAGTTCGCGGCCATCAAGCACAACCAGAATTCATACATAAGGCGCGCTATCAACTTTTGAGAGAATGAAAGGATTTTAGGGTTAGCGCTGTTAGCTCGTTAGCATGTTTAGCTCGTTAGCACGTTGACGCCGTCCAGCCCCACGCATGGGGCGATGCGCAGTAACTCGTTAACGGAGATTTGCCGTGTCCGTCTTGTCGCTGCCTGCATGTGAAGCGATGGGGGAGGAGGGGGAGTTGTCTTCAGTGAAGGCGAGGCGGAGTAACGTTGCGTAGAGACAAAAGTGGACGAAAGAGAGGCAAACTTGCGGCTCCACAACTATAATTATAACGTAACATAGACTATATCGATATAAAGGATATTGTCACATCTTATATCTCGTATAAAAATATATCGATATGTTTTAAAAACTCGATATATCGCCCAGCTCTACTGGAGAGTGTCTATATGGGTCCACACCTCTGAGTGTTAAATACAACACTGTTGAGTGTTAAATTAACACTTTTGACAGTGTTATATGTTTAAAAGTAACCTAGTCAGTTTTGAAGATTAACAATGGCTAACACTGAGCAGTGCTGATTTTCTAACGCTGGAAAATAACTCAAAATGTTAGAAATATTCCAGTGTTAGAAAATCAGCACTGTTCCTTGGGTGTTCGTCTTGTAATCGGAAGGTTGCCGGTTCGAGCCCTGGCTCGGACAGTCTCGGTCGTTGTGTCCTTGGGCAAGACACTCCATCTACCGCCTACTGGTGATGGCCAGAGGGGCCGATGGCGCGATATGGCAGCCTCGCCTCTGTCAGTCTGCCTCAGGGCAGCTGTGGCTACAACTGTAGCTTGCCTTCACCAGTGTATGAATGTGAGAGTGAATGAATAGTGGTATTATAAAGCACTTTGAGGGGTCCTGAAAAGCGCTATATAAATGCAATCCATTACGGTATTATTAGAGGTTGAGGGAAACAACCTGTTATTTGAAAAGGATTTTAGAGGAAAAAGGCCATTTTGGACAATTTTTTATCTTCCCGCTGACCGTGTTGGTCCCATAATTACCATAAATATTGCGTCAGGGAGGCCTGGTATTCAAGAATTACTGTTAAATTGTCCATTTCGCATAATATATAGTTACAATTTACTGTCTTGTAATTTATGCATATGATTAGGTCTAGCAGCCAAGCTACTGAAATTGAAACTTTAAAATGGAAGCTTGCAACTCTTTAATTTTGGGTTTGCCTAACAATGTGCCAACCTAGGGCGTCACCAGCTGGAGGGGTGGCAAAGAGGAGGAAGATGAAGAAATGTTTTATTTTCTTTCCTGCATATATTCTCTAGTCTGTTACTAATATTCACTGAATCTCATATATTTTTTAAAGACTTTGCTCAAGCTGCTGTAAACATAAAATCAAGGGAGTGTATGGAGAGGCTAGAGAGGCTATGTTTACAAGGCTATAAGAGCTGACTCTCACATAATAATTTTTACAAGCACAGGGGAGATGATAAAAATTTGAGGCAACAATGGTAACCATGAAAACAGAGCCACCACAGGAAAGGGCAACAAAGATCTCAGTGATTCTTGAGAGACAAAACATGTCCGCCAGATAAAACCCAATTTTGGGGTAAAAAATATGCATATAAGTGTTAACTCAACTGACTAAAAGACAAACCAAGGCAATGAGTATAAAACAAAAGTATGATTTTGCATTTTATCATACATATATATTTATTTTTAATGGTACAATACATTACCAGTACCTTAAAAATCCATTGTCCAGAAGCAGGTGTGATAATATTAAAATACAGAAAAAAAACTAAAAGTTATGTAAAATTAAACATCATGGCTCTCGTCACGAAGTATTTAAGTCAATAACTTATATAATATCAAAATATGCAATTGAAAATTTGTTTTTACATATTTTTTAAGTGATTAAAATTGTGTCCAGAGTTTTTGTCAACACCATCAGATTTTTTTAAAAGTACAAAAAAATCAGGAATTATTGTGGGTAGCTTACACTCTGAGGACCCCTTTACCACTTCCTGTTTGATACACATGCCATGAGGTCACTGCTGTGATAAGTTTTTTAAATTTTTATTTCATTTATGGCATACCTTTCTGTAACAACAATGCGTCAACACCAAAGTCGATGAAATGCAAGATTTTATTTTATTTTTTTGTAAAAAAAGCTTCATTTAGGTGGATTGTAGAGGTCATAAGCAACTGATGAAAAACAAGATGGCTTCTGTCAGAAAAAGATGTGTTATGAGAGAAAGTAGGGTATTTTGTCAGCACCATCGGATGTCAACACCATCAGGATTTTTGTCTGACTGTGTTGACCCTTTTTCTAATGGTGTTGACAAATGCCACAAAAGTGTGCTATTCATCAATTAAATTAAGTTATTTTTTATTAATATTTCAGTCATATTACTTCCTGTGTATTTTACTGATATTTCTGCTTTACAGGTGTGTCGAATATTATCGAATTTGCCTTATCTTGAATCTCATTGTTTATGTATACATTATTAATCCTGTAGGAAAATGCTTAGTCCTCTGCATTTAACCCACTCACTCAGTGATGCAGTAGGCAGCTACAAATCCAGGATAACCGCTGTTCTTTGGATTTGAACGCCCAACCTTCCGATTATGTGGCGTCTACTGAGCTATCTCTGCCCCGAGAGCTGGTCTTTAAGTGATGATGTCGACTTTTGTTTTTCTCCCTCCCTCACGCTCACACACACACAGCGGGAGGGGCGGTCCCACACGTTTTCCCTGCAGCAAGGACTACACCGCCCATGAGGCTACAGTCTTAAAGGGCCATGCCTGTAACACTATGCTGTCGTTTAAATCATTTTTCGTATAACAATTTAAAAAAAATATTTCTTCACATCAATATGCGGCCGCAAATAGAGGTGATGTGGGCCACAAATGGTCTGCGGGCCGCGAGTTTGAGGCCCCTGGTTTAGAGCAGGGCGATATGGCCAAAAATATTTATCACGATATATATTTGAAAATTTGCGATAACGATATAACTGACGATATAATTGATGCGAGACAAAATACAACTCCACAACATTACTAGCGCAAAAAGACAACCTTCCATTTATTTTCACTTAAACAAGAAGCTGGTTTTTATGTACATTAAAGCTTTATAAAAATGTAACAATGCAAATGCAAATTCCTTGCTGAAAGTTTAACCAAAAGGCATTTCCAGTAGAAATGGGCTGACATATCCTGAGCATAACTATGTATAATATCCACTGAAGTTAAAAAGAGGTGCTTTGCAACATTAAACTGCAGTGTGCAGTACGTATTTTTTGGTGCACGGGATTATAACGCACATTAAGCGAAACAAAGCAGTCAGATAAATCAAACTTTATTAAACTCATTCTTCTTGCTTCCTCCACTTCTGTACCATTGATTCATTAATGTTGAATTCTCTGGCAGCTGCTCTATTCCCATGTTGTTGCAGTATATTAATGACTAACCTTGTATTGTGGATGGATTATCTTAGTTGTTCTCCTGACTGAAGTTTGGTCCGTTTACAGCATCCTGCCATGCGATTGCATTTGTCTCTAACCATGAGGAACCTTCGCGTTAACTTTTATAAGTGGAAAAGTGTTAGTGTTCGTCCTCCAGCTTCACTGTTTATGTTATGCTAACATAGCTGTGTCGCCAGCGATCACGTAGCACATCATTATATACCAGCTAGCCCAACTTCAGTAACCCTACAAACGTCACTGCTGTTTAGTTTCCTGTCTTCATTTATGTTGGAAGTGATAGCAGAGCTGTACGTTTGAATTTTTTCAGAAATCTCTGTCAGAACATGCTATATCATGCTTAGGTAACTAGCGAAACTAGCGAGCTAACTTCCGCTAGCTTCCTGCTAACTTCTAACTTCGTTAAATGTAATAAATTTTGTTTTCATGGATGCCTGGAAGTTAAACTTCATAGTTACACCTGGTAAAGCAGCAATGCTGATCGTTTTATTAAAGATGAAAGAATTTAGACAGTTTTGAACACTCAGTGATGCTGCAGTGTTCGTTTGACCTGAAGTATACGGAGTTTAGGACCCAGATTACTCCAAGACTTAAGAGCATCTTAGTCCGACAAATACGACAATAACGATAGCCGCTTGCATGTTCTGCAAAAACATGTGCTTTGTCGTGTATCTGACGGACAAACACCAAACCAGTTCCACATCACTGAAGTTGCACCATTTTTACAAACCAATTCTGGTTCATCTGTTTCACTCAACAATCGGCCATGTGCGTATGAAAACAAAGGCACTGCGCATGCGCGTTTTACTCATATTCTATCGCGATATTTCATTTTCCTATCGTTGCCTAACATTATACCGGTATTACCGTGAACGGTATAATATGGCCCAGCCCTACCCTGGTTTATGTTACGCTAACATAGCTGTGTCGCTAGCGATCAACTAGCACATCATTATATACCAGCTAGTCCAACTTCAGTAACCTGACAAAAGTCACTGCTGTTTAGTTTTCTGTCTTCATTTATGTTGGAATGTAGGTGGAAACCAGCTAGCTAACTTCTAACTCAGCCACACTGATCGTTTTATTAAAGATGAAAGAATTTAGATAGTTTGTAACTCGCAGTGATGCTGCTGAGTTCCTTTGACGTTGGGATATGCAGCGGAGTTTGGACCTGGAAACGGCTAATGACATCAGACTTAAAGACCGGATAGCATTTCTATTGCTTAATACATAATTGTGTTGTGAATATTGATCCTTAATCTGTATAAATGCATATGGTTCAGAAAAATTATAGTAATTACAAAATGGTACATTTCAGGCTAGAATGGCTAAGGGGAACCTGTCAGTAATGGAATGAAAGAGGAGGAGCAGGGAGTATCAAAAAAGGAGAAAAAAAATTAACAGCCACCCTGAGTTGAAGGAAGAGTTTTTCATAAAGGAAAGGCACAAAAGCCCTGTACTTCTCCAGCAAAAACCATAAATTATTAAAAAATGTTACACCTGGGAGATTGGACCAAAACTTGGTGAGACAGCCAAACTTTGTACAACAATTATATTTAAATATATTTTTGAAAAATCAAAAAATATATTTTAGAAAATTAAAGCCTGTTTTGTCCCTAATCTCAGGAATCACTGATCTACTGTACATTCTGAAATTATGATAATGTCACTGATGTGGCAACTTAGCCAATCCAGACAATTTGATATTTTATCATCTATCACTCAAAATGCTTACTCTACAGTGAGCATAAAAGACCCTTAAGTATGCTTATTGCTGCCAGAGGTATACAGATAGCGTGCTTCTAGCTGTTTGTAGGAGTCTTTCCTCAGGGTGTTTTAAAATACTTGTTGACTTTTGTGGATTCCAACTATTGCATTAAAAACTGTTGCTCTCTGTTTTTTGCCTAACAGTTTGACACGACATGATGGTAAAATTACAATATTTATTTTAATTGTCAGATCCAGTTACATTATGTAAGTTTACTGTAGTTATTGTGATCTGTTTGCTAAAGTATGAAAATGACAAACCCAATTGAATCTGCCCGGGGTACAAGGATATCATGGTGATGTCTGTACGAAGACATGTTCTCACACTGGTTCAAAATGAATGAACAGGGCAAACACGAGTGAGTGAAATTACCATTGATCATATTCTTACTCACAAGGCCTGTAACACAGTAATATAAAAATAATAATGGATTGCATTTATATAGCACTTTTCTAGACACTCAAAGCGCTTTACAGTTCCACTATTCATTCACTCTCACATTCACACACTGGTGGAGGCAAACCACAGCTGTAGCCACAGCTGCCCTGGGGCAGACTGACAGAAGCAAGGCTGCCATATCGCACCATCGGCCCCTCAGGCCAACACCAGTAGGCGGTAGGGTGAAGTGTCTTGCCCAAGGACACAACGACCAGGACAGACAGACCTTCTGGTCAAACCGGCAACCTTCTGGTTACAAGATGAGCTTCCCAACCCCTTGAATACCTTAACTAACCTTAAATACAGAGCACATATGTTGCAGTTATCTTAACCAGTGATCACATTAGCTTAAGTATTAATGATAAGTATTGCTTTGCCAGCCCTGACTTTCCTTGAGAATTTTGGTGGAAACAGTTTAAACCAATACATCACTGACAACAAATTTCCCATGGAGTACTGTTGCTGGAATTACTTCCCCTGTGCTTTTCCGTGGTAGCTGCCTGACTCATCTATAATCACTGCAGTCTGTGACTGGCCTCTTAAGTGGTCTGTCTGGATTTCTTTCCTGATCCATGATTAGACTTACAGTGATACTTTAAGGAGCATCTGTGGTGAAGGGCATTTCTGATAGGACTAAACCTTCATCTGGCTCTGCTCTGTTTGCCCTTAACATCCTGTGGAAGTTTTATTTCAGTACCAGTCAGCCTATTTCTCCACTCTGCCATCGCTCCACCCTTCCTCTAGACTGTATCTCACGCAGACAGCTATTGTGCAGCTATAGTTCATTCATCCCACAGCAATACAGTAATTTGCTATCCATGTTTCTTATTTAGTTTGCTTACTTTCTCTTCATAGCTGGAATTTTGACATGGTTCTTTAGTTAGTTTGGAGACGAGGAGAAAAGGATATCAAAGTTAATATGTTTACTGTGCAGGCTTTCTCTGTTTGCCTTTATATGACTGATCGCAGTTTCATTTTACTGCAGGGAAAATCCCAGACTGATTACATAGGAACAACTGAGGACCCAGCCTTTTGAAATGAAAGAAGAAAAAGGTAAGATGTCCTGTTTGTTTGTTTTAAACCACTGGTTGGTTCCTGAGGAGTTTTGTTTCATTTAGTGATCAGTGTGCAAGTGTTAATAAAGACGTTTGTTAGGAGAATGTGTAATTATGGTGCATTAAAAAGTCTTAAAACGGTCTTGCATACCCAACCAAATTTCTGTTAATGTTCCGTACAGCAGTATTTCCATTTTTGAATGTAGAAGTGTGAAAAATGTCACTGTATCACTGAAAATGTCACTTAAGTGGCAATTTAGCTGATCTGGACAATTTGATCTCAAGAAATTATCAATAAAAATGTTTCATTTGCGGTGAGCAGAAAAGTAGCATGATTCTAGCTGTTTGTAGGAGTTTTTAAGAGAGTTTTGTGGATTTTTTAAGATTGCACAAAAGCTGTACGTCTCTGTTTTGAGCACCAGAACATACCATTAGCCAGAACATAACAGTAAATCACAATATGTATTCCATCCTCTTGTAGTGGCGGGTGAGGCTCCAGTAATGCTCACTACCCACAGCAGTTGCTTGCGGCAAGATACGTTGCAGTTGCCGTGTCAGATAGTGATGTAGCTGGCCTGAATGCTCTTGATGGTGCTTGTGTAGGATGTGGTGAGGTTGGGAGAAGGGAAGCTTCCTTCCTTCAGCTGTATCACAAAGTTCACTCTCTGCTGAGATATCTTTGATAAGGAGTTCTTCAGTTATGTGCAAGGAAGTTGGTGGTCCAAACCATCTCCACAGCAGAGCCGTTGATGATGAGCGAGGGTGGGATGTATGCTGACTCATCATTGCTGCTTATCATGTCCTGCACAGTTGTGTCATCAGCGTACTTCATGATGTGGTTGAGGTTGTGTGACTTAGCACAGTCATGAGTCAGCAGAGTGAAAAGCAGAGGTGTTAACACACGGCCCTGTGGAGCGCTCTGTCAGAAAGTCCACAGTGAACGTAACACATAGGGCTCTTACAGTTACAGTTATCTCCTCTCTGTCTGCGATGTCAACAGCAAAAACTCAGGAATGGCATCACATAAACATCAGGTTAATCAGCTTAGTAGGATAGTGCAGAGCCCAAAAGTGTGAGGTTGTGAGTTGAAAGCTTTAGTTTGTCTCCTTTTATGCTAAAACAATTCTTGAACTTTGTATTGCTAGAAAGTCTAACAGTGACATCCGGGCAGTGTTTAGGAAGTACTTCGATCTGACATCATTGTAATGTCTGCAAGATCTGTTCAATTTTAACTCTTAAGTCTTTTTTTTTTAAACTATGGCTCGACTGCCAAACAAACTGTTGAAATAGTTGCAGGGTTAGCAAAGGAAACGGGGAAGCAGCTTTTAGTTCATGTCTGAACTAACAAATCAGTTTGTTCAGAGAGTAACTGAGTTTATTTAAGTGAAACATCTGAAGCAAACAAATGGCTCCACAACAGTCCAGCACAACAATGAGTACAAGCGTAGAACATGTTCATCCTGTAATTCTGTGGACAGCAGGAGACCACAGTGAGGTGGAGAGGAGAAAACAAAATAACTGTGTTTTATCAAAGAAAATACAGTTGCGTTACAAGCGTGCGCCTGTCCACATTCTTCAGTTCTTTTGTGTTTTCCTGAACAATAACACAGGATCTGGAGCTGGATAGGAAGCTGGCTTCATATCCACACACACACACACACACACACACACACACACACACACACACACACACACACACACACACACACACGGCGTTACCCATATATAACTCGTCCCTGATTCAGTTGGCAGCAGCATTATATTAAATTTCATGTTGGGAGATAACCATTTTTTTTACTGTAGGTGCCCTGACTGGCCTACAGTCTATTCCAGAAGTACAATCTGCAGAGCAACCCTGTGGTAGTGTTAAGAAATTTGTACCAGTATTATATTACTGTTAATGTAGCAAATGCATGTGCACTCATGTGTATCCTAAAATAGACGTTCTGCTTTGCACTCCTTCCGCTGATTCTGAAGCATGGGCAGGCATGCTAAACTGTTTCTGAAGGACTCTGGCTTCTGTCACAAATCAGATAATAGATAAGATGTGCATTACTGAACCAAGCACAAAGTGCTAAAAATGACACTATATCCTTTCGTTCAGTGACCAGTTTATTATGAATCCGACATGGTCCAATTATAGTTTTTACTAGTTTTGTATACTTTCTTATCTTGGTTGTGTGCTTCAAGTCATTGTCCTATTGCAAAATGAACCTTTATCACACTCTGAGATCCAGAGCACTGTAGAGCAGGTTATCATCAAGGATGTCTCTGTACATTGTTGCATTCATTTTTCCATTTACCCCCACTATTGTCCTAGTTCCTGGTGCTGCAAAACATCCCCAGAGCATGATGCTATGCTTTACTGTAGGGATGGCATTTCCGCAGTGATGAACGGTGCCTGGTTTTCCCCAGACCCGAGCATTCTCTTTCCTAGCGTGTGACATACCGGCAATTTGTCATGTCCCGAGGCATCTCATAGCAATGCGAAAGGTACCCTTTGGCGTCCTTATGATACGCTCCAGATTCTCAGTTGAATCCAATAGAATGCTGCTCGCAGCGGTAACACACGCTCCAGCCCTTACCCTAACCTTAACCCTAACCATAACCTTAACCCAGTCAGATAGTGTTTTCCAAAGCAATTCATGATCAGAGAGTAAAACACATTTGCATGTATAGATTCATTCCAAACGGCTCTCATGCCTCTGAATGCGTAACATCCTGACGATTTATCTTATCGCATGGGTATGTGACGAGTTGGGATGAGAACATGTTGTCTAGACATGATGCTTGGCATCCAGACCAAAGACTTTAATCTTTGTTTCATCAAACCAAAGAATTTTGTTTCTCGTGGTCTGAAAGTCCTTCAGATGCCTTTTAATAAAAGTATTAAAAAAATTGTAAAAATGCTTAACTGTATAACTTTCAGAACTGCTTGGAGAGTGGTGAGAATGACGTTTCTGATGTAAGAAATTACATCTAAACATTACTAAAGCAACTGAGAAAAAATGCAAGGAAATAAAGTATCTACAGTTCTGACTGACAAAAGTACAAGCTGTTTTGATGAGTTGTGAGATTCAAGTAAGAAGTGCATCAGCATAATTACAAATATATTTAGTTGTGAAGTATATGTAGATAAAAATAATGAGAAATGCAATTGAGTGGGGAGAAAAGTGTTTCTGATTTGAGAACTGCATTAAGAGTAGTGAGACAACTTCTGGATGTGAGAACTGCATCAAAGTGATTGACGTTATGTAATTTTTCACAGCCTCTTCTTTGGTTTTATCAAAACCTTTGTAACTCCTACATCCATACAGTACATACAGGTCATTTTGGTCTTTTACCCTAAACCTCTTGGTGGTTCACTTTGTTCTAGACTGAAAACTAAAACAGATTATGAGCTTTGAGCTTGTGAACTACGGAATGCACTATTAGAGTTATTAAAGTTTTATATTTTCTAACGAGTCTTTCAAAGGTCTAATTTTATACTTATTTTAGTGTTTTAAAATGGTTTTTTTGTGATTAGTTTTTAGTTTAGTTTCAGCTAATTACAATAACCTTGTGCACTACTAATACATTTGAAATCTCTGGACTTTATTGAAAGTTTTAAAGAGCGCTTCAAGGCTTATTTGTATAGGTTTGCTTTTAGCTAGTGCACACTGTTGTGTGTTTTAATTTTAACTTAGAGTATTTTTAGCTGTTGCTTGTAGTTGTGAAACGCGTTGTGATCCTTCTTTTTTTAAATGCTTTGAACACATTTACATATGTGTGCAAAATGCTCTACATCTTAGTTTTCATGTCATTTGACTTTCAGATCACATTTTCAGTTGTTTTTTGTTTTGTTTTTTTACAGTAAAGGCAGTGTCATATGTGCAAATATTTGAGCTTTCTTATTCCTGTACCTACTATCAGGGTGACCACATATTGTGAAGTCATGAGAGGCTCAGCGAGCATGTGAAGATGTCCCAGAAGGCAACTAAAAGTAAGCCTTTTTGCTGTCTGTGATTGTTATTTTTTTTTTTGATGCTGTTGTTGTATTTTCATTGCATTTTTTTAACTTATTGTCTTAAGATCTTTTTTATGATTTTCTCTGTGTGAACAGCAAATTTGAGGATTGGGATTTTTAACATGCCCTAAATTCACTGTTGTTTAATGTGAGATACTGAGAGGTCAAACTGGACTTCTTGAATATTGTAGAACTTATCAGTACTATCACTTATCATCAGAACAATTTGGTTACCAGTGAGTCTTTGTCAAACAGTAACCATAATTCTGTTTAAGCCAGCATACAGATCGTGTTAGTTAAAGCAGTCCAGGCCTTGTTATTTGAATGATTCAACAGGTCTGCCAGTAATCAGGCCTGAGTGTGTTTAGTGAAACTGAACTCAGCTTTACAAAAAACCTGTTTAATCACAGTTAATTCATGATTTAACAAGGGGGCAGGGTTAATTACTTTTTCACACAAGACCAGATAGGTTTTGATAACTTTTTCCACTTAAAAACTACATTTTGTTTTGACTCAGCTTATCTTATATTATCTAATATTACCGTTTGTTTAATTATCTGAAACATATAAGTGTGTGACAAATATGCAAAAAAATAGGGAATTTAAGACGGGGGGGAAACACTTTTTCGAACCACTGTAAAATGTTACCAAAGGCTGTTGCTGGCTTTTCTCTTTACACTTTAAAAACTTTAGCGTTAAATGAATTTTGTAGCAATTTCCATGTATTCCGTGTATAATTTATTGCATGTATTTTTGCACATAAACCACTCATAACACTACAACGTATTCTTTTAAACTTGCATCAGGCTAAGTCAGGCTAAGTATATTTATCTGTTTTCAAACACCGTGCAGCACTTACTGGCTGTAATTTATTATTGAATGGAGTCCTTATCTAACTGTCAGAAAGACAGTGGTTAAAATTACCTTCCAAACTCTCTTTTTAATGGTCCTTGGGTTTATTGTTCAATGCCTTGTTATAGATGAAGCTTAAAATATTTAATCACACCTTAAATTGCCCCAAACTTCCCGCTATTAGTCCAGTTAGCAGGAAAAAACCTTTATTTACTGTACAGTGTAGCTTTACCACTGAACCTGATGAGAAGAAAGTCCAAGCACAGCAATCTTTGGAGCAGGGGTAGGCAACCTTTTTGATGGCGAGTGCCATTTAAAATTTCCCCAGAAGTCAGTGTACCATATGATTGTATTAGCAATAAATTTAATAATGCTCTATATTAACAGTTACACACTATATAGAACCACTTTATAGAATTATATTTGTTTGCAGATGTTGGCAGCTATCAGCGAATAGTTATCAGCTATTTTGAAACAAAAAAAGACACTTTTTATCCATAACAAGAACTCTATAACAGCAAATTAACTGTACAACAAAAAATACAAATGCTATTTATGGTCTCCTCACAACAATGATAAGAAAAATAAACTGGGCCAATATGGCATGTTTGTTAATACACATATTAATCTGATCTCTGGTCTCCCACTCAGAGACACAGGTCTCCGAGTGTCCAGCATTCAGACAGCTACCCGAGGACACTCATTAGAGATGGACCGATCCAATATTACGTATCGGTATCGGTCCGATACTGACGTAAATTACTGGATCGGATATCGGAGAGAAATAAAAAATGTAATCCGATCCATTAAATATCAAAAAAGCACCTCACAAAACTTGCGACACGGCGTAACTCGGCCCATAACCGTTGCACTTCGGAGCAGTGTGCTCACATGATAGAGCGGCTGTGTGTATTTGGAGCCTCACTACCAAACTCAGAGGAAGTTATCCAAGAGAGAAGTTAAGCAAGTGTGTAAGTTCATCTCTGAATGTTTGTAAAGCATTCCTGCGTTAAGCTTAACAACCAATATATGGAGCGACTGCCTCTCTCTCCTTCTCTCTCCTGCTGCTACTTCAAACGTGAAACTGATTAATGATCAGCTGATCGGCTTTCCTGTCGCGACTCCGTCTCTCTTGTTTGTTTTTGGCACACATTCGCGCCAGAAAGAGGAAACCAGCAGCTGAACAACAGCAGCACGTTTAAGCTTGATAAGCTGTTGTTAGAATTTATTTAATATTACTTTCTACACCAGGATCTTTTTCTACGTAGCTGACGGCTGGTAACTGTGCAGGGGCGGATCTAGCAAAGTTTAGCCAGGGGGGCCGATAGGGCATTAACAGGGAAAATGGGGCACAAAGACATACTTTTCTTTCTTATTCTCATTTAAAATGTGTAGCTTTTAATAAATAATTATCTGAATCTTACACCCAAAGTTTTAATCTGATGTAAAATGTATAGAAGTCCATTACTGTATATAGTAACTGTTAAGTCTAATATACCCTAGTAAGCTATAGTACTTTTTCCTTTGGGAAGATACCATCTGTGCAGTCTGCAGTTCTGTTGAAGAAAGATGTTGAATCTATTTAATTATTCTTGAAAAATAATTTAATTCTGTGCATTTTTGTTTTCACACTGCATCAAATTAAAGTTGATTACGTTGATTAAGCATCATGAGGTGGAGGGTGGGGGGTGGTTTCCTTTTTTTTTTTTGCTGGGAGTTTGCAACCCTATTAGTTAGGTTGCTTAATATTTCTGCTAAGTGCTCTTTAAAATACCAGAATAGGAAGGATTGTGTAGGTTTAAGTTTATTAGATTTATCAGTATTGCTGAACTATGAAATATTTTGGATGCAGTGTATTTTTTACATACAGGTATAACGGAATAGCTTTAGTGTTGTTGTTTATTTAAACTTGAGTATGAACTTATAAAAAATGCAGCAAGATATTAAAAAACAGTTTTATTGATTAAAAAATACACTATATCGGATTCATATCGGTATTGGCAGATATACAAATTTATGATATCGGTAGCGGACATAAAAAAGTGGTATCGTGCCATCTCTAACACTCATGTGAGAGAAAATCTGCTCACACAGATATGTGGAGCCAAATACTGTCAATAAGGCCTCTGCAATGTTGTGAAGACAGTTAAACTTGTCAGGTAGTGATGTCCAGCTGGTGAAAATGCAAGCTCCATGAACACGCACAGCTGTGGATTCCAGCTGCTTCGATGTTGCATTAACTGGTATTAACTCAGCCAGTTAATGCGAGACAAATCCAGCTGCTCATTAAAGATTTCTGGTTTGATCAGAAAAGAAAACATTGGTCCATACACCTGAAAGTCCCAAAAACGCATTGTGTCTCGAGTCTACGGATGTATCCGTGTATTTCCATGGTGCTGACGCTGCGCTGAGCGGACAGCTCCTCAGTTTCCTCTTTCTGGCGCAAAGTGGGCGATAAACAAACAAGAGAGAAAAGCCAATCAGCTGATCATTGATCAGTTTCATGATTAAAGTAGCAACAGGAGAGAGAGAATGAGAGAAGAGGCAGCTGTGCAGCGTAAAGACAGAATAACTCCACCTTTGTGTCTTTTTCCATTCTAGCTGAAGTCCGGGACAAACTGCGTCCCTTCTCAGCTCAACACGAAATGCGTAATAATTTCTCTGAATGCGGGACAGTTGGCAACTCTACTAACTAACCTTATAAATAAAATAAAGTTCACTATCAGTAACATCATAGCACCCACCCAGCTGTATAGAAACTCCGTCATGCTAGCTAGTTATTGTAACTGACTGTAAAAAGTCAGCACAATGAAAATAAACTCCACCTAAACTTGGTTTATATCTGACCCAGATGGACTGTAGTCATAACTTCTTACCTGAAGTTCAGTTCACACTCAGACCAGTGGCCGCCTCGGGTTTCTCCTCCTCCTGCCTCCCCTCTCCCTCGTCCACCTGCCAGCCTCCACCACTTGTTAATTTTACTGAATCTGTGGAAGCTACGCCATAGCCACCACCAAACAACTGAGTTATTTTTACACACCGGCCAGCAACTGGCCAATCCACCACCTTTCATTTATACCGTTACAAAAAAAAAATCATCGGCCCACCGAGCAAATGCCTGGTATGCCTGATGGCCAGTCCAGCTATGGTCGTGCCATCAGTTAACCCTTCACGTGACACAGTTGGCACGCGTGCCTAGGGTTGCCGACCCCTGCTTTAGAGTAATTTCATGGAGATGTTGTTAAAAAAAAAAGAAAAAGAAAACTTTTGATGCTCCCAAATGCACATTAACATAAGTCCAGTATATCAAATGATACTCATATACAACCCTCATTCCATACATGTGCTATGTAAAATTTAAATAAAAAGAGAATGCAATGAACCCATATTTCATTCACAATAGAACATAGAAAACATATTGAATGTTGAAACTTAGAAATTTGCCATTTTATGAACAAAATAAGTCATTTTGAATTTGGTGGCAGCAGCACGTTCAAAAAAGTTGGGTAACAGCTGTGTTTACCACTGTGTAGTATCCTTGTTTCTCTTCTTCTTTGACTTCGTTGTATTTTTGGTTTCATGATGTATCAACTGTTTTCAGTTGATGAAAGGTTTGGAGTGCTGTTCAGCACATGGTCAAAGGAGCTTGCAAAGAAAAGCGTCTGGACTTCTTTAAGTTACTTGAAGACGTTTCACCTCTCATCCGAGAAGCTTCTTCAGTTCTAAGGTCAAATGGTGGGGAGTCCCTGATTTAAACCTAGTGGGAGTGTCCCCCCGCAGAGGGACAAAAGGACCCCCTGATGATCCTCTAATCGCCTGAGCCAAGGTGTGAAACTGGGTGTGGGTCCCAATCAGCCAGGGTTTCGGGTGAGCTCATTGTGAAACCTGGCCCCACCTTATCATGCGAATTCCTGAGGTCAGATGGCCCAGGGTGTGAGTGGGCGTTAAGGCGTCTGGGGAGGTAACTCAAAACTGGATTATAGATGGCAGACACCGCCTCTGTTCAAAGATGGTCGCTCACAGTGGACATAGATGGCTTCTTTCACTCCTCTTTCAAACCATCTGTCCTCTCTGTCCAAAATTTGAACATTGACATCCTCAAAAGGGGATGCCAATGTTCACATGTTTGACCTTAGAACTGAAGAAGCTTCTCGGATGAGAGGTGAAATGTCTTCAAGCAACTTAAAGAAGTCCAGACTCTTTTCTTTGCAAGCTCCTTTGACTACAATGACCTGGATGACTGAGAACCTTCACAGACATACTGTTCAGCACATGTACTTTTCTGCTATGAAACTGTTGTAACAGAGGTGGTATGTGGTTTAGCATTGTCTTGCTAAAATATGTGCAACCTTTCCTGAAAGACACATTTTCTGGATTGGAGCATATGTTGATCTTAAACCTGTATTTACACTTTCAAATTTCAGAAATGGTTTGTAGACAGATTTGTTTGCAGATTGATGAACCTCTGCCCAGCTTTACTTCTGTCAAACTGCCTCTCTAAGGTGCTCTTGTTATTCCCAATCATGTAACTAACATGTAGTCAACTAACCAAATTAGTTGCAAAATGTTCCCCTAGCTGTTTCTTTTTAGCACCACTGACTTTTTGAGCCCTTTGTTGCCATCGTTTTCTAATATTTTTCATGAAAAAGTAGAATATCTCAGTTTAAACATTTGTTATGTGTTCTGTTGTGAATAAAATATGTGTTTATGAGATTTGCAAGTTTTTTCAGTGTATTTAAAGAATTCAAACCATTTTTGAGAACATCGTATCGTAATTTGTGATCTTCACTCTTTGCTGTTAAAAATAAATCCTAGCAGATGGACAGTTTCCTATAAGCCTTTGCATTTGTCTTAATTTGGAAAGTGATATTTGAATGAAAATCAGTTTCATTGGCATTGCCCGTACACCTGTTTCAAAATGGCACGTCAGAAAAAGCAAACATCATAATTTGCATAGAAGAAGACTGAGCATTGTCTCTCAGGTGACTCTACTTTTATACCCTGATATGTTTGCTTCTGTTTTTGTCTTTGTCTGCTCCAGTATGGTGGCCTAGGCTTCTCCCAGTTCTCCTGTTCTTCGTCACCTTTGTCATGTTCTACTGTTCGTATGCCTTGATTCAGAGGTAATCTCACACAAAGACACACTCTAACACAAACATGTCTGTCTTTCTTTCTTTCTTTCTTTCTTTCTTTCTTTCTTTCTTTCTTTCTTAATTTCTCTGGTATTGAGTCACAGAATCACAGTAATACCCATTTCGCAGGATTTCTGGCCAGCGCTGAGTCACTAAAATCTGAGAAGACAGCCTATTCACAAAGTGGTCTGAGCTGCTAGTCAACCAAAGCCTCACACATAGCAATTTTTGCACTTTTTGAGCATTTTGGACTAAATTACTGGCACTTTCCATTTTCACTGATTCAGCAGTAGTTTTCATGCCATCTGTGGCAACTGTCTTTCAGCTATGGAGGCACCAGCAAGTCTCCCAGCAGTAGCAAGTCGCTGTGTGGTGGCTGGCTAACCCAGAAGAAATGGGAGAGCCTTAACTTTAAGTGAGTAATGGCATGTCTGTGTGTTCTTTTTTCTTTTTTTCTTTTTTTTGGGGAAACTGACTTATTAAAGGAGTGGTGTATAGCAGTGTTTTTATTTGAACATAAAGTGCCGAGTTCCTTGAAACTGGACTGCTCTGTACCAGTCATGACAGAAAAGAAAAGCATATTTTACAGAGAAGAAGAGTTATGTTTAAAAGAAGAGTTTCCATCTAAATAATGGTTACAGTAAGTTTCAGTCATTCCAGTGGAATGTCTTGATAAAAAGCCAGAGAGGGGGAGTTAATGTGAAAAACTAATTTTGGCTAACAATGTCTTCATGACATATACATATTTTTTTTATAACTTGATAATGTCTAGCCCGTTTTGTTAACTAATCCCTGTTTCACATTCTCTAACATGCTCACAGTTATCTATCTTTTAGTCTCTTTATCAGTTTATCGACCTGTATATTTACTCACCTTTATTCTTGGCTCTGCTCTATTAGTAAAAGGGAATGTGTGGTTTGGCCAAACCTCATCCAAGGTCACTGTTTATTTATTTAGCCCAGTCGACCTTCCACCGCCTGCCCTTTAACATTTGCAACAGTTAAGATGTGTAGCTGAAAAAGAGTTCAGTTCAGAGTTACCAGTCCGTTGTTCTTGGATTTTTAACATGAGTCAGTCACAGGGAAGCCTGCGAGGCAGTTACAATGACATTTCTCTAATTAGACTCCCTGCCCGGAGATTTATCCTGATCTCCTACAGAGGGCTAGCTGGCACACAAGAGTAATAAATGCCTGAGAGACTTACTGTCAAAGACAGTAGGTTATAAACAGCTGGAGTGAGTGAGCACAGAAGAGCAACTGTTTCACATATTACAACCTGCCACATTTGTCTCACTCCACAGGTTCTGTGAGCATTATTGTTTTCTTTCCCCTCTCCATGGCGAGGGAATGTCAGCGGAGAATTTTAATGAAGGAAATTGCTATTGAATGGCATCATATAAATAGGTGATTTTCTTATAACGAGGTTGGCTTACCTGCTTAATGGGTACCAGAACATTTGGTAACGCTAGTGCATCAGTTAAGATTACAAAGCAGTTTTTTTTCTTTTTTATGTGCTAGCTTGAACACTGTACTGCTTGGCAGAACAGATGGTATTGTCTATTGTGTGGGTTGATTATTTTAGACAAAAAACTTGAAGCAGTTTTCTTTGCTCTCCCGGCCACAAAGCCTCTGGCAGCATAACTCATCTGTACACTGAAACTGTGTGGTATCATCTTATAAACCCTGCTTTGACATTTCTCATGCAGCATTAGCAGACGGACGCAGCTCTTTATGAAAATGGAGGATTTCTTTTGGCGGCAGCATCTGTCAGATCTGGCATTACCTTATGGCATTAAGGGCAGTGGTATGTTGACCTTGCATTTTAAATTAATCCCCACTCTTCCCACTCACTTTTAGCAAATTTGTCTCATTTTGACTGGGACCAGGACTGGGGATTAAATAGATGACATCTTAAACTGTTAATACAGCTGAAACCCAGGACTGTAGCTTTTTCACCAATTCAAGCTCTGTGTTCGGCGTGAACTTTTGAACTTCTCCATTTCTCACTTTTCATCCCAGAGCTGCTGCTACTGAAAGTGCTTGCTGTAACTACAAATTATCACGTGCCAGCCAACATTGAAAAGTAAGTTTGAGCACACTTTAGCAAACTTGGCCAACAGTAGTAAAGCGAATTAGTTTAATATTGCAATCATGGATAACGATTTGCTTTTTTAGACCATCTTACAATTTATTTATTTACAAGAATATTAATCTGCACTTTTCTAATTATTCTAAATATTCTTAACTATTTAAAAATTTTTCAGTATCCTGCTCTGTTTACCAATTCAAGCCATCATGCTCAAAATAGAGTAGGCCAAGATCGGTGCCAACAAATACACACTATGCAGTCCTGTGAAAAACACCCTATGATTCAACAGCTTGTGGCGCCGCCTTTAGCAGCAATAACTTGAAATCTGTCACATCGTTGTGGAGGAATTTTGGTCCATTTTTCTTTACAACATGGAGGTTTGCAGGCACTGGTTTTTGCCAAATGTAGCACTCTGCATTATGGCCAAACATCTCCACGTTGTTCTCGTCTGCCCATAGGATTGTTCCAGAGCTCCTGTGGTTGTTTAAATGCAGCTTTGCAAACCTAAGCTGTGCTGCCACGTTCTTTTTAGAAAGACGAGGCCTTCTCTTGGCAAACGTTCCAAACAAGCCACACTTGTTCCATCTTTTTTTAATTGTGCTGTCATGAACTTTAACGTTTAACATGCTAACTGTGGCCTTGTACTTGATTTTTAACATGGTTGCAAAGAGTTCTGTGAAAACGCTCTCTGTAACTGTTCCCTATAACTGTTCCCTATGTCCTCGCGTGCTGTTCCAGTAGTGATGATAGGTTTTTGCCTCCAGAGAGCCATTTTGTTTGTAACTGAACAAAACATGTTCATTTTAAGACCGATGAGAAACCTTGATAAAGAAAAATTTGCCACATTTAATTCATAATGTGAACCTGTGTTGTTTTTCTCCACAGCCTTGAGTGCAGAACTTGTGTAGTCATAGGTAATGGCTTTGCCATTAAAAACAGCTCCCTGGGAAGCATCATCAATAAATACGATGTGGTCATTCGGTAAGCAATAATCATACTCCACACAACAGTGAAATCATTTTTCCTGATTATGGTATTAAAATGAAATGATATGCTCTACTGTGCAATAATAGTGGGGTTAAAGTGTGTTTGAAAGTGTCTGCCATATATTTAAATCCAATTATTTAGATGGATGCTTGGATTTAAAATGTTCAAAGTTGCAAACAATGAAGTCAGTATATGGCTTAAATGTCTTTAAGCCAGAAGCTCAGACTTCAGACTGCTCTAAATAGTTGATTGCTGACAGTCTTCAGCCCCTCAGCCTGAAAGGCTTGGGGTAATGTCATCACCTCGCCTGGTGGACAGCCAGGTTGGGTGGATACCCAAGTTTGCGAGCGCAATAACTCGTGAATTAAGGGATGTAGGACTTTCAAATATGGGTGCATGTACAAGCAGGTTGAGGGATAGAGCTGTTGGCGATATCATTAGTGAGGTCATCTACACTTTTTGTTGTAGGGATTGAAACCCAACCAACCTGCTGTTCTGCCCTTCTGTTTATCAAGCACAGCCAATCAGAAAAAATCATGTCCAAGGTTGATTTAAAAGGAGAGCAGTTAAACTTCCATGTTTCAAGGCAGTTAGGACTCATTGCTATTGCATTTTAAAAAAGAGAATGTGTTGATTTCTTTTACCCTCAGCCTCTCTAAATAGGGTTTAATTCACTTAGCTGTAGACTGTATAAGCATGTGACTCTGACACAGAGCCGTCCTCTCAGGCTAAGTTTGGGTCAAATCAGGTTCTTTAAAAGCAGAAAAGAAAGCATTGAGTTTACTCAGGGACAAAGGCATCTAGCAGATCTGACTCTACAGCCTTGGAATGAACGACCGCATTCTGAGTTTTTTTAAGCCTCTTTCAAACAGCCAGAATTAGGCCTGGCAGCAATGCACCCCCCCCCCCCCCCCCCCAACCCCCCTCTTTCCCTCCCCCCACGTCTCTCGCTCTCTTCTAATTATTTTCCAGCCAAGTCAGGTTATTGACACTCAGAATTCAATGCATGCCTGAGATTTTGACGTCATCTGGCTTTTTTCCTGCCATGGAAACACTGCTTGACTTCTTAAAAGCCTGTTGAGAATTAAGTTCTCAAAGTGCTTGCTAATAATTTAATGTTCTCAGTCTGTGCTATTGAATTTGTCAACTATAGAGTTATATTGTATTTTTTTGTTAAGTGATGAAACACAGATGTTTTTTTATTTCACAGAGTGAACAAGGTTTCGAATTTCAGGCTGTGTACAGCGTAGAGTGAGTTAGTCATCCTGTTCTGAGGCAACTTTTTAACTTTTATTAATTTTTCCCCCCCAGCTCTTAATCGTGTGATAGATAATATCTGTCAGTAGACGACATATCTGGGTGCAACTTTACACATACACCAAAATTAATGCTGCTGCAACTTCTTAGTATTCATAAGACTGATTGCGGTGTGACATGTTGGTAAATCGTGTTTTATTTGCCATCACAGAAGTGCGTTTTCTCCACTTTTATTTTTACAGTGATTGCATCTCTGCTGAGTAAACCTTGACCAGAAAAAGAGTGTTGCAAGTTGTCCTTGTTGCACATTAATGTGTCAGAAACTAAAGAGATGGTCATGGACTATCTGTGCAATAAAGGATGTCGCTGTTGAGTTTGTGCATCAGCATAAAGTTCTGTAAAAAAAACATATGCATACTTGAGTTCATTGCACCACCCCTCCCCTGCAGCTCAGCCAGGGACCACAACTCTGCCACATGTACTTATTCAGGTTGTCCGTGTATAGTTTATTGATCTGCAACATGTAAGTGTGAAAAATCTGCAAAAACACAAGAAATCAAGAATTGTCAACTTCGGGCTGAAGGACCCATGAGCTTATGTGATTTACAAGAATTGTTACTCCTCTTAGAGTATTATCAGATTTCAGTGAACATTGCATGCAAAGATCACCTAATGGATCTTTACCTAAACTATGCTCAAGGCCGAGGTCATGTTACCTCCAGTGTCTTTAAGCATGCGATCAGACCTTAAATCATTTATGTAAAAACTGAATCGGTTGAAGCCCCAGGTCTTGTATGGAAGCCCCAGGTCTTGTAGCTTGGCCACCAGTCCTTCCACACAAACTGGTGGCCAAGCTACAAGACCTGGGGCTTCCAGACAGCACCTGCATGTGGATCAACAGCTTCCTCTCGGGCCGTAGACAGAGAGTCAGAGTTGGCCATCACACATCCTCAGCCCTGAGTCTCAGCACTGGCTCACCCCAGGGCTGTGTGCTCAGTCCACTGCTCTACTCTCTCTACACACACGACTGCACTCCTCGCCACCACAGCAACATCTTTGTGAAATTTGCAGATGACACCACAGTGGTGGGGCTCATTTCCAAGGGAGACGAGTCTACGTACAGAGACGAGGTGGAGCAGCTGACGTCATGGTGTAAGGCCAATAACCTCCTCCTCAACACTTCAAAAACCAAAGAACTCATAATAGATTTCAGAAGGAAAAAAGCAGAGATCCAACCACTATTCATAAATGGGGACTGTGTAGAAAGGGTGGCAAGCTTCCGCTTCCTGGGAGTCAATATAGAGGAGAACCTTTCCTGGAGTGTGAACACCTCCGAGCTGCTGAAAAAGGCCCAACAGAGACTGTACTTCCTGAGAATTCTCAGGAGGAATAACATCACACAGAGACTGCTGGTGTCCTTCTACAGAGCCACCATTGAGAGTGTTCTAACTTACTGCATATGCATCTGGTACACTAGCTGCACAGGGGCTCAGAGGAAAGCACTCCAAGGGATCATTAACACCGCCCAAAAGATCACTGGCTGCCCTCTCCCCACACTGGAAGTTCTACACAACGCCCACTGTTTTAAAAAGGCCCAAAACATCATAAAAGACACCTCACATCCTGGCCACTCCCTGTTCGAACTGTTGCCCTCAGGCAGACGGTACAGGGCAATCAGAGCAAGGACTAATAGACTCAAACACAGCTGTTATCCAACTGCAATAACACATCTGAATACTACAAAAAAAATGTCCATCACGCCACTCTTGTGTTAATCTATGCACGGTCTGAAGCATGTGTGTGGGAATGTATGTGAATGTTTTACTGTTATATCTTATTAGTATTTTAAGTATTCTATCTATTTTATTTATTGAATTTTATTGTTTTATTTATATTTTGATATTGCTAGGGATGATGCAATGATCGGGGACCATTCTTAATTTCGTTGTTCTCATGACAATGACAATAAAGTTTTCTGATCTGATCTGATGAAGCTCTGAGAGGCTAGCTGCAGGTGGGGAGTGCAGTATTTCACGATCCACTGAATAATGGTTATTCAATGCTCATTTACATCAACTTTTTTCTAATTGCAAAAATTGAAATCCTGACTAAAACAGCTCTGAAAATCCTTTTTTAAATTTCTTTACATATTTTATTCCTGCCTCAGGTTGAATGATGCCCCGGTAAGAGGCTATGAGGAAGACGTGGGGAACAAGACCACCATGAGGTTCTTCTACCCTGAGTCAGCCTTCTACAACCCTGGACTGGACAATGAGCCTGACACCCTTATGGTCCTGGTGCCTTTCAAACAGCAAGATCTACGGTGGCTCAAAGAGATCCTCTACAATGAGAAGAGGGTACTGGATGTGTGTGAGAATGCACTCTCCCACATGCAAACACAGACTCTCTTACGCACACACAGTCATCTCCCTTTCTTTCGTTCTTTCCTCTCTCTGCCTCAACTGAACACATTCTCTTTACTTTTCAAGCTTGTCTGTCTTGCATATCAGGAACAACTACTTAAGAGGTTCCACTTGAGCAGTGCCAGCACTCTCCAGAGTTAAATGTTGTTTCCATTGCAGGCATCGTTCACTCCGTATCCCACGGCACCTCCGGCCTCCTGCTGCTAATAGTTGCAGGGTCATTACCCGCTAATTTGCACATCGATTTAGTGTCCTCCAAACATGGAGATTTACATGCGTCTCTCCTTGCATGCATCCATTCTGCCAAATAAAGGGCAATTCGTGGCCGTTTTCACTCTCAGTCTGTAAACACCCTGTCTGTTTTTTTGTCTTTGCCAGGTCAGGAAAGGCTTTTGGAAGCCCCCTCCTCAAATTTGGTTGGGTGATGCCAGTAAAGTTAGAGTGCTGGACCCACACTTCTTGCATCAGACTGCAGTCAAGCTGCTAAAGATCAATTTTCACCCCAAGAGCAAACAGGTGAGTGATCACTTTCACTTAAGTGTTTTTTGTTTGGTTTTTTTGCAGTCGTGACTATGCGTGATCTCAATTTGTGGTAGTAGAAGTTTCAGTGCAGATCGAAACCAAACTGTCTTTATTCCTTATTCAAATCAGTCCCATTTCTTACTTAATCATAAGTTTTTGCTCTGTAATTGTGGTGGGGATGTTGCAATACCAAGAATTTCTGGCATCCTCTGCAGCAGACTTTTCTTCCTCTTCTGTGCTCTTTTTCCTATGTTTCTGTTCTTCTTTTCTGGCCTTTCACTGCTTCCCACATGAATGTTAACAAGGGTGGACGGAGCCTCTGCTGATTAGGCACTGCTCCTCAGAATGATCCGTCATGACCTTTGTGGTAAACAGTTTATTGTAAGAGGCGTTTCTGCTGAAATCTAGTTGGTGATTACTGTGAATTTGGTGACAATTAGCTTCTGCTTGGCGTCCTGGTATCTCACTGTAAGATAACTGTCTCATGTCTTTAACGATAAATCGGTGGTTCCCTGGGAAATAATTGGCTTATTTCATTTTTTGGGGATAAGAAAAGCCAAAATATTGTTTTCTTATTGTATGTCTTTAAAGGTAAAAGGCAGTTCCCAGTGTGCTTATCTGTGATGCGGATTATTGCTTTTGTACTGTGGCCTTCACTAACTTTTAACTCGATTTTAATGTTTAGTTGGTTTTCACTGAGCATATCCTTTGACATTTTAAAGTAGAAGGCAAATGAAACGCAAGATGGCTGAATCAAAACACGAAAAGTAAAAGTGAAAGCATTGCTCTAAACCCATAAACTCGAGGAAAAACAGCAGTTGCGCAATGAAGATCCAGAGTGCATGACATTTCTTTTTTTTCCCCTGCTGATCAGATTTTGAAACACCACGAGATCCCTCTTGGACTGAAACTGGTGTATTACAGCATTTTTTATTGGCCCATAGCATCTCATCTTCCAAGTGTGGCTTTCTGTGTGTTTGGTGGGGATCGTCGTCGATGTGGATCTTCAGCCAAGTTTTGTTTTGGTTCTGCTTGTTCCCACTGAGACCTTTTTGTCAAAGACTTGACAATGGGTGTAACCATTTCAGATTGCGGTATAAACACAGTTGGTTCACTGCAAGACGAGAGTGAGGAGCGGGAAGGCAGAGATCCTGCAGGCAATCAGCGGGCTCACTCGACAGGAGCTCTGTACCATCTGTGCAGCTTGTACGGGAATGGCTGGGGGGCAGCAGTAGGAGAGGTGGGATGAAGTGGTGGGAGAACTGGGGCCTGCAGGCAGTAAAGTTTTCAAGTAACACCTGAATTATGTTTATTCGGGGCTGTAAGCATGACATTTTTTACACATTACTGAACACGATGGAAATGTGCATCTGGCACGCCCTCACGCTGTGTTGTTGTTGGATACATTTTGTCTCATTTTGGAACCCCTGTGCTTTGGCATCATCAGTTTCCCTCAGGTTACCGATTATGCTCTGTGCAGCGGCAAAAACTCTGTTTCAGATTCTTGACAAGGCTACTCAAACAAATTGTTATCTCTGTTGCTATAACCAACTGCACATTTGTTTAGACACACATTTTGCAAAAAATTAACCCTGAGGGTACAAAAGCTCAACGACTCACGCAAATGAACACTTACTGTCATCTACATGCCGGTGTGTTGTGTGTAGGCTTTCTTTTAAACATCTCCTGAAAAAGGCAGAAGTAGAGTTATCAGCACACATTGAGGAGCTGTGCTGATCATTCACTGAGTACCAGATGCCAGCCTGACCTGTTGCTAAACTATAAAAAAAAACACACTTGAGCCCTACTGTACCTCTGAATAAACTTTTAAAATAGCACTTCCCCTGAGGTTTCACACTTCAACGTGGGTTTCAAAAACCTCCACTGAGACAACGTCCACACCAGCCCAGATAAATTTGAAAACGGCGTTTTCATCTGAAACTGAAAGCAACAGCTAGTTTCACAGGCTGTGCTGCCAGATCTGTTATTCAAATATAGATGTGTGGCATCACTGAAATATCAGAATCTTAGCTAAAGCTCACAAAACCCTTTCCATGACCACCAAACACAGCTAAAACAACAAATCTGACAGCATGTACACGGACAATGTCTCTGTTGAAAGCACAGATCTCACCGAGTCCAAAAGTGCAAGTTTCATCACAACCCAACCAAAAATTCACTAAGCCAGCAGCAAAAGGAGACCAAAATTTCGCTTCAAGTGTGACAAACATTAGCATCAGTTCTGTCTTACCTGTGCTGTATTGTTACCAAAAAAATCCACTTTGATGCAATCACATTTCCTGCACAGCTCCATTTCGCAGTGTGTTTCAACAGCAGTTTCCTGTCATAAATTCCTACTTTCTGCCTTATTTGATTCTTTACGCGCGGACGCATTACGCACCAGTCCATAATTTTTTAGAGTATGTTTATTGATTTGTTTTGCGAAATTGACCTCCAGCAAGAAAGCCAAATTTCTGCTTTTCAATGCTGAAGAAATATCAGCTCTCACAGATGGTGCCAAATTTTTTTAATTTGCAAAAGGCTTAGCCATGTCTCTAATCAAACCTCTGTAACTTTGCTCTGTTTCACTTCAGCAGCATTGATCTTTCCACGGGTAATGTCCATCTGTTGACTCATGGTTTTCTTCAGTTTTTGATCTACTGCAGCACAGGTTCATGCTGTAAAAGACACACAAAAAATTAGGCCAAGAAAAAAATCTGTGTTCCATCCTCAGTTACTTTGACACAATGACGTCTGTTGTGATACTTACACCTGTGATGTGATTAAGGCTCACTTATATGTTAACTTTATTTTGATATCAGGATCTTTTACACAGAGTTTTTTCCAAAACAAGAGGTTGCAGATGCTGTGTTGACATTTCACTAAATAAGTTTAAATACTTTTTCATTGTTAACATTTGATGAGGAACAGTGGGGTGTTAACTTTTTCTGACTCCTGAAGGGAGGCACGCCAGAAAAAAAGTTTGAGATCTATTGGTTTTGACATTCAGTAAGCCCCGTAACTAGAAGTGTCATGGTCCTGGGCCATGTGGGCCCAGTATTCTTAGTTCCTTGTATTTTTGTATTTCGTTCCTTATTTAGGCCATGTTTTCTGAGTTGCCCTGTTGTGTTGTTCCCTAAGTGTTTTCCCTTCATGGCTTTTACCCCCTGTGTGCCCCTCTGTGTATCTGTGAGCCCTCGTCTCTCCTTATGTTTTATTCCATGTTTCCCCTGCCCATTATGTCTAAGTTCTCCCCGTGCTCTCTCTCCCCCCTGTGTGCCCTCTATGTATTTATGAGCCCTTGTCTCCCTTTGTGGTTGTTTCATGTTTCCCCAGCCCGTTATGTCTGTGTTTTCCCCGTGCTCTCTCTCCTCCTGTCTGAACCTCTGTGCCTGTACATGTCATGTTCAGTTCACCCCGCCCTGTCTCGTTATGATTATCAGTGTCACCTGTGTTCCCCGTGTGTGCCCACTTTCCTCGTTTACCCTCTGTGTATTTCTGTCTGAGTCTCCCTCTGTTCGGCGTCGCGTTCTCCCTCATGTTGTGTGTAATTCTCCCCGTGGTTCGGTTCCTTGTACAGCTCATGCTTTAGTTTTCCAAGTTTTAGGTTATTTTGTATTACTTCTCGTGGCCAGCAATAAAGCTGTGTTTTTTGAGTTTATCCCCGTGTCTGTGAGTCTGCATCTTGGGTCCTTCTCCTGCCTGCCACACAGCAAACCATGACAGAAGAACGCGACCCCGAACTGGACCCAGCAGCTCACAACCCCTCCGCGGACCTCCAGGACGACTTGGTCTACACGGTGGAATACCACTGTGAGGAATGGGCGACGCTACCTCGAGGCGAATACCGGGAGACCGTAGCCGTCCGTCTTCAGCGGATGGTGTCCGGGCTCCCGTGGCTATTCGGCGCGCTGCGCCCCCACATCCGGGACTTTCTTGTGACCGCCGTGGGCATCCGTCCGGGGCAGCTGTCCCAGAAAGAACCAGAAACGGTCAGGATCGGAAACGGCGTTCCCGCCGCTGTCGCGCACCGCCACGGCCCGTTCTGCCCTCCACTGAGCAACACGAGGTGGCTGTGGGGGGCGCGGATTCCGACCTCGAGGAGCGGCAGCGCGCCGTATGCGCGCAACTGGAGGAAGAGCTACGAGAGGAGCCATGGCTCGCTCCCCCCTACGATGAGGTTTTCCGCGGGACACAGCTAGCCCTTGGGGGCCCCCGGAGTTGCCTGGGACTCCCGCCTGCCACTCCGCTTACTACCGCCTCCTCAGCCGCTGCGACGCCTCAGGAGCCTCCATCTCCCACGTCTATGGGGCCCACGGTCAAGAAAAAACGGCGTTCGCGTCGCCATCACATCGCCCGACGCTCGGAGGTGAGTGAAACTGTCCAGTCACTCCAAGTTACCTCTGAGCAGAAGGCATGTGAGGTGGCTACAGACTTAGCCGGTGATATGGCTAGCAATGAGCTGTTCACCAAGCCGCAGGCTAGAGACAGTTCTTCTCAGTCATTCACGACTAATTCACTCACTCCTGCAGGGACCTTAGAATCCACACATAGACTGAGAGAGACTTCCACTGCTTCTCATGTTGATAGTGGGAGGGAGGTGTTTCCTTTTGTGTCCCTTTCCATGTCTGAGGTTCCATCCAAGTCTGAGCTATCTGTTTCTGAGCCTGACCTCAAGAACTGTGTTTTCTCACCTCCGGGGCCCTCTGAAGCCACAGTAAGCAAGGATATTGCAGAGTTGGCAAATCATGGATTAAAGTGTAACATGACTAGTGATCCTGTTTTCCCTGCTACTCTTGTGTTTAATGAACTGAAAACGGTGAACGCCGATCATGAACTCACTCTAACCTGTCAAGATGAAAACATAAATGCTGATCATGGTAACCTGGACTGTGTAACGTCACAATATGAATTCTGTCTTCCTGAAGGTCATACACAGGGTGATTCTGAACTGTTTTGCTCCAGTACCTCCACTCAGGAGATGGAGGCTGAGATCAGGGTTAATGTGACACCATTTTCTCCTGCCTCTGTGAACTCATCACTAGATAGGATTTTGGCCTCGAACAATGGTGTAACCACTCACTCTCAGCCTGAAGTGTCACCCGCTTCAGTTAATGGTTTACGTACCGTTTTACCTGTATCTGTCTCTCCACTCAATATAGTCATCACTCTGAAGCCACAGATCACTGCGGGTGCGGGTTCCAACAAACACATCCATCCAACACACCACAGTCATGCTACCACGGTGCCATTGGTTAGGTCCATACCTGTGTGTTTACTGTTTTTCCAGGAGTTAGCTCCTGATGATCTAAGCCTTGTTTTTGTGGATCGAGTGGCAATTCTTGTTTTCCGTATGGTTGAACCAGCTCCTCTGAGTCGCACACTACCACCGGTTGAGTCCAACCAGCTTATGTTGACCTCTCCTAGGACTACACAGACTGGGCTAGTAACCTCTGAGCCACTTTGGACTGATGCAGACTTTGGGAACCTAGTGATTGCTGGCTCAGAACTGGTGGTCCCTACCACTGTCCACTTCATGGTTTCTTGTGTTAAGATGTTAAGCCCTATAGACTGTTTTTTACCTGCTCTCTCTCTCTCTGGGTTTGTGCCTCAGCAGCCTGTGTATCCTCAGCTCCTAGTCCAGCCAGGGGCCTTCATAACAGTTTATCCTGCCTCTGCTGTTGGACTCCCAGGTGTGCCTATCCGGCACCCTGCGGCGACGCCACCGCTTCGCGTCATGTCAGCTGGAGGGCCCGAGGGGCCCGTTCAGCCACCCGTCTCCGTTGGAGGGTCCGAGGGGCCCGTTCAGCCTCCTGTCTCCGCTGGAGGGTCCGAGGGGCCCGTTCAGCCTCCTGTCTCCGCTGGAGGGTCCGAGGGGCCCGTTCGGCCTCCTGTCTCCGCTGGAGGGCCCGAGGAGCCCGTCCAGCAACCTTCCTCGTCAGCTGGGGGTTCAGGAGAACCGCACCAGCCTCATGCCACGTCTGCTGGGGGGCCCGAGCCGCCCGTCCAGCACCATGCCACATCAGCTGGAGGGCCCGAGGAGCCCATCCAGCCACCTTCCGCCTCTGCCTCGCCTGGTCCGGCTTCATCCAAGTCTTCATCCTCGTCTGGTCCAGCCTCCGTCTCTGCCACGCCTGGTCGAGCTCCAGCCTGTGCTTCGTCTGCTGCAGCTCCAGCCTCCGAGTCTTCGTCTGCTGCAGCTCCAGCCTCCGAGTCTTCGTCTGCTGCAGCTCCAGCCTCCGAGTCTTCGTCTGCTGCAGCTCCAGCCTCCGAGTCTTCGTCTGCTGCAGCTCCAGCCTCCGAGTCTTCGTCTGCTGCAGCTCCAGCCTCCGAGTCTTCGTCTGCTGCAGCTCCAGCCTCCGAGTCTTCGTCTGCTGCAGCTCCAGCCTCCGAGTCTTCGTCTGCTGCAGCTCCAGCCTCCGAGTCTTCGTCTGCTGCAGCTCCAGCCTCCGAGTCTTCGTCTGCTGCAGCTCCAGCCTCCGAGTCTTCGTCTGCTGCAGCTCCAGCCTCCGAGTCTTCGTCTGCTGCAGCTCCAGCCTCCGAGTCTTCGTCTGCTGCAGCTCCAGCCTCAGCCTGTGCTTCGCCTGGTCCAGCTTCATCCGCGTCGTTATCCTCGCCGGGTCCGGCCCCAGCCTCTGCAGCGACGCCTGGTCCGGCCCCCGCATCGCCACCGTCTGGTCCTGCCTCGTCTGGTCCTGTGCCCACCAGGCCACGGCCAGCACGCCTGAGACTGGAGAGCCGCCGCTGCCTTCCGCGCGGTCGGCCCCCTGAACTGCTCCGTCGTCTCCTTCGCCGCCGCCGCTGCCTTCGGCGCGGTCGGCCCCCTGAACTGCTCCGTCGTCTCCTTCGCCGCCGCCGCTGCCTCCCGCACGGCCGGCCTCCGGACCAGCTCTGTCACCTGTGCCACCCGCCTGGTCGGCCCCCCGACCGTGTGACCCGTGAACTCTTGTGCCTGTGGGCTCTGGGTCGGCCCCCTGAACTTTATTTGGACTATGGTCATGTGCTCCTGTGTTTTCTGTTGTTTGTTTTTGTTTCCCGTTCTGGTCCCTCCGTCCTGGTCCCCCGCCTCCCGCCCTGGGTGGGTTGTTTTCTGTTTTTGTTTTGTTTTTCGGGTTTGGGCTGTCGGGAGCCAGCCCTTTAGGGGGGGGTGATGTCATGGTCCTGGGCCATGTGGGCCCAGTATTCTTAGTTCCTTGTATTTTTGTATTTCGTTCCTTATTTAGGCCATGTTTTCTGAGTTGCCCTGTTGTGTTGTTCCCTAAGTGTTTTCCCTTCATGGCTTTTACCCCCTGTGTGCCCCTCTGTGTATCTGTGAGCCCTCGTCTCTCCTTATGTTTTATTCCATGTTTCCCCTGCCCATTATGTCTAAGTTCTCCCCGTGCTCTCTCTCCCCCCTGTGTGCCCTCTATGTATTTATGAGCCCTCGTCTCCCTTTGTGGTTGTTTCATGTTTCCCCAGCCCGTTATGTCTGTGTTTTCCCCGTGCTCTCTCTCCTCCTGTCTGAACCTCTGTGCCTGTACATGTCATGTTCAGTTCACCCCGCCCTGTCTCGTTATGATTATCAGTGTCACCTGTGTTCCCCGTGTGTGCCCACTTTCCTCGTTTACCCTCTGTGTATTTCTGTCTGAGTCTCCCTCTGTTCGGCGTCGCGTTCTCCCTCATGTTGTGTGTAATTCTCCCCGTGGTTCGGTTCCTTGTACAGCTCATGCTTTAGTTTTCCCAGTTTTAGGTTATTTTGTATTACTTCTCGTGGCCAGCAATAAAGCTGTGTTTTTTGAGTTTATCCCCGTGTCTGTGAGTCTGCATCTTGGGTCCTTCTCCTGCCTGCCACACAGCAAACCATGACAAGAAGAGAACATACTGGAAGTAGGCTAATATAAACACCGGTGCATTTACCGATGGAGCATTGCACAGGAAAAAAACACAAAACACAGATGATGATTTGGAAAGATGAAGAATAAAAGGTTTTTGTTAAAGTGGGTTTTAATTTGAAAAGTGAATGAGAGTTTCTTTTGTCTTCAGGTCATATGGAAATAATTCTTCTTCTTGCCTATGTGAGCACGCGTAATCATAATCAGTCATATAGGGAGTGGCAAACAGCACAGGGGAATTTCTGTGGACAGAAAGAGCCAGCCAGGAATAACACAACAAACATGTCTCCTCTCATTAAATCTCACATTACCTTGAGTTCTAGTTTTTCCTTAAAGAAGCAAAAATAAAATATCAGCCGGAAGGTTTTGCTTCCTGCATGTTCTTTTGTCATTGTTTTTAGGCAGAAGCCAATTAAGGAATGTGACATGCACAAAATGTGAAGGGAAATGTATATCACCGCTGTTTGTGGGCTGTTTTTCCCTCGGGATATACAGGAAAAATTGTAGTGTGGAATCGAATTGTAGGAATTAGTCTGTGTCCTCTTTACAGACGTAGTCCACCTGGATTTCATCACACCAGACCAGCTTTCAGCCAAATCTTGAGTTTTTTATGTCTCTGTAACTAACTTGCAGCCACACTAAAACCTTTGCAGGTTAGTGTGTGTGCACCTGTACATTAGTGATAAGGCCAGCATTTTCACTTGCAGGACTACGTATGTATCTGTCACAATGACTTTAGACAATAAACTCATCCTTTACCATGGCACACCCATTTTTACTCTGCTTACATGGTGCACCCATGCTTACTCTGCATATGTCCACTTTTTTTTAACAACATAATTGCTAACCATACCATTAAGTCATGGCAGAGGCTTTATATGTGTAGTAACCATCAATTTTTCACACACCTTTCCTTTCCTTCCTCTCGATTACTGTGAAAAAGACTAATTTACTGTAATCGAGGGGAAGGAAAGGAAAGGCAGAGGGCTTAAATGCTTTGAATCACTGTGTTTGAAAAAGCAGCTGTACTTTGCTTGAGAACAGCAGTCTCAGAGCTGCAAATGAATTTCAAAATAAAATGTCAAAATACTCAAGTTTTTCTGTTTTTAAGAGTTTAAGTTAATTGTTGTGCACAACGTTTAAATTCTGTTGGAACAGTAGGTGGTTGAAATAAAAAGCATAGAAACAAAACTGTGTTTGCATAAGCCATGTGGGTGAGGTTATGAGAGCGAATACTGCAGATAGAAATGCTTGTGCAAATGAACCGCATATAAAGCTGCAGTTTTCCTCTATCGCCATCTAGTGGTGAAATGAGGGGCTTCTTTTAGGGTTTCAGTTCCAAAGCCATCTGGAGATTGTTTTTACATCATAAGCTCTTTTGCACAACCAGCAAAGCTCAGCATGTACATTTTTAAGTAACTCTCCTTCTATAAAGTTAATTTGATTTATACAAACCTTTTTTTGTTTATTGTTTTTTTTTTTTATCTGTTTTTACTCAGGTGTGCAAGGTAAAAATCTTTCAGTTCTTTATTTGGGGGTATCTACTAATATTTGCTAATTTTAGAAATAATAAATCATGAAAACAAGAAGAAGTGCAGTGGGCTGTCATGATCTCTTGCTTGTTGCAGATCCCAGTGCATCCCACCACGGGTATACTTGCCATTTTTGTTGCTCTCAACTACTGTGACGTGGTCCACGTTGCTGGATTCGGATACCCTCGCTCAAAGAGCCAACAGCAGCAGCCGATCCATTACTATGGATATGCCACCATGAAGTCTATGAAGGTGCGCGGCCACCTGTAGTGATGTACTTTTTGTTTTAACACGCTCACTGGCAAAGCTTCATATTCCTTGAATACTAATGCTCCTCCACTCTGTTACAGAATTCTTACCACGACCTTAATCATGAAGCTGAAGCCTTAAAAAGACTGGAGGATTCGGGAGCCATTCTCTACCTGCATCCACATTTATGATACAGATCCATCTCCATTTTTCGTGGGGTCATCTGTCTCAGCTCTTAATGTGCCTTCTGTGGTTGGATATTTGATTTTTTCTGAACGTGACAATCCTGGCACCTTATGTGTGTTTTTTTCCTAAAGTGAAATAATAGAGCGATTTAACCGCTTTTCAAATGTTTTTCTTTGGCGATGTGGTTCAGCATTTTTTTCTAAAGAATCTTCAACTCTGTAGATAAAGAAATTAATTAATAAAATTCTGAAATAGAAAAAATGTTGGGCATCAATGCTAAGTGTAGCGACCCAGCTGTTTGTGACAAGATAGCTGCAGTAAACTGGTTTCATCAGTAGATGTCCAGTCTTGGTGCTTGTTGTTTTTCGGTTCTTGTGATGAACTGAGTTGATGGAATGAAAACATCTGACATGCGCAGTTTTCACTTGTCTGGACTTTTCACGTATATCGTTAAGATGTAAGCCTGATGCGAGTGGTTTATCGAGTTTAGAATGAAATTTGTTAATTCTTTTGAACTCAGATTCTTTATCTTTAAAGTATGGAACTGTGTTCAAGTTAATGTTTTTTTAAAAAAATCTAATGACAATTTTGCTCATTTGTTATACTTTGACTACGGTGATTGTTTCATTATTTATTTCATGGTTTTTTTTCAGATACAAATGGTACCACTGGATATTTTGTAATGTACAGAATAAAATACATTCGTAAATTAAAGGTGATCAAAACTGATCATAATTGATTTTACAGTTGCTTTGCCCTTTCTTAATGTTTTATTTTATTTGAATATTGCTGTTGTTACCACTAGATGGCAGTATGTCTCCATTGCATGCATAATATACAGTATATCCAGTCTACTGCACTGCACATGGTGCAATCATGCAGCAGCCCCCCCACCCCACGTGCCCCAAAGTGCCTGGAGTAATGGAAACACTAAACCTAGCACTAGTGCATGTGCTAGTGAACGTGTGCGGTATGAACGTCTGGGAAACCAAAAACCTAAAAACTTGGAAGGACTAAGATACAATTGCTGCAGGTGACATGCCAGCGATGATGGTCTGCTCTCTGCTCTCTGTAGACACCAAACCTTCTATTAATGTTAACGTGAATGGAGCCTGGCCCTTGGCGCTTGAGCTGTGCTCATTCACAGAGTGGTACATCCTCAGCAGTGACAGTGACTGCCTCATCTGCTTATGTCAGTTTAATGGCAGACATATGCTGCGTTTTCAATTACCCCAGCAAATGCTGTGATACAGCCACTGCTACAACTTTGACTAATAGTAAAAGCACACTCACACTGTAGTTTCTCCAGATGTGAATGTGGTCTGTGGAGCTAGAGCGATATCACACCTGAGTGTAGTGTTGTGCCTTCTGAGCAGCAATGCAGACATTCTCCTGAAGGTCACACTGGAAGCGGGATACCTTTAAGCTGCAAATATGATTTACTGCGCCTGCATAATAGCAGAACCCACCACATGACCATGAATGGATACTACAAACTCGGTATATTTGCTGTGTGGCTCACGTCCACATGTTTTGCCTGCATATCACCCGTAAGGAGGACAGTCCTTTTTTTCAATAGAGTAGAAACAAACGTCATACACCCCTTACACTCAAATTGACAGTTGCTAACTGACACATTTGCAAATGAATCTAAAAGCAAAAACACATTTACAGTATAATCAGATTTGACTCATCCATTGTTTTGTGGATGGCTTTAACTTGCAAGGTAAACAAACATCTACCACCGGCTCATTTCATATGTGCACTGTTGCCATAATTAAGAACATCCTGTCTCAGGATGATGCAGAAAAACTAGTCTGTGCATTTATGTATTTTATGCTAGACTGCTCTCATTCCTTACAATTGGGTTTTCCTAAAAGCTCACTGAAAAGCTTGATCCAAAATGCTAATGCATGAGTACAAACAGGAACAAGAAAGGGAGGTTATATTTGTCTAACATTAGCTTCTCTTCGACTTCAGTAAATTTAGAATTCAGTTTAAAATTCTCTATTCTCACATATAAAACCTTGAATGATCAGGCCCCATTATATCTTAAAAAAACTCATAGAGCACTTCTCTGTCAGACAGCGTGCTTGCGGTTCTTAGTTACCAAAAGAAGAATGGGAGACAGACTCCTGTCCTGTGGAGCATGCTCACAGTTTGGGTTTTGGAGACAGACATCTTCTTTACTTTCAAAATTAAAGTTAAAACTTTCCTCTTCTTATAAAACTTTTATCAGCAATTTATCAGCTGACCCTGAATCATCCCTTAGCTTCCATGGTTCCATGATCACGATGCTTTTACATTCCAGTATGTCAACAACCATTCTCCTCTCTCTTCTGTAGTTTTCCTTGTGAATGGTGCTACTTGCTGTTTGTTATCTCCCTTTGCTCCACTTTTTTTTTTTAAATCTCCTCTTTCCTCCCTCTGTCCAACTACTTGTGACAGATGGCTACCCTTTCCTGAGCTCAGGACTTTGAGTGTTTAAAGGAAGCCCTTCTTTCCCATCACTGACAAGTGTTTTTCCTCATAGGTTATCATCAGAAGTTACAGAGTGAATAGAGCACATCATCCTTCATCCTTCACCCTTAGATTTGCTCAAACCAACTCACATTCATGATTGTTTACATAATTACACACCATATGTTTAATCTCAAATGCAGAAGAACTTTTTCACATGTAACTGCTTCACATGGATCTGTTTATTTTGAGAATAAACAGATATCTGTTTGAATTAATGCTTTTCACAGAATTTCAGAGTTCATTAAAGAATGAGCCCCATCACACTCGATGGGGTATGCATGCTTACACAACAGGGGGTTACATAACTGAACAAGGTTTGTGTGACTCCTTGTGTGCGGGCTGTTTATATGACAGCTGCAAATCAGGTCAGACTTTTCATGAGACTGTATACGATGAACACTTTTAAACATCCGGTGCCACAGTGTATTACACATACAGTGAGTTAGTAAACTTTTTTGCATGACGTAAACTCCTAACCCTGTTACTAATGACACTGCGCCGCACCAACTGAGCCCTGCAAGCTCACCTGTGCATGTAATGTTGACCTAATGAACCCAAAAGTTGTACTAAACTAACAAAATGCATGTACAATGCACAGCTTTGAACTTTCATGCAGACTCCCAGGACATCTTGATCACAAATGCATTAACTTGTAGTTCACAATGCATCTGTTTCGGAATAAAGACGCGGTGGGGGATGATTGCTATGCCACTGTCTAAGCACGGTCTCATACAGGCCAACGCGCTGACAGTGTGGTTATTACCATATATCTCATTACACCATCTGCTCAAGTCACTGTGCTTTCAGCCTGCACAAGCAACATCTTACTTTAGCGCAGTTGTTTTCTAATTAGATGTCCTTAAACAAAAAATTTTGCACATGCTGCACACTAGCAGTATAACACAATTTTTTTTTTTTTTTTTTACATTTTAGAAGTAAGCAATGTGATTAAAAAAAAAAAAACAAGAGAGAGAGAAAAGCAGATTTTAGTGTTTTATGCTTGTGAGTTTTAAGGGTTGGAAATTTGTACCAAACTATAAAAAACACACTAGACTTAATGTGAGGTACATAGTAGCCTACTGAAGACTCCTATGGCCTACATTTTTCTCAGCATTGTTGCAAAATGAACGCACACACAAAAAAGAAGAAAAAAAAAAACACTGCAGAACTCTAATTCTTACTTGTGTATTGCATATTTAGTGTGGGATGGTATAACCTGCGATATGTCGTCTATATTCTATTTATTATATGGACTGTTAAGGGGAAAGGAAAATGAAGTATTTGTCAAAAAGTCACTTGAAAATGACGTTAACCATTTAAAGCTCTCTGCACAGCTGACCATGAAAAAAGATGAAATGAAGCTTGTGTGTAATTTCAGTAAGGACGATTTACCATCGCTCATCTGCATCCTGGGTATTTGGCTGCTTTTCTGTTCTTTACATGACTTTACATGACTACTGCTTTTCTACTCTGTCAATACTGACACCAGTGTTTTACTGTCTGTTGAACAGCAGGTATCACTACCAAGAAAAAAAATGGAGTTCAGCAGTATGTGATATTTTCCTTTTTTTCCTATTTCACAAACAGTAAGGCACAGCATCGATGCACAATGTGTCTGTGTGAGGAGGCCAGTGGACCGTTAAAGTGGGAAGAGGTGGAAGATGTACAGTATGTAGCTGGCTACCTAGTGAGAGGGCATCTGGCTTGGCTTGGTGATCCTGTAACACCCCCACAGCCCGGAGAGCTGCCGTGAGTCAGGTGCTCAAACATTACACTACCATGGGAACTGCGAGAATGAGCAGGAAATAAGACGAGTGAGGTAGAAAAAAAAAAAGATAAGCAGCTTTTCTACAGCGTCAGTTTTGCTATTTGTTCATCTTTTTTCAAAAAGCTCCATTTCCTGTTTTCAAATGACCCCAAACCAACTGATTTCCCTTCCTACAGAAAGGCAATGCACAGTTTTCTTAGGTAACTGACAACAACAGATCTCAAAAATTGCAAACAGACTGAGAAAGCGATAAAAAAAAAATAGAAATAGACTCATTCACAACACTTTATGCTAAGTGTTTCCTTGTATCTGCTGCACAGCCCGAAAGGTCAGCCAGCTCAGCTGATTTAAAGGCTAACACGGTGTCATTGTTTCCTAACAGGCAGCCAGAAAGAGCATTTTATGTTCGTGCCTCTTTTGTTTTTATCTCATTGTAAATTATGCAATATTATGAGTTCAGTGCAAAAGCTCTGCAGATAAGCAAGTTTGAAAGAAAATAAATTCATGGATGGTAAAATATCTGTGAAGGTCATCTTGTACTCCAAAGAGCTGATCATGCACTGATCAGCTGCGGGATATTAGGATTTTTTTTGTTGTTGCACAAAACACATTTAGGTCTTTTTTTTTAAAAACTATTTTAATACTTTGTATATTCAATGTGTATTACATATAAACATAACTGAGGAGGTTTCATGATAATATCCTGTTGTGAAATGTTTTCACTATAAAATTGGGTGACCATATTTTGATTTCCAAAAAGGAGGACACTTTGCCCAGTCATGAAGAACTTTAATAATACTGTTTGCTTAAAGAAAAGCTTAACATATTTAAACGATGCCTCTCTGTGCGGTTAATGAAAAAAATGTGATATAGGCTTTTACAAGTCAACAAGGGGGAAAAAAATAACTTCAAAACCTCTGGAATTAAATAATGGTACAGAAATAAGGCCTCAACTGTATAAGAAAAATTACCAGTACCGGTATGGTACGGGGGAATTTTTTTTTCGCAGTTTGTCTGAAAAGCTGCAGTTGTGCTTTGGCATCTTTTAAACATCACTAGGCGCTGCTGCACGCTATCTGTCCCGTCTGTGAGCGCAGAACAACCACTCACAAAGCAGCTGCTCGGGGATGAAGTCACACATATGGGTCCACTGTACGAAAATCCAGACATTTTCATTAATCTCGAAAATCCCCCCGGACGCCCCGGACAGAACGTGAAAAGTGGACATGTCCGGGGAAAAGAGGATGGTTGGTCACCCTACTATAAAAGGTCATTGGGGCAACGCTAATAGAATTTTTCATCGATTTAAAAAAGAAAAATGTTGTTCTTCAATGTGACATCTCTAATGGAAGGATGTCAAGCTCATATACAACCCACTTTGATTTTAAGGGGGGTGAGCTATTGCTATTAAAAAAAGCTGTTAAACATATAAAAATAAAGTTAAAAGTCCAGTTTATGCCCCCTTTACCATTTTTCTAAAGCAATCCAGTGAGCCAGATCACAGTCTTTGCCCCCCCCCCCCCCCCCCCCCCCCTCCATAAGGGGGTCGTATGTTTGACACCCCCTTAATGTATATTAATGGACTTTTACTTTTTAAATTTGCACCTGAGATACAAATAATAATCACGTATCTACAGCTTTTCCTAGGAAAATGAATCAGCTCCAGTACCTTCTTCTAAAAAGGCCAACAGCTGAAAGCTGGAAGATATTACATGTGCACTGCTTAAGAACACACAATGGTTTATATAATATATCTAGAAAAAATACACAGTGTTTGTTCTTTTCACAAGATCTTGCTTCTCAGATTTGTGTATTGGCGTGACGAGGCAAAATAAACCCGTAGGCTCAGCCATCTCTGCTTCAGCAGGGAAATAGTCGGAATGTGGCTCGGATATACACAGTTGTAAGATGGTTATCTTATATGATGGCTTTGTCTTAGATCATTTTACAAGTAATGGAACATTAACCATAAATAACAAGAAACTATTTAGGCAACAGATAAAATAAATAAACATCGCCTGTCTCGTTCTAAAACTTGGCTGAATAGGCAGAATAGGGCAAGTAAGGCAGCCCCTATGTGTCTTTAAACAACTGCCAGAATAGGCTTTTTTCTGAATGACCTTCACATCCAAACTGTGTGTTTGGATGCACCAGTGTGCTCTGGCTCCATTTCCATGTTTTCTATGTTATCCCAATCTGCACATTGAGTGTGGCTTCAGCAATCCTGTTCTCCTGTTATTGTGCCAAAGAAGGTGGAGTTTTTATCCTGGCACCACTCTGTCTGACAGTCTGCTGGTACATCTGTCTGCTGGTCCCGGAGCACTGAAGGCATCAGGGTGTGCTTCTCGTCCATAACGTAGGACCTATTTTGTTTCATCAGACAGAGCCTCACATGTGCTGCATGACCTGAAAGCTGCAGCGGGCAACCTTGCACTGCAGTGGCAGAGTAGAGTGGGAATATTTTTGGGGTGAGTGCTCTGAGTACTCACCCCCTCCAATACTGAAAATCTAAAAAGTGCATGAACAGAATGCGAAACAGAATGCAGCCTGTACTGTTAATCTATCCTTTAACTCTATTTCAAATCTTTTGCATATTTCAATGATGGTTAGTATTCAGCTATTCCTGTGGCTATTTATGGCATGCCCCACATTTGCTGAGCAAATATTAGCAGTTCAGAGTTTAAAATATGCACCAACGACAAAAGCGAAGGCAGATGGAAGCTCTGCTCTCCTAAGGCAGCTGAAGAACTTGGGTAATGCTATCAGTTACAGTAACAACCAAACTTGCAGCAAACATCAGAGAAATGAGAAAAAAGAAGAGTCCAGAGCTAACCCGTGGAGAGTAAAAACAACAGACGCTCTTGTGATGGTACAGGATTTTTCTCACCACTTCACAGAAGCTGATTCAGTGCAGGGTGAGGCCTGTGGAGATCAGTGAGCTTACTGTTCACCACCTCTGGGCTTGAGTCTACTGAAACCCTCAAAGACCACCTAACCATTTGGTGATAGTGTTCCAGTGCACTGTGATCTTATCCAGAAGATGGTGTAAGAAACTGTGCATGTAAAATTCTTAATGCCAAGAAATATCACTCAAAAGACCTTTGAACAAGTTGTTTCATAATATCCATCCATCCATCCAGCTTCCGTCTCTTCCAGGATTCACACTTATGCATCTATAGTTTCTATAGTTCACTAAAGAGTTTACGTTTTTGGTTTTGTTTGCGTGCATCTGTGCGTGCCTTTCTGTCTGTAAATCTGCTAAGTCTTAATGTAGTGAATAAATTTCTTGTAAAACTTTATTGGTCAAAAATGGACAAAAAGCCAAATAACTCTGGCTTTTTTTTTCAATTGGTGTTTAAAAAGTGCCATATAAAGATTTAAAACATCAAGTCACATTTGACCTCCGACCTCTCCTTCATGGTCAATAGAATGATCTGAAGGTCCAAGTGATAATAATGCTATATAGAGCTATTAAAAATGATAGTTCTTACTGGTTCTCACCACCACCCAGTGGTGGCAGAAGGCTGCCCTTACCTGAGCCTAGTTCTGGTGGAGGTTTTCCAGTTAAAGGGGAGTTTTTCTTCCTATTGTTGCCAAGTATTGGCTCATATAGGGTTCATCTGAATGTTGTAGGTTTCTCTGTATTATTGTTTTTATTTGGCGCAATATAAATAAAACTAAATTGAACTGAATTCTTACTCCCATTGTTTGTATTGGCAACATACAGGTATACAGGGTTTCATATATGGGGATTCACATTACTTTGGACCTTTGACCTTGAAAGCCCTTTAAATACATACACATTTATATACATATATAATGTTGATGAAGTATAATTTTTGTTTGGAAAGCAAATAAACTTTTTTCACTTGATACTTATTACTAAACAGTTAAACAGATATTAATAAACAGTGAAATGCATGTTTAACATGTACTATATGAACATAAATAAAAATAATAAAAACAATAATACTCCAAAGTATGTCAAATATAAAATAAGTTTCAAATAGCAAAAGTCTGAACTTGTTTTTACTGCACTACAAACTTCCTAAAGTAATTTGAAAAAAACAAAGAAAACAAAGTGTATATGCTAAAACAAACTTAATACAAAGAGTGAACTGCTTTGGTGGAGGTTTACACTCTCGGAGTGTTTCATGATTATAGTGAAAGATTCCTCCTGCATTAGTAAAAACTATGGCTTTTATGGATGACTTGCTACATCTCATATTATTACTTGTTGGCAAATTTCTAATGCAAAAGCCTCACAGACAGAGCCTCACATGTGCTGCACGGCCATATTTAATCTTAAGAAAAGTGGTTCTGGTGAATCTCTAATTTGTACCAGCTATTAATCATCAAGTGCCATGTGCCCACACCGTGTAGTATTAGCATTCTTTCATGAACCCCAGTCAACTGTTGAGTCAAAAGAAATGGGTGACCTTTTCTTCTGGAACTAGCCTCTTCAAATGAGTGAGATAAGCACAGAGAAAATAGAAACACAAAAATCTCTCACATGAAGCAACCAAACAAAGGATGAGTGTGTCTGAATGGGTTACACTGTTGTCCATTCAGATGAAAAAAACTAAAGAGGATCAATGAATGAAAAAATGAATGGCTGTTCAGAAGTGCAGAAAACTTTTAAACTTTCGTCTGCAGCGATAAACTGGCAATAAAACCAGACATTTAAAGATCTAAGACATACCCAGATAATTCAGAGCTTTCAGCGTATAGACCCGACACCTCCATGGTAAAAAAAATTCTCATTAGATCTGCTGCAGAACACCTGGCACGTTGTGGGACAGATGTTACCTCACTTGGTAAAAAAGAAAAATGGAGAAAGACAGTGATGGGAACACACGGTTTGATTTGCACTCGTAATTTATCATATCTAGTTTAATACAGGACCTCATTATAGCTCATCAGATTTGACAGCAGAGTAGCTATTTTAAAAGATCAGACATTTTTAGGGATTATCCACCTTTCTTCCCTCCCCCACTCCCTAATATATATATATGCATATATATATATATTTTGTTTTACCACTGAATACTTCTGCAATATAACTGTACACATAATGACTATGTTTTGGATGTGACATTACCAGCACTACATGGCAGAGATAGTTATTTATGTTTCTTGTTCTTTTATGGCACACTAAGAGTATATGTTATTGAATAAAAATATTTGCAGACACATGGGAGCATTTCAGTCATCAGTCCTTGTTGACTGTAAATCAAGACGAATGGTTTGAGGATACTGCTCATGGGATGTGTCACGTGGTGCCTGATCTTACTGTTATTATAATATACAGATAAATAAAAGTCTGCATCTGTGCAAATGTTGTTAGCTTTTCAGTTTTTTTTCCAACTTTTCTCTCTCTGTGTTTCTCTCTAAACCACTCTCAGACTTGCTATCTATAATTGCACTGCCCGTTATGCTTATGGGGATTTGTCTCGTAATATGCACTTACATAAGAATGTGATGTCTCTTTTTCGACATTCAATAGACTTTTTTGGAGTGAACTGAAGCCTTTGTTACCTGTCAACCACCTCTCAACGCGGTAATGCCCTCCCACGATATCAAGAGGTCAATTCTCTCTTTCTCCTCTCCCTGTCTGTTTGACTAATGACCGTACGAAACAATGTAAAAATACAACCAGAAGTGGAGTGTTTCATAATGCCTTAAATCCGCCCTCCTGTCTAAATGATATTCACAAGCCAATCTGCTGACTTCTGTAAAAGAGGTACTTTGGAGAAGCCACTCTGTTACGTTAAAGGGTGTGTGTCTATTTTGCAAACGGGTTTTTCAGCTGTTTTAAAGTGTGAAAGTGAAAAAGTCAAATGTCACAACACTTTTTTGTTCCAGTTTTAACTGATGCCACGTTAAAAAAGCGAGTATTCGCAAGACTGCTCAAAAAGCACATAATGAAAATTTAGTAATGCTGAAATGTGGTAAGCTTTCCACTTTTGAGCAACTGAGATTTCAGCAGACTATTTTCCATATTCCTGTATTTTTTTTGCCCTATATGCACACGAGAGCAAAACTCTGTCAGAACTGTAAGCCCAGCTTCTGCCATCTGGGGCTAACTTGAGAAGGGTTCAAGCTTTTTTCCTCCCCAAGCTTTCGAATGACAGTGATGGATGATTCTGTCATTAGAAGCTGTGGAGCTCATCTACTGACCCTATTTGCTGACTTCTGTTAACCGCTTGTTTTCAGCCTACCCACAAAAGGTGCTATCATTTGTGAAGAAGAGGTCAAGGTCAATCTATCTTTTCTTTTATTCCAGTGCTGCGTCACAATTGGAATACATATTTTTTGTTGAACGTCTTAGCCAGACCATAAAATTAAACCAAGGGTGCAGCGGGTGAAATTCAAGCTGGAAACCACTGCAATGAAATAATGAAGCCCATGTTAAAATGTCTGACTTTCCAGCATGGTATGAGTGATGGTGGATAAACATAATTCCTCTTGCAATGCATCACATTTTAGTTGCTCCTTTGACTTAAAAAAAAAATACAAACGAACAAAAGATGTTTGTTTAAAATGCAAATCCAGAGAATGGTAATGCCATGATGACCATGCCCATCCTTTATTTACACTACAGTGTCTGGTTGGCCTAAACATATGCGAAAGAGCGATGGCCACGTATGTTAAGCTTGGACAAGCAGTTCTTTGTCTTTTCAGTAGCTCATTCTACCATTGCACATGGTATTCAGAGAGAGAGATCATATCTGACACACCTTATTTTATTTAGTCCTGATCACTGCAGAGAGGAAGTGCTGTACTAAGCAGAGGAGATGACCTTGATTAGCTGGCCCTATGCCAAAACCTGCTTGCCCTTTTGAAAAGGACCTCTGTGAGTGATCACCCCTCCCCTTTTTATAAAGGGAAACTACCTGTAGATGAGAGAGAGTTGGGGCGGGGGTTGCGGTGGTGGTGGTGGTGGTACTGGGGGTTCCTAAAAGAAACTTTGCGAACCCTCAGTATGTTAATACAATCTGAAAGCTCTCTAATGCTATGTACTGTGTCAAGGAAACAACAATAATGCATGCCATGTTTATCGACAAAATAGCTTTTGCTTACAGTGTGATTCTGGGTCATGTCATGATGCACATGTATTTTGACCTAACACTACACTGTATTGTCCTCCATAAATACATATTTTACATTTGACAAATGTCTGTTTGATAAAAGCCTGTCTCCAAAACATACTTTTCTCTGTAATATTTTCCCTCACTGTTTTGTATAATATGTATGCCATGTATCAGAGAGTATAAAAACAGTGGGTATCCTGCTCTTGCCATGTATTTCCTTCCCTGAATGAAAAAGAAAATGAGCAACTGAGATTGTGCAGACTAGCATGTTTAACCACTCTAAAGGCAGAAACAAACTCGCCTGGACTCAATTTCTTCCATATCCAGTTGTCAAAAAATGCCTTCAGGTGTCATCTGTTAGTCCCGCCATTATCACAGTAATATCAGTTTCAAAAGACATTTTTAAAGTCACTAGAACAGTGGGGCTGAATTACAACCTCCAAAGAGGCTCCATGCAGGAAGCAGGCTTATGCAAATTACAGTGTGTGGCAGCTGTAGGTATTTTATCTATTTTATAACGAAGACTTCAATATATAAATATATACAAATATAAGAAAAACTTTCTGATGAGCACCTTGCAACAGGAGATGAGGAACTGGGGGGATTTAGGGTAGAGAAAAAGAAATGCTTAGAGTCTTGTGGAAAAGAAAGTACACAATTTTTAAATTGTATGACTTTACCAGGTCATAATAACAAGTCATCTGGTCCCTACCAGGTCTTAAAATTAGGTAAGTGCCTGAGTTGGACATTACACCATTTCATTATTTATGTAACAAATATCAAGCCAAAATGCTGAAACAGTGTAGGGAGCACAACGGAAACTCTAGCTTACACAGGATTTTGGAAGGATAAGTAATAAGGATTGACGTGGCTAATTACATCCATTTGAGTAACTGATCATCATTAAGGGTGAGCACATGTATAAAAGGATAAGTTTTGACTATTTACTGGTCCAAAGCATTCAGGAGTTAGAACAATTCTGTTGTGGTAAAGTTGTGCTAAAACGATGTTATGCTAACACTTAATATGCTAACAAAGGTACAAATGGAAAAAGAATAAAGAGTTATGCATTGTTTGGAAGGATTGCCAAGAGAACCACAAGACATCTGGAACATGTCCTTTGGACCGAGTTGACCTGTTTGGCCATAAAACAAAGCATATGAGCACAGACGCCTCATACCAACTGTTAAGCACGGTGGTGGAAGGGTGATGAGCTTTCCACCCACAGGTCCTGGAAACCTTGCAGTGATTGAGTTGACCATGAACTCTGTATGCCAGAGTTTCCAGAGTCAGTGTGAGATCATCAGTCCGATGATGTGAAGTTTCACCGAAACTGGGTCACGCAACATGACAAGAAGGTTTGCTAATAAAACCACACAAGATCAGAAACTATTTAATAATCAGTCTGGCAGAATATCTCTAATTCTGATCTCTTTTACTAATAGAAAATTACAGTTTCACAAAACGATCAGCAACATAAACAAGAAAGAACAACTTTTTTTTATTAAATAAAAACAAATAAACAAAAAACAAACAAATAACTGTAACCCTCAATGATTTAACAAGAGTGAAAACATGTCTAGTGTGATGCTATGTCTTATGTTACCATGACTGGGTGCAAGGAAACGATAAATCATGCCGTGTTTGTCGACAAAATAGCTTTTGCTTACAGTGCGATTCTGTGTTACGTCCTGATGGACATGAAGGGTGACTTTCTCTTGTCAGTGGACATGTCTTTGCGTTTTGACCTAGACTAGAATAACAACATTGTCCTACAGGGGTCTAAATACATATTTTACAGTTCGGGAAATGAGTAAAACATCAAAAGCCCATCTCTGCGAAAAATCTTTGTGCTTAATTTGTGTTACTGTTAAATGTACAACGTTATACATTAAAAATATGAAATGCAAATCCAGAACACCTCATGTCAGATATCTACTGGAGGAGGTTTCTGGGTGAGAATTGTGAGTTTTACAGTTCAGCTGTCAGTAAAAGAAAAACCCCAAAAACATTCTTACCAAAGTGTCAGGCCTGTCACTGTTAACGTCAGTCGTAACGTTATCATCAGTGTCAGCGCTGACAGTATTACAATTCTTTTACAACAAGGACCTGTGTCCTGTCTGTTTTCTAAATCAGAGGAGAAGAAGCTCAGATTGAGCATGTTCTGCACTTACACTTGTATCACTCAGGTTGCTGTCACTTGGGTTTGGTTTTTTCATTAAAAGATCAATAATTCACATCACAAAAACAAATAAATATGTCTCAGTATACATGAATGTCTCAGTATACAAATGTATTTTCATGGTCCTTGTAGTTAATGGTATTGAAAAGTATCTCACTTCAGTTTAATGGGTTGCAGCTTTGCTGCTGATTAGACAGTAGCCCTGGGAGCTCAGTTGCCTTCCAATGAATCAAATGCAAAACAAAAAAGAAGCTTATTAAGAAGCCAAAATCCTTAGCAAACATAATATAGCACAAGCAGCATGTTTAGAAAAGTATGCTTTAGCTTGTTCACCTTCATTGAAGGTGTAAGACAACATGTGTATTCACAGCTGGCAGTGTGTTGTTGTCTGTGCTGACAATATTAAAGCAGTGATGTCACTGCATTAAAAAAGATTATGAATATCAATGTATTTTTTTTCTGTTGCCTACGAACTCTGATATAAATATTCTGTTGAATTAATGCAAAAAGAAGATCATTTGCATTAGACCACGATGAAACCAAAGTTTGCAATAGTTTCTTTTCATTAGGGAGAAAGAAGAAAGAAGCAAAATTTTAATCCACGTTCTTAATTTGTTTTTGAAAAACAATGAAAAATATAATATATATGAGGACATTTTAAAGAGGAATTAGTGTGAAGTTGATGACATTCTTTTAAACTGTCATTTAGGCTCCCCTAAATGGCTTTCCTCTGGGACTTTCTCTTTTTCTCTTGTTATACGGTACATAAGATCTTGTGTGAGTATGTGTGACTAGTGTGTGCATGTGTATGCACTGGTCTCACAGGACTGAGTTAACCCAGGGGCACCGAGCTGGTGAGGAGCAGCTGGAGATACTCTTTCCCTTGGTCCCTGCCCCAATTAATTAGCTTGGACTTGGATGTATTCACGCTCACAGAGACACTCAGGTATGCAGGGTATAATTGCAGATTTTATGTTCTGACTCTAAAAGGTTTATTTTATTTTTTCAGCCTGACATATGGTCCCCTCACTTGCATGTCTTTGGTCCTCATATTGAGAGTTCTAGTGAACAGCACCTGCGATCAGCTGCAGATCTTTTATATGTTTAATGTCTTATGTAATTATAAGGAAACAGGCCCCACCAGGTCTCACCATGAAGCTTCTTCTATCTATCTATCTATCTATCTATCTATCTATCTATCTATCTATCTATCTATCTATCTATCTATCTATCTATCTATCTGTCTGTCTGTCTGTCTGTCTGTCTGTCTGTCTATCTAAAAGCAAATATTCACGTCAATGAAACTGCCAGTGTCATCAAAATGAGAAGTGTTGACACCATCTTGATGAACAAGATAGTCAAGTGGCTTTGTCACGTTTCCATTATGACAGTGTACAGTATTCTTTCAGTGTTTTCCAATGCAAAAAAAGGTCAGAACTCAGTGACACTACCTGAAAATGCTCAAGACAGCACTATACACTTTTTGTACAGTCATGTACAGTAAAATTACAGTAATGTACACTAAACATGAGATATTATGAGATGTTGGATTACTGTCCAATACTATACATACCTGTTCTCCCTACGAAATGTTTGACTGATTGATTTCACAGTGTTCTTCCAACATTTGTTTGCAGCATCATCCATTGTGAGGCCGTAATTGACAACATGGTCGACAAGTGTTGCCCTAATTTCATTAGGGATCTGCCTATGTTTTTGCTGTCTTTTCCCTCTGCTGTTTTGCCCCCCCCCCCCACCCCCACCCCGCATCCTCACCCCTCTTCCACAATGCTGACCTTGTAGAAATGGTACACACTATGTCCTGCTCGGTTCATATATGCTTGCCAATTGAGGGTTCATGGGATTAATCCATGAGTGACTGTGAACAAGTGGCTTGTCATTGGTTACAACTAATACTTCACACACCTCCTTGTCAGTGAAAGCTGAAGTTCACCTGAGAGAAATTGTTCAATTTGGGGGACATTTCCAGGAAAAAATAATAAAAAAGGTATAACATTTGCTGGACAGCATTTGAAAACTAATTCACCAGTTTTGTATGTGATGACTCGAGCAATGAAATGAAGGCTATTAGTTTTATTGGGAACGACTATTCAGCATCCAAAAGTATAGTTCATTTTGACTGACATGACATAAGCAAATGATAATGTTGTAGACGGTAGAGAATTGTATGAAAGCAACTGATACATGTCCAAGAGCATTTGCATTTGACGTCTAAAGTGGAGAAAATTGCAAAAACCCAAAGTTTCCTCTAGACCTCTAAATAATTATTCCAAAATAACAGTGAATGCTGTACATGTATTGTCTTCAAACAACATTACAAAACTTTTTTTCCATACTGCTCCACAAATGAGGACAGGCTGTTATTAGTAATAGTAACCCAGCACCAGTTCTACAGCCTGACTCGTTGTGTGAGCAGTGTTGGAAATGATGAGCACATCGGCTCATGCTATCTGCGTCATTTCTTCTTCTGTTCCATTTGTTTTGTTCTATATGTTTCTTTCCCTTTTATCTATCAAACAGCTCAGATGCCTGCCAGTGTGTATTACAGCAGTGTCCTAGTTTACTTTCCCCCAGCATTCTAGCCTTGGCACAGTCAGTGCTGTAAAAATCAGCCAGTGTATACAAAGCAGAAAGGATAAGTAAGGTATTTTCCTAGACTGTCCTCTAGCAGATAGGCCTGAAATGATTACTGCAGAAGGCAAACATGAATTTCAATTTTATGCTTGGGTCCAACTAAATATTGCCAACACGTTCATTTGAAGTCTTCAGATGAGAAAGATGTTTAAAATGTATTATCTTAAGGCAGCGTGTTTGATCATCTTATACTTTGCAGTAAATAACAGAGGATTAGTGCATAATATTCAGGATTAATATTGGTGTTGCATACATTTGCAACTGTGTTAGACTGACAGAAAAAAAGAGTTGTGTTCTTCTTACTTCAAATGCATTTTCTTTTTCTCCGTCTCAGTTACTTTCCAGGTTTATATAGCTATAGGATGCATTTAGAGGAAACCAAGTGTAACTGATGGGAAGAATTGGCAGTGATGCACAATTTCACTCCCATATTTCTGGCTCAATATAAACTGCCATCTGTCTGCATTTGACTGACAGCTGTCGCAGAAAGAACACACTACTGGGAGAGACAGAGAGAAGGGCTCAGGGTGTAATAAGACATACTACGGTAAAACCAGGCAGTAGATGAAAATAGGGAAAGTATATATTGACTATCAACTGGTGAGGTGTGTGAGATTTGGGTGGAGTGAAGGGTGGAATCAGAGCTATTAGACAGGCTATCCACGTTCAGCTTGCTAAATGAAAACGCTGGCTAATAAAAACTCAGCCACAGGGCCGTATTTTATTCTGCTAGCCTCACATCAAAAGGTGGCTGTCTAACTTTGTTAGAGGGTGATTGGTGTAGAAAAAGTGAATGAGTTAAAGCTCCAGTCCAGATAATGATGGTGTCACAGAGAGTTAGACTGTTCAGCACTACAGCTCAACTTTGGTAGCATGTTTGTTGGAAGGTATCCAAGTTGTAAATTATCTTTACACACACACACACACACACACACACACACACACACACACACACACACACACACACACACACACACACACGAAACAGGTACTTTCAGCTATCAAATTCATTGTTCAAACATTTGGACACATCTCAAACACAGCTGTCAGAGTAAAGGCAAGAGACTGACAGTTACTCTGAAATAGGAGCGTGCCACACTGTGCACAGGGAGCCACACAAGACTCACTGTGATTGCCAGTAGACACTTTACACAATAGTTCCTTCTGAAACATCTCTCCCCCCAACTTTTACCTAATATTTTAGTTAATTTGCATTTTTCACATTTTCTCAAGCACACACAAGCGGATAAAATGTACCTTCCATTAGGGGAAACTGTATTCAGGCTTTTATGTTTTAAGAAGAGAAAAAAGAGAAGAAAGAAAATTGCCTTACTGCAAGTAATCATCCTCATCTCAAGCACCACAGGTTCCCCAGAAAAGAAGGGAAAACGGGCTTAAGGCCAGTATATGAAATTTTTAATACTCACCCAGCATAATCTCTTTGCCACCTCTTACTCAAGTTGAGGCCTCAGCATGTGTCATAATAGGATGCAGGAACACTTGAGGCTGAAACCGCAAGGTGGGCAGTGCAGGCCAGTCCTCACAGATTATGGGCTTGGAGATGTTTTCTAAATTAGCCCTCTCATCTGCATCATTTCCACAACCACCCTTTCCCTTCCTTTACTCTCATACCATACCCTAAAAGGAGAATAAAACATTGGTACCACAAGGCAGTAAATCTTACATCAAATCCTGGGTGAGCAAATACATTTACTCTCCATCCATCAAATTCAGTCTTGACAGTTGCATTAATCAGAGTTTGGGCCAGCATTAATTAAAGGCTGTGTTACCTGTAGCTCCTCATCTTTGGCGTATTACTTTGCCTGTCATACCTGCTGCTTCACATATTTTCATTTGCTAATTTCCTCCCTGCTACCTTCATTTTCTTTGATGCAATTATGTTACTACAGTGTTATTCATCCACATCATTTTCACAGCGACATCCAGACGTAGGCCACAAGATGACAAGTTGAAATCTGTTTTCAATATATATGTAAATATGCATGTATGCATTGTATCGTCACCGATATCAGTCAGTGAGGCCAATAAGTTGTTGCACTCAATTTAAGGGTCAATTGGAAATCTTTGGTGTTTTAATGAGAATCAGTGATAATAACTGGTGTTGCCTCTCTGGTAGGTTATTAATCATTTGGTGCATGTAGATGTCATGTTTAAAAAACCTGGTACAATTTTTGTAGTCAGTGAAAGAAACATCTGAAAAAACTGGCTGGGAATTTGTATTTCTTGCACAGCTGATCTTAGCCAAAGCAGCTCACATAACTGCTGTAAGTGGGCAGGAATTTCAGCCATTTAGATCTGGCACGCTGAGCAAAACAGACTGCTCTGATGAAGAATATTACCTTTTCAGCTGGAAGGAGACGAGACAGTTATTTGGTGATTCTGTCTGTGCCAGCAGGGAAGTGTCTAGTCGAGTCTCTGATCAGCTAAGAAACAGTTTACAAACACAAACCCACGGGAAGAGATTTATGTCATAATACTGAGTACTTGTTTAAACTATTTATGAATGGGTTTCATGTTGATTGCTGTTGAAAGCGCCACGATTATACACTGTGGTTGGCAGTAATTTTAGTACCATACTTTAAAAACAACACTTGCTGAGAGAAAAAGAAAAGCACTAACAGACAAATAAGTACAAGCATAAAAAACAACTGTGATCTAAATAAAGAAAACACAGGCGGAAACATTTCATTTAAACATTTCATTTCTCTGTTCCTTATAGAAGCTGCTTTTCACAGTACAGCACTGCACAGTACGTGTCACCAGGGTCTCATAGGAACTCATCAAGTCATATGACATTGTCCTGATTATGCTGTCACACTGCAGATGGCTGACATCTCCTTCACCCGTAACATCTACCCAGTGGGAATATGCGTGGATTTAGAATGACATTAACAGAAGCCATCAAAAGACATCTGTCAGATGGCACATTAGTGTTTTTCAAACTACCAAATCATGTGAAGCGATTGTTGCTTTGTCATCATTCTGAATGCCACCGCCATGGAGGACACAAGCTAAAGCAATTAAAGGCATTTGTGAGAGAGATTAGTTTTTAAATCTAGTTAAACAGCAAAAACACAACTTAACACCTAACATAAGTCCACACTATACAGCATAACAACAGAGATAAATATGAGACCTATTGTCTTTGATGAATAAATATAATGATGGCAGAAATATTAAAGAAAAAACAAAAACAAATAACTACCCCCCACCCAGTTGTCCATGTCTAATTTAGGGAACCTTTTCCCACTGGAGATCTGCCACCGTGATAACTAACAATAATGCATGAAGCCATCCAATCCTAATTAAAACCTTTTACAGCTGAGTCCTCACAAAAAACAGACATGCACAAACAAACACCAGTACACACATGCAAACACCAGCAAGAACAGTGCTGGCAGCCATGGGTGCCACACATCTGCAATGGCTAGAAATGGAAACACACAAAGACGAACACACGCAAAGACAAACCATAGTGAATTTTGTGTTTAGAGTTTAATATCTAAATTAATACTTTGACACATTTCTTGTCAAGAGTTAAGAGACAGCTTTAACAAAAACGGAAGATGCAGAGAAGACATGGCTAGCTCTGTCAAAAGGTAACAAACCCTGATTAATCAGCACCTCCAAAGGTCATCCAATAATAATTAGTATTATCTTTATTTTATTTTTTTAAACAAGCAGAAACCAAATTCTGATGGGATGGGATGGCAGTGCTGGAAATGATGAGCATGTCACTGCTGTGGTAGCCATGGTGGTTCAGTGTGCCTTCAGTTTTGAATAAATCCCTAACAGTGTCACCAGCAAAGCGCCCCCACACCATCACACCTCCTCCGTGCTCCATGGTGGGAACCATGCATTTAGAGACCATCCATTCACCTTTTCCACATTGCACAAAGAGACAGCGGGTGGAACCAAAAACCTCAAATTTAGACTGCTCAGACCAAAGTACAGATTTTCATTGGTCCAGTGTCCATTCCTAGACATTTGACCATAAAAGCCTCATTTGCGCAGTCTCCTCTGATCAGTTGATACAGAGATGTGTTGGAACTGTGGCATTCATCTGGGCTATAATCTGAGGTGCTGTTAACATGTGATTTCTGAGGCTGGTGATGCGATCGAATTCATCCTCAGCAGCAGAGGAGATTCTTGGTCTTCCTTTCCAGGTGCAGTCCTCATATGAGTTTTGTCGTAGCGCTTCATGGTTTCTGCAACTACACTTGGGGACACATTCAAAGTTTTAAAACTTCAGCTTTTAAATTAATGATGAACTGTCATTTCTCTTTACTTAGCTGACTGATTTTTGCCATTATATAAATTCTAACAGCTGTCAAATAGGGTTGTCAGATGTGCACCAACCTAACTTCTGCACAGGTTTCTGTTGGTGTGTGGGACTGTAGTATAGGTTTATATTTTAGATGGTAATTATGAGACAGTGCGTGCCAGGTAATGCAACGAGTAGTGTAATCAATTACTTTTTCCTGGGAGATAGTACTGCATTAATTGTAAGAAAGGTTTTCCCTGTATTATATATAATACATTGCTTTTTTTGAGTAATGACCCCAACATCACAACAAAGAGAGGAAATACTTCCATCATGCACAAGCATTTCACCTCACGACATGCAATTAATTTGCACAAATGTGATGTCTTTGATATGCTGCCTAGTGATGGTGGCGACCCTCATTCATTTCAAAGCGGAGCCAGTGAGATCCCAATGAGAATCAGTGAGCAGATCGAAAAGGAATCACACTGATAAGTGATATCAATAATGGAATCGGAATTGCTAAATTTGTATCAATTCTGAAAACTGCACATTTACGTGGATACTAAAAGACGACACAACTTTCAACATTTTGCTTTAGGTCAGACACTTTGACCCTCATATTGATATCAACGATAGAGGCTTTTGATGGCAAGAATAGAAATTAAGATTGAAATGATGGAAAAGGCAATGTAGTACTGTCATGCCAGTGTTTTGAGTTTTGGGCATGTTTGGAAGTTTTCTTGTTTGTTATCCGTTCACTGTATTTAGTCAGTCTGAGTGTGCCTGTGTTTTCAATGTGACCGTGATTTCTGTCTGTTTCCTGTTTTATTCTAATAGTCATTTGTCCTGTTTGCGTCATGTTGAGTTTTGCTTTGTGTCTTGTCAGTCAGAATATGTCCAGCCTTGTTCCCCAGGTGTTACTTCTGCCCTGATTCCCTGTGTGTATAAATTGGCTGCATTTCCCTCTGTTCCTTGTTGTGCTCTCCTTTGTCCTCTGGCTGTGTTCTGTCTGTTAAGTATATCTCAGTCTAGGTTCCTTGTGACTTCCTTGGTAAATGTATTCGATAATTCAGCAACAAAGGTGCATTTAAGTTTAGTTTTACCTGTAAGTCCTGCACCTATGGGTTCCTTCCTGCCTTACACAGAAATGACAAATACTTGGTAAGGCAAGGTGATATTTCATGGAATGAATGGCCACACCCACCTTTTATGTCAATCATGGTTCTTTGCATGTAGCATTCAAATGTCAGAGAAACTGCCCTTTCTCTGAATGTATTTTGACCATCTTTCAGCCTCAGTTAATGGTATAGAGGCATAACGGCATGCCCGATCAGGAATAAAAACATGCCCATTCTTAAAATGTGACAGACATGAGAATGTTATGTGGACAGTTATGTTCATTTATGTATGTAAAAATGGCATGCGTTCCAAATTGGCATCATTCAGGCATACAAACATATGATCATTGCAGTAGGACAATAACAAATAAGAGGTTTAATGCATATTTGCCGTTTCTCACAGTTTTCTTTAATGTTTTCAAATCTGAATTTGATTGTGCAGATAAATATGCTGTGAATGGATGCAATGATGAAAATCAGGTTAACATGAATTCAAAATGACCAACCACCAGCTTTATAGTTAAAATAGCGATTCTACAAGAAAACTTTAAATCATATTGCACCTTGACTCATCAGCAGTAGAGAGGTTAATCAAAACAGCAGCCCATTATAGTATCACAAGAAGCTGATTTCACAGCCCATCACAGTTTAGTAGCACGTTAATAAGAGGCACATCAGTGGACTGAAGGATTTACTAAACATTATTCATCATCTCCTGAGAGCCATCGAAAGTCTGCTATCATGGGATATCTGCTTGATTAGGTGATGTGGAGTGCGTGCACATGAGATACGAGGGATGAGGTTTTATTATGCAAATGATGAAAACTTCGAGCACCATGTCTTGATAAGCCAACATCCGCCTTAATCTGCTGAGCCACGGGGAAATGACCAGTGAGGATTTTTAAGAGCTTTAAAACATAAATTTGATCCATCCCGGTTAAGGTTCAGGAATATAAATTGCACTGCACCGCCATGGGGATTTTTAAAGTTGTCAGACTGCGTCCATCAAGAATCAATACCCAGATATCACTGCCTGCAGCGAAGAGCAATCTGTAAAACCACAGAAATCCCAAAGCGTCTCGTGGTGAAGGTTTATTTGTTAAACGAGTTGGTAAATTGCGTTAAGCTTTAAAATGTAACATATCTGGATGTATTCTGTGGTGTAAAACAAACAAACAAACAAAAACTAGTAACTTGGTATTTCATTATTTGTAAGGGAGAGTGTGATGAATCCAATTTACTAATATTTTCCCAGACAAGTCAATCAATTATAGCTTCAAAATTACAAACCTACGGATAAAAGACAGTTTTCAGAATTTGCACATGCTATAGATTTACTTGTCCACATAACTGTTTCAACATATACAGCATGGTTTTGGTAAATGGTTAATTAATCATTGTAACATAGAAAAGGTGTTTGCTGCTCGTTTTTGTAGTTTTTCCTAGACTTTTAATAGTTTACATTTCCCAAAATGTGTCTTCTAATATCAGTGCAGATGGCTACAAAAATCAATACATGTGGTTTAAAAGCTTCCTGAAAATAACTTCCATTGATTTCAAGAAAACTGAGTGCTGCTTAATTAGAAACAGTAAGCAGTGCTTTATTTCTTCCCTCAAACAACACTTCACATCAATATAAGATTTAAATCAATGATGTTTGTCGGGTTGATGATTGTCCTTGCTTTTTTGAGTGTATCTGTTAGTCTAGATAGCAAAATTAGCCTGATCATTTATTTTTTAAAATGAAACTGAAAAATAATTTGGGTTTGGTGAAGGCTGCAGTGTTACTTTTGTCTACTGGTGGATAACATGACCTGACAAGCTAATTTAGATCGCAAAATTAATATAAAAAGGTACACGTGTGTGTGTGTGTGATTCACCAGGCTACTCAGCTCTGGCTGGACAGGGGTCACAGTTCTAACTGCTATCTGAGAAAGCACAGTTACGCAACAGTTTTCTTTCCTCCTGTCCTGTCCAACAGTGTAGCAATCAGAATTGTTGTCTTAAGGCCAAAACATGCCAAACAGATTTACTTTCACAAGTGCAGCATTAAGGCACCTGCTATAATGATCCACTCGATAGTCGTATTTTATCAGAACTTTATGAGGATTTTTTTTAATTTTGGGTTATTACAGCCACAACAGAAAAGATTGAAGGGCAGAAAAGAAAAAATAAGTAAGAATGTGAAGCTGGTGAGAAAGTTAACAGAAACAAACACTGCGAATCTGCTTCAACACTTGCTGAGAAAATAAAAGAAAACAGCAAAGAAACATCAGCAACAACCAACATATGCATAAACAACAGTGAAGACCCAGGCCCCACCACCCCACCGACATCCAGGCCCTGCTGGGAGCTGGCTATGTCAGAGCAGACCGAGCTCCGGCCACGGAGACCTGAGACCCAAGGACACCCGACAGAGCCTGTGGGCCTGGGTCCCGCTATGGAGCCGCTGGGAGTAAGCCAGTACACACCCGAGCACCCAGCCCCTGACACTGGCAGATGGGGATACCAGCCACTGGCCACTGGTTTTCTTTCACAGGGGAGGTCTGCTGTCTGTCAAATTAAGATGAATTTCACCAACCAATAAACATCCTGCCACCCTGTGCACCCATGTCAACCTTATCTCATGCAAATGCTTAAGCATTTTAACAACAAGACGAGTGAAGAACAAAAAAAAAAAAAGAAAAGAAAAAAGAACAGTGATAAAGATTCTGGATTTGGCAGAGTGTGGTGGAAGCTGTCAGATATGCCTTCCAGAAACTAGGTGCTCATTAGCATACTTCATTGGGCTAAATATAGTCCTAATCCAATGCTGAAGGGCAAACAAACAAATCGCATACAGCATGCGAGTGTGTGTTTGGTGGGTGAGGCATTTAACAAATTCTTCACCCCTAAAGTATTTTGGCATGACAGCACAGTTTGTGTAAAAAAAGAAAAGAAAAGAAAATCACCTCTGATGGTTGACATACAGTTTATGACCCTTTTGGAAACGTTTACTATGCTGCCTATGACAGTGCACACTGCAAATGACTGCAGGCCTCAGTGATGCCAAGGGAATCTGTTAAAAGGTCACAGGCAAAACAAGTAGCTTGGCTGGAGGGAGGACATGCAGTGACAAGGAAGCACGTGTCGAAGATGCATAAAGCTTCTGGGACTTCAAGAGTCTTTGAGACTCATTGGCTTAGTTTGCACAAAAGGACTAAGATGTACGCAGCGTTTCCCTCAGCGGTGCGCTCTGAGTGGCATTCTGTCAGCGCATGTGAAACAGGAGCAAAGGATGTGTGGTGAGGTATATGCTTGATGTGATTATAGTGTGACTCACAGAGGGTGGCTGGCTTATGCGTGAAGAGATATATGACAGAGCAGTTCACAGATGCATGTTAATGCCAGGACCCAAAGGAGACAATAGGCCCGGTTGAAAATGCTTCAGTTTAGTACAATTTGCTGCAGCTTGGTTTTGTCACATCTATAAATATTTGATGTTTCTCTCCTAAACCGAAACCAACCCACAGCTGAAATGACTTTGCACTACACAAGTGATGTTATTTGGTGGTGTGAGTAATAAATGAGCATGTTTTATAAGAGGCAAGGATTTGCCCAGCACACTCTCACACTGTCAGCTGGTTGAGTTGCATATTTGTGATACAGTCCTTAAGGAAAAGCATTAAGCAGAACTTTCTAGTGCTAATCTGGTAATTGAAAATTTTGTTGCAATCTTCTGCATCAGCCAAAACATATAAGCAATCATCTACAGGCAGGCAAAAACTGGACAGCTCTCTTTCCTGTTCTAGTACTGTTTTGCTGCGTAGGAGGGAGAGGAATCATGAAGGTTACCAACTCAATGAGCAGGAGCAATGGATAAAGAGAGCGAGAGAAAGAACGAGGGAGAGAGAAATAGAAAGATAAATTTAGAATACAAGCTCATCTCTGCATGAGGTAATTCGGTTTCCCACAGTTGCCTCTTTCAGATGCTGGTGAACTGTGCATTATACAGTCAAGCATTATTTTACGATTTGCAGTGCTTGTTTTTCCAGCACTGCAAGTCTTTGACACACAGTGCCATCTTTATTGAGAGCACACAAAACTTTTTGCACTCTTGCGCTCTTGCAATGTTACTATTTTCTCAGGTAAAATCACACTTTGTTTTGTTGCTGCATAATGTACGGAGTATTGGACACATGAATAAGCTTGCTGTAATTTAATCTGTATGATTCACAGGAGGAGACTTCTTCATTGGTTTAGGAATTTAATCAAACACTGTTTGTCACTAATTTGCTATCTGTTTTTATTGTCTTCTCTTATTTGCTTTCACAACACACATAAAGAGGTTTCACGTGAATGGCAGTCAGCCTACTACTTTAAACATGACTGCTTGAAGTCAAAAAAAGGGCTTTTTTTAAGGCTTGATATCCTTTTAAAACAAAGTGCTTCTTGGTAGCCGAGTTCTCAGAGAAAGACAACCCATGCATTCATTTGAAGCCATTGTGTGGAAGTATTGATGTTATCTCTATCACTGACGTGGGATATCTCACACACTTTCTCTCGCCTTTCTCCTACTCATTCAAAGCTTCTCAAGTGGGCTTAAATCCACCAAGAGTTCAAAAGCAAGCATCAGTTCCACACCATTTTTCCTATACTTACCACTGTGATATTGAGATAAGAGAGAAAAACAGGTTCTATGTCATAACTGAATAAAAATATAGTTCACAAAGTTAGAAGTTGTAAAAAAAATACTCTGAAGAGACTAGACAGTACTCCAGGAAAGTCTTGAGACACTCGAGTTCCTTTATATTTTTCTTCCAAGGAGCCACTCTTTCTTGTGACTTTTTAAAATTGGTCTCAAGGAACAGTTCCCTGGATTTCTGATGGCTTGTATCTTGCCACTTTCCAATTTTTTAATTTTATTTTCATAAGTGACCTAACAATGACCCGTGATTCATTCAGTGCAGTGCGCCGTTAAATATTTTGAGTAAATGAATGACAAAAGAAAAGGTGACAGGCCTAACTAAAAAAGATCTATTGCAGATGAACAGTATCTAAAGTCATGAACTTCAGAAATAAGGACAAATAATCAGCAAACACCTGACATAGATGCATCTGGCCCCTCAGTTGATCCATCTACTGCTCACTGAAGCCTCATAGAAAATGGTGGCTGTGAACAAGCCATTCGTAAGGAAGGAAAACGTATGCCAGATTACACAAGACGTTGGTTAAAATCAGTGGCAACAGATCTTATACAGTGATTTGAACCTAAAAACCTTGGTTCAAATATTAGTATGTACAGTGGAGGTCAAGGAGTGTTTACACCCATCTGTAAAACATTGTGGAGGCTCTGTCATGGTTTGGGCTTGCATTACAACAGTGCTGTTGGGGATCTTGTTAAAAATTGTGAATCCAGAAAAGTACATTTTTTTCCACCATGCAGTACCACCTGGAAAGCATCTGATTGGGAACGCCTTCATCAAAGTAAAGAAACCTCTCAGATAATCTGCCTGTTTTGTTAAAAATCTTAAGCATCTCAAGGTTTGCGGCATTGCTCTTATTTCCACTATCAGGATAAGCTTGCAAAGTGGTTACACTTTTCTAAGGCTTCTCTCCCACACATACAGTAAGTCTAAGTTCTGTTCGTGTATCACTGCAGTATTAATGTAGAAGCAATGTCTGACAATGACGCTAAAAGGTTACTGTTAATTAATCCAACAGTGTATGCTCCATTGGTTTGTACAATGGTGTTTAAAACAAGGCCTTGAGTGATAAAATTGGCTCACAGGGCATTAGGAACAAAAATGCTCCAGAAGTTTCCAACATGAAGCAATCCTTTGAATTTTCTTTTATGGTTTCTCTTCTATGGTTTGGAAAAACTAGTGCAGTGCTCACTATCACAGGCATTTTGGCATCATTAGATGTACGGTCACAGTCACAGTCTGGTAATTTATGAACTATGTGATCAGAACTGGTGACATCTTTATCAGGTCCCAGTCCCTCTAATGATGTTGCTTAGCAACAGGGAGATGACCCCAAAAATGAGACAACCACTCAAGCGTGAAACAGACAGAAATGGAGATCCCTTGGTTTATTATAGCGACATATGAACAGTACTGCTGTCGCAGGTCGATTCCCCCTGACCCCTCCCCTTTTGAGCCTTAACGTTGAGTTCTCCAACAGGAAGTAGCTAGACATAGTTTGTTCATCTTAGCTTTACTGTTTAGAATTATACAGAATTAGAATGTCATCGACATAATGTGAGCTATGAGCAAAAACAGTAGCCCACCATAAAAAAAAAAACTTCACCCAATTATTCTGAAAGATTTTCTGCATTAGAAAACTTTGTCAGCCAGGTGCTGGCTATCGCTTCATATTTACCTTACCACACAATCTTATCAGCATGAATTTTTTGGATTCTTAGTGTTGTACTAATGCTTTATTAACTTTAACACTGACTAGTTCCTTCAGTATGTTTGGTTCTTCCTGGTTGTCTGTTTTTCTTAGCAGGTAAATTTGAGGGAGCTCAATCTGCAGCCACACTCTACAGCCATAGAAATCCTCATCAAAGGCTGCCATCGACATCAAAGGGTAGACCTCTGTCTACTGGCTGGAAAAGGCAAAGGTTTCTCTGTCTCACTCTGTGCCTCCATCTGTCTGTATCATTCAAAACTCGGGAAAAAGATCATTCCTCAACTCGCAGTGCTATCGATTTTCTCTTTTTATACATCTTTAAAAGTTTTTGTGTTGACTTAACGGTGGAGTGTGTGGTGATGATGCTGTCCTTAACACAAGGGTTGCAGCATATTTGTGCTCTAAGAACAACATAGCTGCTTTATGAAGTTCAGAAAACTTTTTTATGTGGATTTGCAACTACTTGAACCACAGACTGTATAACTGACTTGCAGCAGACAAATTTTCATCATGAACAAACAGCAGACTGAATTACGTCACCGCGTAAAGTGCAATTGGTTCCTTTCCTCCATCTGAAGCTGCATTACATAACGTTTTCTAACACGTTCACTGCTGGATTCAAGAGGATTTCAGCTTCTGTTCTGACTAACACTGCAGGGAAAGATTCCCAGGAAACCCAGCAGACCACGTGCACAGCTGTGTGTGCAAAAGTGCCTTCTGCTGATGTGTGTAGCACACGCAAGCGAAGGAGTTAAATTGCAGCCTTTCACGAAAGACAGAGACAAAGAGGGAGAGAAAAGATATAAGTGACACGAACCCGTCTTTTACCAGTGGGAGCTTCAAGGGAATGAAACGAGGGGAGTCATTACAGTATCATGTAAGACGAGATTTGAATGCTTAATAAGATATAATTGCAGCAGGGAGACATAGTTGCTAAAAATGGGACAATGGGGTTTAGGAGCTTGTCCTTTAGTCTCTGGATGGGTTCTGAAAGAAAGAAACGTCTGAAATCAGCACGGGCATAAAGTATTTGCTCGCTTTACTCGGCTCTGTCAGTTTGTCCGTGTTTGTTCTCGGTGGGAGATGTTTGACAGGGTCAGCTTGTTTGCAAAACAAAACATGATGGACAGAAAAAGAATATGGAAAAAACTCAAACAACTGCAGAAGTCATCCCCGCCTGCTGTCTCTCAGGGACTGTGATTCTTTCCCTCATGCAGGATGCTTTATTCTGACTACTGAGATGTTAATGGCCAACGTGCTTTCTTCTTCATTCAATACATGCATAATTTAACAGAAGGGGGAGCATTTTAGCTAGGCGTCTTAAGCAGACGAACAATAGTTAGTGTCTTGAAGTGGTGCCATTCATCTTTATCTTTAGAAATGTACCTGTCTTTGATTTCCTTTTGGCAGAAATAGCATGTGCAACTTGGCAAAATAATAAAAGAACATTTTGTGTGTTGTTTTGTTTGCATGTGTCATTGTAGGCACGAGGTTGTCATGACTGTGCAGTCTTGTCTGTCTCCTCTTTCTCTCTCTCTTTCTCGCAAACACACACACACACACACACACACACACACACACACACACACACACACACACACACACACACACACACACACACACACACACGCTCATCCCCATGCACCTGCCTTGGGTATCTATTTCAATGCACCACTGAATGGATGCATTATATTCATCATCGTACATTATTCAGATTTGAATCAGGGTCTGTCAGCTTGCTGGCAATTCAACTTCCACATTTAATAGCTTGGACAAGAATAGCCTTGACAGCACATTGCTGTGATTCACTGAATTTCTATGGCACGCTGGCCACTGAATGTAACACCATGTTTCATTTTCCTAACTGGTTGTACTCTTTGAAATGTCATTACCCCTGTGACTTCTGCAGTGTTTTCTCTGTTGGTAGTTAATAGCTGCGGTGCCTTTCTTAATCAGTCTGCTGGCTGTTGTGCATGCAAATTCAATCGTAGTCACAGAAAACACAAAGCTGACTCAGGGAAACTGTTTAAGTCCTGAAGGTTCTAGCAGCCACAGTAATGTTAATCCATTTTTTGAAATTCAGGCGTGCGGTAGGGGCAGGGGGTGTGTGGTGGAAACAAAGTTGCTCTAATCTTCCCACATTTGTTTTCCTTGCCTCAAGCTTAAATGCAAGACGAGATTGTTCTGCACTCATAATTGCTGGTTGCTAAAGTTCCCTTCTCATGATTTGATGCACAGCTAATCCAGTTTTCAGGTAGCATGTGTACGAGGCGCAGTCGTTTCACCCAGAGCCACTTGAGTTAAATGTGTCATTTTATCACACATCAGCTGATAGAGTTCAGAGTCACTCCACATCAAGGTACTTTTAAATCCTCAGTCGCAACGTCATGTGCGAAATGCCTACACATTCATAGACTCCCATACACTTGTTTGTGCATGTGCAGATTATCTAAAAGGAACATGTTGTTCTTTCGGCCATATTATGTTTATTCCCACAAGAACACACAGAAAACAGATGACATTCAAGGAATGAAAAAAATGACCTCACTTGAATGATAAATATACTAAGGTGCCAAAATGTCATAGTGAAAATCATTTTTAAAAAAAGGCATCAAATTAAATAAAAGAAATTACCCAAAAAATGGGGGGTTTTCTTTTGGTGATTTTAAAATTGCACATCATGTGACAGTATACTGTAGAATGAATGTAGAATTAATTAATGTATAATTTGGCTGACTAGAAAATACCCTGTTTTTCCTGTTACCTCATCCATGCAAGCTCAAGTGACCTTCAAGGACAAGTCTAAAGTTTAAAGGACCATAAAGTATATAATGTGAAACATCTAGGGCTTGTGTGATGGTGGTGAATTTGCAGACTGAATGTGTGTGCTCACTAAAAAAGTGCCAGATTATAGGGCAAAAGCTGAGGGTGACCTTCAAAGGGGGGAAAAAAGAACAGCAATAAGTTAGCCAGATGCTAAAGTCACGAAATAAGACATCCTGTTTATATCTTTAGTATATTTAGCTTTAATGCAGCTGAAAATATCAAGGTTGATTATCTGTAAGCTTTTAAAACAAACAAAAAAAAAAACATAAAAAGGATACATGGAATATTACATTTTGCTTGAGGAGCATTTGAAATTGTCATATATAAAAATCAAGAGCATTTCAAATAGGATTTGAGCTTGAACATTACATATAAGTGTTGAAAGCTATATCTGGATGTTAGTTTTAACTAGAACTGACATGCATTAGCCAGTGGCGGTGGCTAGGTGGGAGGGTAGGGTAGGTCAGTGTGGAGTCCCCTTTATAAAGAAATTGTGCTTTATGTACCAGGGGCTTGAAATGAAAGCTTCATTTGCTGCAGTGGGCAGGTGAATTAAATCTTTAACCAACCATACCGTAGCACATTTATGCAGTTTTGCCAGCATTTGCCTTGTTGTTATTCTTAGTTTAAAAACCTGAAAATGGGTAGAAAATGAGGTACTAGCTGGTTTGTTTTGGGTCAAGGCTCCCAGTGTGTCGAGGACAGAATTAGACATCTATAACGAGAGACAGCACAGACGTGAGAAAAAGTGCGATCAAAGAAAATAACACTGGATTGTGGTTGCCGGCACACATTGCCTTCATAATGTTCTTATTTGTTTGTGCATACTTGAAGACTCTTTCCTTCTAGGTGAGTGAGATTTCTGACGCAGAAGAACAACAGTGACAGAGAAAGGATAATAATCTCCTATATTAAATCAAAAAAATTGCAGATAACAAGGTTCCATTACCACACAGAAGCTGCAGTCAGACACACGAGCTGAGTTATGAGATTATGCTTTAACGAAGCTGAATTAACACACTCTAAAATGAGAATACTGGATTCATAATAAGCCCATGGTAAGCTGTCATGGCTACCAGTTTCCGCTCAAGTTTACATTATACAACTTGAACTGTCAGAGTTATAGCAGTAAGTGGTCATTATTGTATATAAAAACACAATCTGAACCCCCCCACCTGTAAGTGTAGATATAGATACTGTACATGTGTTTCTCTGTATGTGGACTATTTGTCTACAAAACCAATCTATACTATAGATTGACACTCTAGTAGAGGAATATTGCATGAGTTGGTGGCGGGAGATATGTCTTTTATCTCTGAGTGCTGCAAAGGACCAAGCCGGCCATTGACCAAATGAAACCATATAATGTCATATGTCTTTATCCAAAGTTTTCTGGGCTTTTAGCTGTCAAACCCATCAGTCAGACAGTCTGTCAGCAAGTGGGAGCTCCTCTAAAGCAGCGGCTGAGCCATTGGTCTCCCCTCTGTCACCCCCTGAAACCCTCTCTTCAATCTCCTCATCTTGGCTCAGTGGATCCTGCTGTGACAGTCGGTTTAGGGGGTCAAACGTATGCATTTTGGGTTCAGGGCTGAGGAGGGAAAGCTGTGGCAATAACGGCTCCTCGCGAAGTTTAGCCGCCATCTCCTTGGCGCTGCAGGTGGGTGTGTTGGTCTCATAGACATCGTGGAAATTATTGTAATCTACCTCGTAGAAGCCCTTCTCTAAGGATAGCACTGGAGTGAAGCGGTAACCCCACAGGACCTCAGTGTCCAGGTACGAACTTCTTGCCTGACACGTCATCCCTGCCAAAAGGTAAAGACAGGTGTATGTACACACACAAACATTCACACAAAATCAAAGAGCACACACGACAGTCCGAGGGGTCCATACATGAGAAACCAGAGAGCCAAACACACACAACCAGAGTGGATAGGTAAGCACACAATGACATAGAAAGAGGCATAGGGAGAAAGAGCATCAGTTAATTATTCATGGTTACAAAAGAACAGCAAAGACGTGCATACTGTTTTCTCTACACTCCTATCATCAGTCTCCAATCATATAACTAGAGTATTTTTTTAAACACTGAAGTATTTGGCTAGTTTGTTGAGTTTACACATAAAAAAGACTGTATATATTCCATTAGTTGTGTTTTAATAGTAAGCAAATCTGAATAAAAATAGTACACGTCACATGCCAATATTGTGTGTGCACATGCTTTGATAGTCAAAAGGCAAAACAACTACGCATTGATTCATTTAAATGCTAAAGGCACATGTTAATTGCATGTTTGTAGCTTTTGCTCAGTAAAGTATTAAAGTATGGTTTAACACTGTGGCTTAACACAGGTGTGTTACTCAAATAGCAACAATAAAAGCTTGGTGTAAGTATAAGACTTGGGAGGCAGCATTCACAATATATTTTATAACAGCATTTCTGCTTGCAAAAGTGTAACTGGTAACACTAACAATATATAAATAACGTCCTCATTTTATGTTTGACAGCGTTTTAGTAGGTAAAGGTGAATGGCTTGGACATGAATTGAGCTGTGGTTTGGGGAAGGCCTCGAAGGGGACTGAAGAGGAAGAATTGAAAAGGGGAGGGACGGTAGGGCACGTAAACAAGATTGAACAGCTTGTAGGACTGGGGGAACCTATATAGATGAGAACCAGAAGGAGCAGTATGGAGGCGTGGTCCGACTCGTGAAATTCCGATACTTAATCTCCAACTAAATAGCATTCCTTTTTGATGAGCTACATCCATGGTCTTGTTATTATACATGGTGGATGTGTGGCACAGCTACTGAAGCAGTGCAACTGTAAAAGTCCCTTTGCATGTTTTCTTTTATGACAAGTGCAAATGTCTGCTCATGTTTACATATCATTTGTAGGGCTGAGAAAACTGGCTAACCTAAGTCGAACTCTTGCTATCGTTGTCATTAGTTATAACTGTGTTTTTCTTCCAGTGTAGGTAGCTGGTGTGAAATAGCCTTAAAAATGTGAGCTGCAGAAAGTTAGTGGTGCAGTTAATACGTTCTTGTTAATAAATTAAATATGACCTAAAGCTAAATAGCAGCTAGCATCAGAAACCACTGCATTTTTTTTTATTGAGGAAAAAATAATAAAACAGTATTTCACCATACCTCCTCATTGATAACTTTAAAGCAATTTTAAAATGAAGCATTTCAATATTTAATCATATAAAGTTGGCCTCAGAGGCTTACATTATTCATCATGGGCATAAATGTCTTGCTAATCTTGGGCTTTTATTGATTTCTTTGAACTGTTCTTTTTCCTGGGTGGAATTTGAACAGCATACATCTTTAATGACTTTACAATACAAACATTAAGTGCACAAGTGTGAATTTTCTCTAATCCACACAGGGACAAAATTCTTCCTACAGGGAACCAAACTAATATTTGGCTAAATGTCCAAATATTGTTGCACTGGACATGAGCTTTTTGCATATTTCTGGCTGGATCTTTTAAGCCAAATTCTTTGCAGAATTATTAGAGATTACTTAATTCTTTAGTTTTCCTGGTACGTACCTGGCTTTTAAGCAAAGTCTACATATGTTCATGTGGTTGAGGTCAGGGCTTTAGAAAAATTAATTGAGTGTGGACAGTGACACTGATGTTCTAGTAGTTTCCAGTTCATGGCAAGCTTGAGACTTAATGGTTCCTGGGTTTATTATGAACATCCTAACCATTTCTCTGTGACAGTTTGGCTCTTCTTTTACGTCTTGGCAAAGGGGTGCCATACCCAAATAACTTATATTTACATAGATTTGTTTGAAATACTGCTCTTGGAATCTGCAGTTGTTTACTCAATATGCCTAAGGCTTATCAAGTTAAAAGGCATTATATAACCTTCAAGTGTTTGTATAGATTTGGGTCTGTATAGATGTGCTTTTGTCCTTGCATGGAACAAAGAATTCCAAATTGTATGGAAACCTGTCCACGCAATTTGTTTTTCAATAAAGATGTGTGCTGTACAATCATTCCACCCAGGAACAAAGAACAGTTCAAAGAAATCATTAAAACCCCAAATTACCATGGCATTCGTGCCCACAGTGAATGCATATAAACTTCTGACAGCAAAGTAAGTTTTCCCACTTCTCAGTATTCTGTCTGTTTTTATATCAGCAGCTTTGAAAAGTCTGCGTCAATTAGCTAATAAGACTTACAGCTTTTAAAATAGCCACAAAATAATCACTGCCACAACTTTCCAAGCTGGAGCAATCATTCACACGCTCGATATGTAGCTGTATATCACTTTAAACTGCAAACATCTGACTTTCCATCGATAACCTTTGAAATAAATAATCTGTATGTATGTAACATCCCCAAAAACATCAAGCATGGGATGAAACTGATATGGTATCTAGTGTGAGAGGAGAGGCTTTTGCACATTTTCTTCAGCTTTCCCTCTGGATATGAGTGGCCTACTTTCCACATTTAACTTGTGAAATATAGCATCTTTCAGTTCCTAATGACAAGAGATTCTATAGTGTATTTTAAGGTTGTTGAAATAGTATTTGATGTGTTTGTTTTAAAGCCCTAGTTTAGTAGTCTAAATCCATTAAGCTGTTCAATGAAGATCCTTAGTACCTTCTCCTGTTGGCATGTAGTGGTGCACAGGCTTTGTCATGACTGTCACAAAACAATATTTGACTTTATATTGGCCTCGTGGAAGATAGAGACTTCACAGATATAATTACAGTATTTTGCTAATGAATTAATTTAGTCCCTATTGTTGTGATCAGATAGTACTCCCCCCCCCCCCCCTTGTTTATTAGCCATTTTAATAAACAAAGACCCTCCTGATAGCCATGTGTAGATTGTTATTGTAAATTTCATTGTGATACATTATAAATATACAGTAAAAAAAACAACTGATGTTTCTTTTAGGATAATTTGGTCACTTCTGCAGAAGCAGTATCTGGAGATTTCTACAGCTTGTAAAGAGGACTCAGATTTGTTTCATCCATACAGTGAGTGCAACGAGTACATTTCCTCCAAAACAATGCCGCACAAATGTAGTAATCAGGGTGAATTAAAAAAAAAGGATTTTCCAAATGGAAACCATATATTTCATTGGTTTCCATTTGGAGGTGCAACTTTAAGTCTCATGGTATCATGCCTGCTGGAAAATGGAACAGATTCTTTTCCAAAGGAAAAAGGCTACCATGGAAAACTGCCGTCATGGAAAAAGATCATGACCTGTGAGCATACCATGACTTGAAATCCAGGTGGAAACGATTTGTTGAACTTGACATATCCTTACAGTAAGTGACAGTGATAGAGCCTAGAACATCATTGACACATAATGTATTAGTCTCTTCTAGGTGATTTTGTTTACTACCAATGTGTCCATCATGCAAATAGTTGTAGTAATCTTGCTAACGGATAAACCATATAAACAGTATCATCAAAAAAGTTAAATTGTAAAGGTCAAGTTGAAGGTTGTAACTTGACCATGTGTCTTGACTCTTTTGTTTTTGCCCTCAAGGGTTCCTGTCAGTACACACGTGTCCTCTGATGAACAAAGATGCTGAGGGCTTATCTTGTGACTTTCTTTCTACTTTTTGTTTGTGGGCCGAGGCAAAAACCTCGAGACAATCGACCATCCTTCTTCAATCTGAAAATCTGCTATTAAACATGCTCTAATGAACTTAACTGCTGATACATAGGCTGCAGGCTTTGTATTGTAAATCAAGAATCAGCCTCTATCAAAGAATCACAAATGATGACCAAACAAACAAACAAATAAACATAAACAATGAAAACCAACCAACTAAGTAAATAAAAAAATAAATAAGTAATGACTCCTGAAATGTCATTCTAAGCTTAGTTATTGTTTGTATTAAACTTTAATGGCCCCATCTCAGTGTTTGAAAAGATTGTTTGCTTTATATTAATTCTGGCAGCCTACAGTCATATTCACTTTTTTTCTTTTCATTTGTCTCTCTTTTCACCATTTGAAATCATATTTGTGGGTCCTGCTGCAGATATCGGTTTTATGAATTTTCTTGCAAAGTATAAAACAAAAAACAGCAGTGCAGACACCGTTGTTTTCACAAGCAACAATGATGATGATGCAATATTCTTTCTGTATTCTGAGAACTGGCATAAAAGAGGGTTTATTTTATATATAAATATTGTGAAGGACACAGGGGACAAACACACTATGTTCAGTTCAGTTTAGAAACACTTCTCATAATGACAGCAAAGTTTGTTGTTAGCAACATAGTGTATATGACTGGGCCTCCATCACAGCAAGTACTAAATAGAATGAAGCATGGTCACGTACAGTTTTAGTTTCCTAATATAAAACATCAAAACTGCATCTGCTGTATGTTGCTGACAACAAACCTCTAGTGGCTTTATTGTTTTAAAGTACCGCAGTGAGTGTTTTGTGAGTGAAGATGCTGTATGACTTTATCTCTTACATAGCTGTGGAGGAGTTTTGACCCACTCTTCTTTATAAAGGTGTATCAGTTCATCAAGGTTTGTGGGCCTGCATTTATGCTCAGCTTTCTTAAGTTCCTGCCACAGGATTTCAGTCAGATTTAGGTCTTTTCTTTTTCAGCCATTCTGTTTGATTCTTTCTACTTGGGTTCATTGTCCTGTTGCATCACTCAGTTTGGGGCAAGCTTTCACTGTAGGACAGACTGACTCACATTTACCTCTAAAATACTTCGGTATGCAGTACAGTTCATGGTCTACTCAATGACTGCAAGGTGCTCAGGGACTATGAATGCAAAAAAAGCCCATATCATTAGCCCTACACCACCATGCATTACAGTAGGTATAAGGTGTACGTGTGGATATGTTGTGTTTGGTTTTTACCAACATGGTGCTATGCATTATATCCAAACAACTTGCTCTTCTTTTTTCAGTTTCTTTGAGCCTTGCACAATCTGACCTTGGAATTAATTTATTGGGATATCTACTCTTGGGAAGATTGGCAGCTGTCTTGAATGCTTTCCACTTGTGAATGATCTTTCTCACAGGAGATGATCAACTTTATGCCAAATTGACTAGATTTAGGATCATTGCTGTATTGTCGCAGGGCCATTACCTTACAATCTGAATCGCCTTGAGGCCACTGTTGTTTTAATTTGGTGCTATATAAGGAAAATCTAACTCAATTGAATGTATTTCCTCCAAACATTGTTTTAAACTGAGTGTTTCAGACCTGACAAATACCTAAAGCTCTACCTTTTAGGTACACACTTGCTGATGATCACTTTATCAAGTGCATTTAATTAGGAGCATCTAGCTGCTACTTATTCTCTGAGTTTATATGGAAACATCAAGGGTGTACCTTTTATATTAAAGTGTTTCAGAATTTTGGCCATTGTTTTGTTTGAATAAACTGTGTAATATATATTTCCTGCTTTGCAGTTCATCTAAGGCACTGTTATTATTTCTTATCATATCCCAATATGTAAAACTTTAGAATTTAAAGAGGGTGTACTTTCTTTTTACCGTGACCGTACATCTTAAATCTAGAGTCTGACTCAAAGTCACAGCCAGAGTGCAGCCAATGAGGAAATTACAAGCAAGGCACACTTTACTAAATTGGGTGCATAAAACGTAGTGCATGCACATGTAATACAATTTGCTCCCATGTTTTTAATAAATGTTGCCCCACATTTCCATAATTCTTGGCCACAGGATTCATTCCAGTGTTTTGATTCTCATTAAAGAAGCCACCCTCCAAAATGGATTATTGAATTGCACTGGACTGTGATGTAATTGAGAAGAGACTTTCCTCAAAAGTGCAACTTTGTAAAGGGATATTTTCCCAAAATCAGTCAAGACACCAACAGCGTCCTGTTTGTTACACCACAACATTTTGTAAAAGAAAAAGGAAAAAAAAGAAAAAAAGAAAGACGAATTTTACATCATTATTATTGTTATTAAGATAACTAAAACCTCCACTGCAAAGGAGGGTCAGCAAATTGCTGTTTGCAATCATTGAATGACTTCTCTCTCATGCTGTGTTGCAGCATAAAAGCTCAAACCAAGGCACCAGTATTCTCATGTCGGGTATGGCTATTTTGAGAAAGATAGATGGATATTTGTTAATTGAGTTAATACAATATGGATTGCATGTTTGAGTCTGCATGCCAATTAATGAAAGAAGACTGAATCATTTATTTGCACTTTGCACACAGTCTCTGTGTGCTCTTCTCATAGCTGACTGCACGGCAATGTTATTTGCCTACATATGGCGTACTTTCATAAAAACTTGATTGTACCTCATTGTCCCCCCTTTACAACAGGGCAGAGTTGTTTGTGCTGTTGACCAGGGAAGTTTGGATCTCTGCTCTTTGCAGCAAAATAGCTGGTGCGATGACCTCATTTTATGTGGGAGAAAGACTATCCTGTTGTGCTGGACTTCTCCATAAGCACTTATCACTTATATAGCATTTAACAGGCTCGTTAGTATCTACAGCTATGGATATGTAGGAAAGTTTTTCAATCAAATCACAACATTACCACTTTGGAATTTTCAAATAGGTGTCATAAAACTTTTTAAAAAAGGTTTTATTATTTTTATTAAATAGTATTATTAAAAAAGTATTAATAAGTACTAATAAGTACTACTACTACTACTACTACTACTACTACTACTACTAATAATAATAATAAGTATTAATAAGTAATTCCCATTAAGACTTTATAGAAAAGGGAGTGAGGGAAGCAGGGGTGGCCTATTTTTTTGTTTGTTTTTATTAAAGTAAAACCATTCCTTGCTTTCAATTAAATATGAAATTGATAGCTTTTGTTGCATCAGCTAAAGTGATCCAAAGTCTTGTGTAAGAATCTCATTCAGTTTAAACTTTATTTTAAACTCCAATTTAAATTTGGAATAAAAAGTGTGAACATGATTGCATAATTTTACTCATCTTATACTCATTAGACTCGGTTATTGTATCGTGACATTTTCCCACGATTTTAAGTTGACTAACTGTGAAGTGTATCATAAGCTGCTTTTATTTCAGAGAGCCGCTTTGTTATTGCAATTACACTTGAAAAGCAAAATTTGGTTTAATATGTCATGTTTGTGTTTTGCTTTTTTTTAAAAAACAAAAAACAACAACAAACAAATAATGTGGAAGCACCTCTTGTAAGTGATTTCCAGAGCCTTACTCACCATTATGCTGCACACCACAGGCTACACAGCTAACAAGTAATGGCTGCGAGAGCATGAAGCCAGTTTCACCACCCACGTATGTATCGCTTCCAAAATATACGTGACGACATCCACGTGAGGTCGTACGCAGGATATTTTGTTTATTAATGACTTTTTATTAACGACACGTAAAGCCTGGGCCTGAGGTAGCTTTCTGTCTGTCACTGTGTTCTTTCTCACGCACAGAATGAAAGTCTCACATACAAAAAAGGAAGTGGGGGAGGGCTGGTGGATGGTCAGATTAGTTTGTTGCCTAGCGGTCAAGGACAGTGACGACATAACCCCTGCATGATGCCATGGTCTCTGCCGGTGAAGCGAAAGGTGATTTAATGCCTGAGTCAAGTATCAAGCAGTGTGAGCAGGAAGTGGGATGACTGCTGGTGCTTTGCAGGAAAAAGGAAATAAATAAATAAATAAGATGAAATAGAGCAGAAATGTTCACACGAATGCAAAGCTGTGTCTGGTCATATTAGGTCATTTGATGGTTTGTTAGAATTTTCAAAAAGCCAACTGTGGCATCATCAGACCGCTAATCACTGTGTGTCTCCTTTACTCATGTGAAGTATGATGCAATCCAGTAAAGTAAATTAGTAGCATGTATAATTCAATTAATTTAAAATGAGTATATTGTAATAAGTCCTTCAACAAAGGCCATTAAAAAATGCAGGTTAGGCATATAAACAATACTTGATTTAGCCACAGGAACAAGTTAGATTGACAAATGACTTGTGTTGAACTTGTGGTCTTGACTGCAGTTTTAAGCTGGGAAATACTTTCTGGAACTTTACAGATACACCTGGTCATCTCTGCGCCATTAATGTAACCAGCCTGCAGCACTTTTCAGGACTGCTTGGTTTTTACCAAAAACACACGCCAACATTGCAGGTAGGTACGCTTCATTGAATTGAAAATAAACAGTATCAAAGGCAAAACTTTGAAGTAGCAACAGTAGAGATGCCGGTACAGATAAACATTTGTAAAGAGGTTTTAGAGTTTATTTGTCTGCCTCGGTTGAAGGAAGAAATATTTAGTTTTGCAGTTAAAGATTAAATAAAAGAACAGTCAACAACTGTTGTGGAATTAAGAAAATATACATTTCAAACAATTTATTGACTCTAAACTGACCCATATAGAATAGGAAAGATATAAAAAAATGTCTTCTATTTTTTAATGCATTATTATTAGGTTTTAATTAGTATCTCTGTCTTTCCATCATTTCCAGTAAGCAGCGCTTACTGGCAGGCTCACCTTTCCTCTTTCGCCTCTCCATCCATTAATCCATCCTAGCTCACTGCTTGCAACATTTCCTCATCTCTTTTTTTATTGACTTATCCTCATTTGTATGCCCTCCCATACTTCCTTTACCCCTTCCTGATAATCTTACCCCCTTCATACCTGTGGCCTCCACCATTCCCTCAAGAATAACCACAATCTCGAACTCCTCCTTTTCCATTTGCGCCAGGGACATTTCCCAGAAGGGGCTCTTCTCATTTATTTCATGAGAGATGATGAGTGGTGAGACCAAGAACAGCCGGTCATCCCCTGTGTCAAAGCCAATGTTGATGTCAGTCTGGTTGAGCGGGATGAACTCCCCCTCTTTGGTCTGCTGTGAGCGGATCAGCTTTGCTCGAATCGATGCCTCCACAATGTGAGAGTTCCTCAGGTCGCCCACCCGAAACATCAGGCACATCTTGTTATCTCGCACCGATATGACAGCGTTGTGTGAGAACATGAGGGTCTCAGCACGGTTCTTTGGCTGTGAAATCTTAACAAACATGCAGCCCACCATCATGGCATTGACAATGGAACCCAAGATGGCCTGCACCAAAAGTAGTATAATACCTTCAGGGCATTTTTCGGTAATTACACGATAACCATACCCAATGGTGGTCTCCGTTTCAATGGAGAAGAGGAAGGCTGAGACAAAACTATTAAGGTTCTCCACACAGGGGGTCCAGCCCTCCTCGTCACCATGCACTAGATCCCCACGGATGAGTGCGATCAGCCACCAAAGAAACCCAAAGAAGAGCCAGTTGACTACATAGACCAGTGTGAAAATAAAGAAACTAAGACGCCAGCGTAGGTCCACCAGCGTAGTGAACAAGTCACTGAGGTAACGGTAGGTCTCTTGCACGTTTCCATGATGAACGTTGCATTTACCATCCTTTTGCACGTAGCGCTGACGTGGCTTCTTCACTGGGTCGGCTATCAGGTGGGTTCGCTCTGTAGAGATCTGAGGCTCCCTCAAATGTTTGGGAAGCTTCTTCACCTATGTGAAAGAAAAAAGACAGAGTGCTAAAGTAAGGAAAAGAAAAACGGTCAAAGAAATTAGGCATGAAAAGACAGAATTAGAGAGATATTTTACCCGCATTGATTTGCTCTGAAGAATTTGTTAGGCATAGTGTGCTGGAAGATGTATGTGTTAACTATCACTGCAGTATGGGATTTTCTATCAGGTTTTGCTAAGCCACACTAGAGGTGAGGGAGAGAAGATAAGCGAGGCAAATCAAATTAAGAGCCGTTACAAAGTCACTTTGTAGATGTCTATGTATACACAGAGGGCAAAAAAGAAACAGAGAGTAAGGACACAACAAGAACACAAGGACACTCAAGCCTTTGTCTATGTTGGCCCAGCTCCAGCGAGGCAATCTGGCTCCACAACTGTGCCCTGCCTTCCTCCCTGTCCCTTGTGTTCTTTTGCACTCTATGGAACATTTGCAACCTCGGATAAGAACAGATCTACCACCATCCTTTAAAAGACCCTTTAAAAGACCCTAAAAAAACCGATGTATAACTAAAGAATCACCTTACACTTGTAGGCATTATTATAATATCATATTATAATATCATATTTTGTTGAGTTTATTTATGGTTAGAAAAGGCAATGCTTCACAATGTAGCTATAAATTCAAACATGATTTGGAAAAAAAAAAGTTTTTTTGGCCTCCCTCTTACACAAATAAATACATAAAAGACCAACATACACCAAAGACAGTGTTTTAAGGGACCTTTCAGAAAAGCACAGGGACTCTTTATTGAGACATTGACGCTGTCAGATCTCAGTTGGTAAATGAAATGATTGTGTCAAGACGAGACAACGATTGTGTCTCTTTCTGCTAATCTTACACCTGCAAACCATTTCTCCCCACAGCCACACGTTCATCAATAGGGAAGTTGCATCCATCATAGGGATGATCATTATCGTAGTTTAGTTGGAGAACAGCACAGTGTGAGCCACAAACAGTGTCCTTTTTGGTGCCTTTGATTGTAATGCCTGAAAAATAAAACCTGCCGGATTTTTATTTTAATTTTCAAATCGTTTTACTGTGTCAGCTGCTTTTTAACTGCAGCTGTGCTAGGTCACATCTATATACTATTGATTTTCTAGATATAGATTTAATGTAATCAGTTTTTAAGGACCATTTTGAAAAAGAAGAATTGAAAGACTATTCTTATTGATCTGCATTGCAATTAGTGGCTTGATGACCGTGCGTTCACTAAATGTCAATGCGGTTCCTTATTACAGACCATAGTCAGGGAAAATGCATCAAACAGTCATGCAGAATGCAGTCGGCACACCGCTTTTTAAGGTAATGCTTTAAGCGTTTCTTCTCTACTGACAAGATGACTTGACGTATGGCCGTGTTTTCTCGAGTTGTTAAACGCTACTACAGAGGTTTTCAATGAAAGACAGCCAAAACAGGCCTTTTCATTTCCACTCTTTGAGCTGGGTTAATTGAGTGATAGATGAAGACATCACAGCTAGTGCTGCCCAAACTCCAGCCTTTGTAGTCAATACTGTCCCTGGGGGTGATGGCCCTTAAAACAAATTCATTAGCTGTCTCTGTTTGGCACTAGTAAGTACTGGGAGTTTTCTCTCACTGAGCCTCGCCAGACAAGGTTGAGTAAGCTGCATAAGTTTCAATCAGCTTGGGAATTCAGGATGGATAACAACTCCACTAGTTATTTGGGATGGCTGTTTTTTTGGTCATTATCTTCACTGCCAGGTAAACTGAATTAAACACTTATTTAAACTACTAAAAAAATTACACTTTGGTAGCCTTAATTCATGTTCATAGTACTTATTTTATCTATTCAATAATTCTACAGCATATCTACTTTATAGGGTAGATAAATTCTTAAGTTCTTAAGCATTTCCATAATGCTTTCCACAATGCTTTGTTTTCAATGTCAGAGCTTTCCATATTATTCATTCTTATCTTCTCTCTATATATCTCTCATCTATTTTTCTACCCCTGCTTTCCCAAAAACGAGGTCTCACCTCCACTCTCTCATATAGTTTCTCTAGTATTTCACAGTTAATCTCTCCCAGTTGTTTAAATATAAAGTAATACAGATTGGGCAAAATACAGTGTGTGTACTGTGCGAATACCTGTGCAGGGGTGACGCCTATCTCCATGTTGTGGTCCATTAGGACTCGGGAATCTCCTGCCATCCTCAGCTGGAGCTAACCTGTCGAAAATGAAAAAGTGCTTCATGGGATTTGTTATACTAAACATATTTCCAGAATGGTCATTTGTTTTTTTTTAAATAAACCAATGCGACAAACAATAAAAGGTCATAGCTATGTTACTGAAAGAGTACATACTGCATTGTATGTACAATCTCAGGCTTTTTACATTTCAACCCCTAGGTATTGCATAACAGATACAGGTATTGCGTGAACACATTGCATTTAGTTGCATCCATTACTGAAGCTGATTTGGTCCGTGTGCAACTGTAGCAAGATTTGGGTGCTTTGGAAAATATGTTGGTCATAACTTTTGCAGACAGGATTTGTAGGCGCAGCCAGTGGTTTAAGGCTGTCTGGTTTATGTTCACAGGATCTCGACTCTGCTTTTTGTGGATTGTTGACCTCCAGCTTACACTGCGGCAGTTTTCCTTAGCACCTCCAGATCTGAGGCAGTGGTTTTAAGCTAAAAAAAAATGGTAGGTTCCAGACTGGGAAGGAGTTGTTGCACCAATAAAGTATCTCAGGCCTGGTTCAAAGGAGGGATGAGGGTCCAGCTTGAAATTAAGAGGTGGACTGGTGAGAATGAGAGGTGAGTTGAGTGAGTGTTGATTTGTTGTTTCTTCTTCACTCTTTTTTTCTTCCCCCCACTAACTGTGTTTTTACACCATTCTGAATTTAATCATTAGTTATTATTAATCTCTGGCAGGGTCTTTACCTTGCAACATAAAGTACCTTGAGACAACTGTTGTTGTGGTTTGGCACTATATAAATAAAATCAAATTAAAACTGAATTAAACCACGCCTACAACATATAGGTAGAAAATGAAAGAATAACATCACCCATGAAAGTGCACTGTTTTACAAAATAGACTCAATAAAACAAACTTCAAATGGTTTCTAGGTTCACTCTTGGATCTCAGTAATTCAGGAAGTACTCAGAATAGAGATGGCACATTGAAAGAAGACAATTTGGGCAACAGCACGCTTCCTGGACACTTCTTAAGGCGAGGTGTTTTGAGCACCCAAAACACTTGGCCTGAAGAGGATACACTTAGGAGCTCATGTCTCATCTGGCCTGTGGCTGCATAGAAAGAAGGTGTGTCTCTGCTCAGACTGCTTCTCCAAGACCAGAACTCAGATAAGCAGAAAATGGATGAATGGCTTTGAAATCGCATGAATTTGTCATTATGTCAGGGTTTGCCAGATGGTATATTAAGAGATCACAGAAAGCTATAAGGTTAAAAAAGGTCAAGCCATTGCAGTTGTAATTGTTGCAATATATTTTTTCAAAAGTCTATATAAAGATTTCTTTCATGTAGGCATTTCCAGGGATGTACTTGTGGGGGGAAATTACTGTTATGGCAGCTTGACTTTGCTGCGTAGAAGCAAAAGTAAGCTTATTTTTGAAGAAAACAAAAGATATTCAAAATATAAAGGCACAAAATGTCTTTATTTTTTACCCCTGTTTAACTGCTTGTTAACCCAAATATCTAACCAACAAATCACAAGACAGCAGCTCAATGTATTTAGGAATGCAGACATGGCCCAGACATTCAGCTAAAGTTCTAACTGTGTCAGAAATGAGGAAGAAAGGTGATTTATGTGAATCTGAACGTGAGACAGCTGCTGACCTGCTAGGATTTTTCCCATTTTTCCTGACCTTTTTGTTTTTATATTGGTCAGTAAAACACATAAAATATCCAGTTAGTGGCAGTTCACTGGCATAAAATGTCTTGCTGATAGTAGAGGTCAGTGGAGAATGACCAAATGCTGACAGGGAGACAACAACAACTGAAAAACAAAGCAAAAAAACAAACAAACCAAACACTCATTACAATTAAGTTATGGAGAAGAGCGTCTCTGAATGCACAACATGAAGCAGATTGGCTACAGCAGCAGAAGACCACACAGGTCCCAATTATGTCATCAAAATTAGAAAATGCGTCTAGTTGTACCAGTTAAGTAATGCAGCCCATCTGAGTATTGTTGCTGATCCTGTTATCCCTTTATGACCACAGTGCACCCATCTTCTGGTGCCACAAAACTCCAGTCACCTCAAACTGGTTTCTTGAATGACATTGAGTTGAGCTTTAATCAGTGAGAACACAGCCATATGTATTTATTAGTATTTAGCTCAAAAAACTGCTGTAGGTGATCACCGCCAAGAAGAGCTAGCATCATGGCCGCATGCTGCTAGTTAATGAACACAGCACACTGCCAAACTAGAGCACTGAACGTGCCAAAATGTTTGCTGACAGTGTAGTTTGCATGTTTTACCAATAACTGTACTGGCAATGCACTATCTGCATGTAGCAAGTCAAGCATGAATATTTTTTCACGGTTATGTTTTGGTATACACAGCGCAGGGAACATTTGAGGTCAAGACTGAATCACAAGACAGGATGTGAGCATTTGTTACATAAACCTAACCACACTGAGGATATCAGCTGTGAGGCTGAGCATTTCCATGAATTCAGTTTCTTGTAAACTAGGTTTGACAAAGCAAATCATTTGTGCATCATTTCATGCACAAAATAATGCACACAAATGGAGGACGTGAGGGCAAAAGTCAGCACCTGAACAACCCTGATGTGCTCGCTTAATTTTATTTCCAGTTCAGACTCATGAAGTAAATATTAAATATTTGACTATAACCACCAAACAAGACCTAAGTAAGGGATTAGCTGACCTCATCACGCTGGAGGTGACCCAGTGCCCAATGCTGACCAATTTGCCTGGATGATGAGGCTCAGCTGCACATTTTTATTTTAATGATGTCATTTTCCCAAAGAGCAGGCTCCTCATCGCCATCGTTGCCAGTTCTTGTGACTGTGTGTACCCACTCGCACACACTGCTCTCTCGATAAAAAACGAAACAACAACAACAAAAAACCCCGAACACTGCTTTCACTCTATTCATCATCCTGCCCATTAAATTGAATGATTATTCTCTTAATCAGTTAGTGGCAGAGAAATAAGCACCTTCAGCTGTTTCCTTCCCTTTACATTCATTCCAATATAAAATGAGCATACATATTTTCTTTGTGGTTGTTTTTAGCACAACTGAAGCCAGTAGGTGATGTGCTGTGACAGCCTCCGGTGCAGTGTGATGCGGTTTTAAAGAGCTTTTCCTCTGCTGTTGAGTTGTATTACAAAACAGGTATTTTTAAACATCTGTTGTGTGAGGTCCAAAGTGACAGGGAAAGTAGAAAGGGAACACTTTGAACGTCTCCTGAATGATGTGGGATTTAATTACTGCCACTACTATAATTTTAGAGGGAAGTGGTGTGTATGTGGGGTTTCAGATGAAGCCCTAGTTTTGGAAGCAATCTTACTACACCTTTGGAGCCCCAAAAGAGGCAATTAATTTATAGAGCCCCTGGGTGTTATTTAAAAATCAGATACTTTTAATTTGCTCAAAGAACAAGGGATACACGGGGCCTTGAAAGTAACCAAGCAAAGGAACAGTAAATTACCTTTGTGGCTCGTTCTTGACCTTAACAACACCTGACATTTCTTTGCCATCTGTCTTTGATGTTACTTTATTTGATCACTGACAAACGAGGGGAGGGAATACAAAAGCGAGCACAGGGGAAGTGAGAGGACCACGTCACAAACCAGATCCACACAGGAATGTAGTGTTGACAATGTTCGTCCAAAGCAAAGGGCAGAGTGACGTGACAGGCATCTGAGCAGAGAAAACACAGACAGACAGACAGACAGACAGCAGAGGTGCGCACAAAGCTTTCAGCATAACTTGCTGAATACATTGCAGGGGTTGCAAGGTCTCACTTTCTGACTCGTTTTTTTTTTAGGTTCTCCCATGAATTAAATATGATTCCCCAGAGATTTGTGAACTCCAGACCCGTGTGCGCTTTCAGAAAGGCTGTAATTGCAGTGTCTGCTCGCAGTTGCAGATTCAACAAGCCCGAATGAGAAGTGTTCGAAATGGATACCAGCTGGGGTGTTTTATCTCAGCGCTTTAAGAGGGTAACAAGCATTTATCTTGTTACCCGAAGAGTGACTGGATGCTTTGGTTGAATTGTGTTTGTGTCCTGATAACAAGAGCACTCATCTATTGTGTTTAAAGCCAAGAGGTACTAGTAAACCAGGCAACTTGCCTCCTAAGGGATATCTACACTACATATATTTCCCTTATTTGCTGACACCGCATGCTATAAACAATTATCCATACAGAGCGCAGCAAAATGTGTTTTGTTCTTCGTCTAACCTGTAGCAAGCACTATAATTTCCCCTCAGGGGCTGACTGGTACTGAATAGAATTTGCTTTGTGATTTAATTTCCTATATTTTCCTGAACTTCAGAAACTTGTATTGTCAGCTTTGTGAAGTAAGAGCGAGCTTGTAACTGAGCTAAGAGAGGTTCACATCAATACTAATCACCAACATGCAAATAAAGCCCTTGAATCAGATCCAATCCTGAATTATAATTCTTACTTGATCAACTGTTTGGTTCAGTAATCCCCCAATTTCTTCTTTATTTCACATTATGTGGAGATTATCGATTGTGCTTTCCTTATTTCCTGTCTGAAAGCTTTGCAATTGTGCTTATTTTGGAAATGCTGACGCTCGCCCCAGTCAGGAATAACTTTCAGGATCCAAAATAAAAGATAAAATCTGCAGTATTTTTAATACAAATAAAACAGCATGCATTTTTAGTGACTTCACACTAGACTTTTACCTGACAGTGGTGCTTCATTTCACCATTCCTCATTGACCTTTCTGCTGAGCATGACAGGGTTACAAATGGCAGCAAGATATGCAGCAAACACAGCAGTATCCCTTAGTTCAACGGTAAAAACAGGACTATTGGAGGATCTCATCCATAGATTTTGAGCTCATGGATGAGTGTTTTCTGTTGTTTCATCAAAAAAAGAAAGACAAATGGTGCTGATAGTGAGAAAAATCAATAAAAACACAGGCTGAGGATGAAGAATAAGAAAAAATAGAATAAAAAGAGAAGAAAGGCAGATGTTGCTAATTTTGTGAAGATGTTTTTAGGATTATCTTAAGACATTAAGACGTCAGCTAGATTTAGGTTTACCAGTCCCTGCATGGTAAAGATATCTGCACTGGTAGAGTCTTTCTACAGGAGCACAAGAGCTTTGTATTTGCTTGACTGTCCACGCTTCTCCACTCCTCCCTTCAGTCATGGTTACTGGACCTGTCATGATTATCCAAGGCTAAGACTGGCCCATAAAATAACATGGCTTCATCCCTATCTCTGCTCACTTATGACACTTTGAGGTCGGGCAGGTCAAATGACTAAAAATGTCCCCAGCTAGTTTGTCTCCAGGCTCTGCAAACACACACACGCACACACACGAACTTACCAACTTACCATGTACCATTTTCCCATTATGCCCGATAGTGAGCTGAGTGTATCCAGTTGTGCCCTTCCTTCGAATGACCTTCTCCGGAGTGACACTGCTGCACCAAGACATTCCATTCACACTGGAGAAATAATTTTCCTAATGATTCATCCCACTCTCTCACACACACATCCTTTGCATCACACCTTCCTTGATTGAGTCTTTTCACTACTGTACAGTTTTTACAAAAAATTCACCAAAGCCAAAAATGTCAGTCTTCCACTAAGATGAGCACCTTTACAAAAGAAAAAGTGATGGCCATTTCACATTGCTGCTGAAGTGGCAGTCGATGGGATTAAAACCCAACACCTACTGGAGCCAAATCGCACCCTCTTCAACCATGCTGGCCTGAAGTGTGAGAGACGTGATGGAAACAGAAGTGAGATGTGTGAGGCAGAGAGGTGGATATGCTCCCTAACACCCCCTAACTTCTTCTGTGCAGTCTATAAATTGGACCCACTGATACAAATTCTCTGCATCCAAAATCAGTCTTAGTGTACTCGCTTATTAATCCTCTGCCTCATCTAACTGTAGAGGACAGAACAGGAGGGGAAGATGAGGTGAAGTGAGGCCACAAGCATGGTAGGGGTGGGGCTGCAGAGCCGGGCAGCACATGGAGAATGGTGGAAGAGCCAAAGGTCATGATCTGGATCAGAATTCATAACATGCTTCACTGTGTCCCCGTGCTTGTCCCTTTGAGGATGCTCCTTCTCCATAGTCAGCACATACTAAGTCAGAATGAAATGAGATTAGGGTCTGTCAGTTGCATGTTAAAAAACAAAAAACAAAACAAACCCAAACCTTATTCCGGTATGTTGGGTATAGCAGCAGAGTAACAAGGTCTCTGCTCAGTTTTTTGCTGACGTGTCCTTCAGCGGAAAGCTCAAACCTCTGTTTCTGACAGCAGATGACATGCTGTGAGTGAGTCCAATCTGCATAAATGTGAAGCAAGTTGGTGTCGAAGCAAAAAAGCAGAGCAATCTTGAAAACATTCTTTCAAAAGATGTCAAATTAAAAAAGAACATGGTGTCACTCCATAGGCCTTAACCGTGCAGCACGTTGCTCTTGCATCTCTGCTAATGAATGGTAAATGTACGGAGACTTTGCAGATCCATCATCTTCCTCTTGGTGATGGATGCTCACATCCCGTGCATAAAACCTGATAAAAATCACTCTGATCCGATAGAACAGATCCGAGGTGTATTTACATTTTCATCCTTTTTGACGTTATTATTGTAATTTTTTTTCGAGTGCTCAAAATTAAGTATGTGCATCAGCAGTATGTGCTCTTCTGTATAAAAAGCTGTATTTATCACAATGCTGATTAATGCGCATTGTTCTTACGAAAAGAGAAAGGAAAAAAACATGGTTACACAATATGGATCGAATTTAGTCAAGCTGTCATTGTGTCTGCAAATGATATTGATGGGCATTTGTTATACTGGCCAAACAAAATAGCAGACTGGTGCATTTCAAACTAAACAACATCCAATTCTGCCAGCATGTCTGAAGACAGATATTTACAAGTACATGCACCATGTAAATGTCCCACAATGCAATTGCCCTTGTGTGATTTAGCTAACTGGCCTGGCTTGAAATGTTATCCACTGGATATGAGACATCAGTGCACATCTCCTACAGACTGCAATGCCTGACAAAGGCAGCCATGTGCATAGTGCAAGCATTCTCCCTTAACATAGTAAATAAAGGATAGTGCAAGCAATAACCTGCTGCTAACAGAAAGGAGCGCGGCCCATCATGAACATGTCCACTTAACCTGGAAATGTGACAATTTTTCACATTTTTTAAAATGTAGCCAGTGACAGAGTACATTTTACAGTCCTGTTGTTAAAGAGGTAGCTTTGCAGCATTAGTTTTTAATCCTCTCACACCACCTGGACAGCATATGTTACTAGAAAGCTCACTGAGGGATGTTCAGAGCAAAGTGTCCTGAAACATCCAACAATTTTTAAAAGATTTCTTGGCAATTACCCACGTACAGAACAACACTGCATCAAGCTACAAGATCCCTAAAGCTGTTTTTTTCCCATTCATGATGGGTAACCCTAGGTATATGTAGAAGTGTAGACATGCTTTAATGTTTTTTATGTTAGTATAGGTGTGCTGGACAAAAAGACAACCATGACACAAAGCAGTGATCCCTGAAGCAGTCATCTCATTACCAAACACAGGTTGAAGGTTTATTTGTGTTGTGTGTAGGCTGGAGCAGCAGCAGCAGCAGTCTCATGCACTCTATCAACTTTATGTGTGATGAGACTATAGAGAAAACGCACGCTCTGTGAAGTTGTGGCAGAAGCAGAGAGTGTGCCATGTTATAAATCTGCTACATAAGCATTGTAGGTGCCACTTTAACATACAGTGGACAAGCACCGATTTCCATTGGTTGCAGATTTACGAGCACATAAACAGAGTGATTGATCTTCCTGAGGGAAAGACTAGATTATTTAAGAAATTGTATTCAGCACATCTGTCTCTTGCAAGTAACACAAGCATCAGATTGCTTGCATGTACAGCTCACAGAGTGGCGGGGCTTTGAATTATAGACAGTAGTTTATCAAGAGCACAAGCTAAAACTGAAGGAGAATTTATAGATGGCAACTAGTTCAGTAGGGCTGCATAAACAAGGCATCTTTATGTAGATCTATAAAAAAATAAGATACTGTAATTCTGAGCTGCACTCGGAGATGGATGCACATTTTCCAGGGTGTGTGATACTAAAAAAAAAAAGAAAAGAAAAGATGCAAAAAGCAAAAGAAAGACAGACAAAATCTTCACGGCTGGCTAATCTCTTGACACAAATGTGCCACTGTGGTATTAGAGAATCGCGGATGTGGTTTTCTCCCCATCCCCTTGAGACACACAGTCTTAACAAAATAAACACATCCAATTAATTATTCACACTGTCTTGTCTTTTGAGAGTCTCTTTAGATCCTGCTGAGCATTATTCCTGCCCTTTGCCCTGTTTTGTCCACTTGTTAGGGAGATCTGAACACGGGCTTAGTAGGAGGGGGAAATGAGGTGCACAGCCATGAATTACAGTTGCAATGATAGCCCTATGAGGTCAAAGGCCTATCTATCAAAAAGCATTACATCACAGCAGTTCACACTTTCCATCTGCAGCCTTGAAATAGCAAATCACTGTTCAAGCAGATGCGAGAAGGGTCACGGTGAATTGCAGTGATTAAAAGTAACATCGAGTGTGGCAAATAAGCAGGTTTTTGTTGCAAATTTCGGCATTAGGATATCACCCCGGGCTTTCCCTTTTTCTGGGTTTGAGTTTGAGTGATGTGTAAAAATGTGGTTAATGATCAGAGCATCGGCTTTAGTATTCCTCCACATTAAAAAATCATGATCGAGTCTGCACATTGCCTTGACACCGTCTTCCCGATGTGCCTTGATGAGACGATACCAGGACAGACAGGAGCTTTAGAGATCAATTAATGTGACCATTAAGCCCGCTGCAATGTCATCAAAGTTTTACAGCAGCAACTCTTGAGATGTGTCTCCCAGAGAGTCCGCCATACAGTAAGGGAGGTTGGGGAAAAAAAGTGGGGTGCATGAGACATTAAAGCGAGCAGCTGTATAATCTCCAGGCCAGAAAAGAGGAATTATTTTCTCTTAACACTTTTGATGCAGTCTGCAATATTCATACCAGCAGCTATCACGACCCAGTGTCCTTTGCTTCATCTCCAACTTTTATAGAATGTAAAAAAAGAAACATGCAAAGCCCAAACATGCTGCGCTGCATGTTGGACGTGCGAGACCCCCTCCTCTACACACACGCGCGCACAGTCACACTTACAGTAACACACAGATGCACGTTCACTTTAGGTTCGCTGCTGCGCTTGTAAAACTCCTGCATTGTACTGAGAGAACTACAGCACGGAGCCCAAATAGGCACAAACAGTAGAAGCGTTGACAGGCTTTTCTCTGCTTGCGTCAGAGATATTCAATGCCTTTTTGATTACCCTGCCCCCTGCAATGAGGGGATGCATAGTGATGATCTATATATCACTGCAGTGACATAGGATTGGGGTGGGGGTAAAGGGGGGGGGAGTGCAAGATGTGGTGATAAAGGTTATTGCTGAAGTACCATAAACATTTTTCTTTTCCCGGTCTCTTCCTCTTGAATTAGCTTACATGTTCTCTTTCAATCGGCCATTGCATTCGCTGTTTCTAAATAGTGGATATTGGATTCTCACAGTTTTGGATTTCTCCTTGTAGTAATGTACACTTTTTTTATTTGTCAATTCTCAAACAAATAATGCTGTCATGCTATGCCATTCGCAGTCAAACTGAGAGAAGACAGCTTGGACGAGGTGCCACGGTCGTATCATGCATCAATGGCTTTAAAAACCTCCCCTCTCCTCTTTTGCCTTCCTCTCCCTGTCTCTTCCTCTGCTTTTTTTCCCCTCCTCCATCGGCGGTGAACGACGCTTACCTTCAGGTCTCTGCAGGAGTAGCTGGTGGGCTCCCTTCGAGGCATTTCACAGCGGCTCTTCTTCCCAGGACTGCACGCTCCTTTCCTGGTTTTGTTCAATAAACAACAGCCCTCCTGCCTCCCTCCTGCCACCCAGCTCCTTCTGCTCTTCACCACTCTCTATCTACTCCTGTGTGAGAGGGGGGTCTGTCTGTGCTTGTGTGTGAGGGAAAGAGGGAGTGAGAGAGAGAGAGCTAGCGGTAGAGTGGATGCGAGAGGAGATGGGAAGGATGTTAATATGTATGTGTTTTTTTTTCCTGTCTATTTTTCCTGTTCCTGTCTTCTCACTTCGACTGAGATTGTACTCTCCGTCTCTCGGGATTTGTCCTTTATTGGAGTGTATGTGTTTATGCCTGTTTGCACTGAGCATCAGTTTCAGTGTGTGTGTATGTGTATACATCTACCACATGGTTCCTTTTTTATCTGCTGCATAGGCAGAGAGAAATAGACTCAGAAAAGTCAAGTACAGTGAGAGGGAGGCAAAGTCAGATGAGGGTGGTGTATGTGTGTGTGTGTGTTTGGCTGCAGACAGGGAAAGAGCAGTCATGTACAGTAGTGTGGTATAATCAATTGCTCTAGAACTGCAGTTGAAAAAACACCCTGAGGGGTTGAGAGAGTCATAAAAAAGTAGAAACAGTGAAAAGAGATCTCATACAAAAAATAGCTGGAGCAAGACAAATAAGAGCTGAAAAGGGAAAAAAGAACCAAAACATACGAGACAGAGGTGAAGGAGGTGCTAAAAAGAGTGAAAAGGACCCTTTGGACCTAGAAGTTCAGTTTTCAAGTCACACACTAGCACCTAACGTAGAATAAAGGATGCCTGTATAAACAAACTGAAACTATAGTCTTATGCAGTCACATCAGCCATGCTGATGGTCACTGAGCTCATGGGGCAATGATCAGTGTGGAGTTTATTCAAATACATCCATGTAGATATTCATTGATCATATTTCACATTTTGTTACCAGGGTAATATGTACACAAAATATCATACCCATCAGGCTGCGGGCAGAGAGGTGGATGCTTGACACTGAGATGTTATTAGCATGACATACAGAAAACTGAATGTGCGCTCTCCACTTAACAGACGGCGAAAGATGAAAATGAGAGCAGAGAGAAAGAAAGATAAGGAGATGATGATAAGTAGGGGAGGAGCAACAGAAGCAGCTATTACCAGAAAGGCTCTTCTCGTACATCCTACACTGAGTTTGGGAGGATATTTATGACTCTGCAGCCCCCCCCCCCCTTTTTTTTTCTGCACATCACCCCCCACCCACCACTTCCTGTCACCAGGATAGACTCTTGTTTCTGTTTCCCAGGATTCACCGACTGGGGAAGCGATGACAGCGGATTATGGGACATCAATGAGCGAAGCTGTAATAATGAGGAACTTGGGATTTGGCCGAGGGTTATGAGTTCTGGACCGTACTCAGGGTTAGCGGCGCTAAGCTCGACGGTAATAATGAAATGTTGGTGATTTTAATTGTAATAATTCAGGTCCTTCAGCAACAGCTGTGCCGATCCCGGCTGTGGATGAGCCCCGCGTGGCTTTGAGTTGTTCAGATCTGGGGCATGTTTAATTATTTCCCCTCCTGAGGTTACACGACTGATCAAAGCTTGAACCCCCTTCCACCTTATTACTTCTCCACGTCATGCTGTGGAGAAATCCCTGCAGGTGACTTTACACATATCACATTAACCACACATCATACATTAATAAAGCTTCCTAGCACATTTTGCTATTACAAGTGCTTGAAGGAAACCTGTGTATATTGTACACCCATTTGTATGATGCTTAAGGGGTGTGCAGTATAATAGGCTCTTTGTTGTTCCTGTAATAAATAATCCATTAGAAGCATGAAATGGTTATCCTGCTAAGGTGAACTGCAGGATAAAGAAGCATAATACAAATGTTGTTAAGTGTCATGTATGCTTCCAGTCTGATTTAATATCCATCAGTGCAGAAATTTCCATATGAAAAAAACGCGTGGTATCTCCTCTTTTCAATGCAGTTATTCTTGATTTCCTTCCTACAAAATGAAAAATATATGAGGATAGCAAGCACTGGGTAAGCTGCGGTTTAAATCTTTACAAATAGTAGAGATTGCAAAAGGGAAATGTACGATGTAGAAATGTTGGCAATGCCCATTTCTCTGCAATGTAATGATAGTATCATAGGTCAGCAGATTGTGGTCCACAGATAACGGTGTGTGTTATTCCACAGGAAGTGAGGAAATGGAAAAGAACTGGTGGAAGTGCCATTTTTCTTAATCCCCCTCACTGCATCCTTGGCACCGCCACACCCGCCTCCATCCTCACATTCCCACCAAGTCCCCCTTCGGCGCCGTCCCTCTTACACTTCTCTCACCTCCTCCTAGGCTTCATTAGCTCTGATTGATCCTCTTGTCAGAGCTTATGGCACAACGATGAAGTGCATTGTTACCATCAACCCAGAACACAGTGGGAATGAAAAATCAGAGGCCAGCCGGGAAAAAAATATAGTAGGAGGGCATAATACAGAGCACTGAATAGTTTCCCACATGTGGGACTAATAAAGGTTATCTTATCTTAGCAGGATTTCTGAAGTTTGAAGCTGCTATGATTTTTACTGCTATAGTCTCATACACTGTATGGCCAAATGGAAATTACACCTCCAGGAGCTGCTCGGCCATGGAAACCCATGATATGAAGCTCCCATAGTACAGGTTTCATGCTAATGTTAATGCCAGAGGAGGTTTCAGCTGTTTCAGCAACTTTCAGCGATGTGTCTAACCACTCTGCAACCCCACATGACTGAGTTTCTGCGGTTCGTAAACAGTTCCATTCTGCAATAATACTGCTTACAGTTGATGCTGGTATTCTATTATAGTACCCGGCTTGAATTCAGTGAGCTCTTTAGAACAATCCACACAATGTCACAAATGTCTGAAAAGACAAAGTGAACGGCAGGGCAATGGGACTGGGAACACCTGAATTCAAAGACTAACATGACCTTATACTTCCATCTATGTTATATATCTATACTTGAAACAAGTGTTTTTTGTTTGTTTGTTTTTTTAATTTTGCACTACAAAACCTAGGGGCAAAGCTGTAGGTTGGAATTTCATATTATGACAAACCAGTCACTGCATGGAGAAGAAAGATATGCTTGGTATCAGTAATGTGTAAATTATCAAACAATTTGTCCTACTTACTCAACATTGTCTAGTTCTCTAGCTCACATCATTTTATAAAGAAATATTTAGGTGCAGTAACTGTCAGTGAATTGTTTTTAGTTATATACAATTTTTAAAGGCAAGCAAACTTTTGGTATTAAATCATTTAGTATTAAATTGTAAATAATATAAATGTGAAGCTTAAGTCAGCCCACTGCTCTTGTTTTATGTGTGAACAAAGCTTGGACTGCTTCCTAAAGGCGCATTGATCCTATTATTTTTATTGGCAACATAATAGCAGTCAGTGACTTTTTAGAATTACAACCACAATTCCAAAAAGAGTTGGGGTGCAGTGGAAAATGAAAATAAAAACAAAGTGTAATGATCTGAAAACCTTACATATTTTATCCTTAACGGAACATAGACAACATATCAAATACTTGAACTAAGAAAATGAACCATTTTAAGGAAAAAAATGGGTCATGTTGTATTGAATTGTAGTGTTGCTCTCATTTCAAGACCATCTTGATGGGCATATGCTATGCTATAACATATATGTGCCTTTCTGCACTGTTGCAGCCTTTCCTGATGTTCAAGCTGCCAATTCCATGCAAGCTAATTCTCCTTTCTACCACCAGAGATGCAGGCTTTTGAAGTGAGTGCTGGTCCCACTCCTCTTTATTCTGGAGGACACAATGTCCATGTTTTCCAGAAAAGAATTTCAAATTTCAACCTGTTCAACCACAGAGCAGTTTTCCACTAATTCCATTTTAAATTAGTTTTGGCCCAGAGAGGGTGATGGCATTCATATGTTCACATATGGCTTCTTCTTTACATGACAGAACTGTACCCTGAATTTTGTGGATGGTACCCTGAACTATGTTCACAGACACTGATTTCTGGAACTGTTCCTGAGCCCATGCAGTGATTTCCATGCCTGAATTTAATGCTGTGTCGTCCGAGGACCCGAAGATCACGGGCATCCACTGTTGATTTTCAGCCTTGTTGCTTGCCCACAGTTTTCTCCAGATTCTGTGTACTATGAGATTTTCACTGTATTTGCAGTTTTAAATTAAAGAACATGACTCTAATTTTTTTTTGTGGCTTTGTACATCTTTGCCCATCTTTCCTTTTGACAAACTCTGGCTCTCTAAGATTTTTTATACCCAGTTAACCTAATTATTTGTCAAATGTTGCCCCACTTGTTTCTTTTTACAGCCTTTTTGTCTCCCCCGTTCCATTTTTTTTTAGATGTGTTGTTGCCATTAAACTCAAATTAAGCTAGTATTTTCCATAAAAGTCACAGTTTTAACATGTCATGTGCTTCTATGTTCTGCTGAAAAAACAAGATATATGGGTTTATGGGATTTGTAAATCCCTGCAGTCTGTTATTTATATTTTACATTTTACATTTTAAAATTGGAGTTGTGCTGTAATATTTCACTATAGAAGCAAACTGCTGTAATTGTATCACAATGTATCAACACCGTTAGAACATCTTTAAATGTAGTCTTTTGCATCCATGACTGTTCAAATCATAAATCCTGTTTTGTTGTTTTACACTTTTAACTGGGTGAAGAGAAAGTGAATGATCCTTTTATAGACACCACTGCACTGCCCTGACACAGTGACACTATGTGGTGATAATGGGTATAGCAGGCAATAATTCCTATATTGCTCTTCTGTAAGAAGTTTAGCATTTGCAAACAGAAAGATCCTTAAAACCAGACTACTATGGCCTCTGAACTGGAATATTAGAATCTAAGTTTTGGGGAAATATTTGTTGTCATAAAAGCTTTTCACATTTAGTTTCCGATTGAAGAGGCTAAATAGATTGCATTTTAGTATCTGTTTCTGTCTGCGCTACATGCATGGACTGACATAACAAAACTATTTAAAGAGTTTTTGTTGGCTTGCTTCCTTCCACAATCTTCCATTATCTTATGCAACACTTGTTTGTTAGTGTATTCTCACGCTAAAGAGAAATCTTATACATTTCTTGGGATCTCTCTTGATTTCTTGATATGTCACATTGACAGACTGAAACACCACAAACAGCATTTTTCATTATGATGAAAATAAAACCAAATGGGGTTTTTTTTTAGGAGTGTTTATAGTTTATATTTAGAGTTTTCAGTTGAATTCAGAGCAAGTATGGTTATTACCGGAAGAGTCCTAGCTCAAGACCTGAAGAACAGGACACCGAGTACTGCAGTGGTGTAAACTTTTGCTGTTTTGAACATTTAGAATTTGTAGTATAGAGCAAGGAAATCATTCAGGCAAGTGGACAACTAGTAAGGATGAACTGAACATTGTCTCTTCAAAAACAATATTCGGTTCTTGTTCTCAGTAGGCCTCACTAATCCTATTGCTAAGAAATGTGTACGAAATCGAAGCTCGTGTCTTAGGTATGGCATTATTTGATCTGTTCACAGGGATCGGATAGCATACGCAGTTTTTCCCTCGACTTCCTTTTCTCATATGTTCTTGCCTTACTGTTTCCCTCCCACAATTCAAAGGACTTCAGCTTGCATTAGTAGATGAAAACAATTAACTCAGTGAAGAGGAAATAAAATACAAAACCCCTTTTTTTATAAGCTTAAATCACTTCTCTCATTCAAAGTTGTTTTTTTTCTCACCTCACCACTCTGCAATCGCACAAAGACTTGCGAGGAATAAAAACAAATAAAATACTGTATAATGTGAAATGACACCAAAATGCTAAAATATCACCCCACTGAAAAATAAAACTGTACAACTGTTCATTGGCCTTGATTTCTTTTTGTATTCCAAAGGGTGATATGAGACCAATAAAAAGAAAGACTCCTGTGTTATGAAGGCCACTTTCTGCTGTGCAGTGGTGGTACAGCATTGCTAGAGGAGAAGGTGTCTCTAAACCTGCATAATAAATGTTTCACTTATATATTTCATATCATGCCACCAAAAGGCACCAGAGATTTGAAATTCTCTAAATCCTTGTACCACCAGAGATGTAAGAACAAAAAGTGACAGTTTTTTCCCTATAGGCTTTTTTTTTTTTTTTTTTTAGCACAGCACCCATTAGAGGAGCAGGAGGTCAACACTTTTTGACAATGATGGCCTTGGACTGACACATAACATAACTTTAGGGGGAAACCAGCTGAAATAGTTAGATGGACTTTAACTTTTTTATAGGAAGCTTTGTAACTTCATCTTTATCATCTAAATAATAAAGAAATAAAGTCAGATCTCCATCCACACTACTGCGCAAAACTCTTTTCTTTATATGTTTAAATACAGTATAAATGTTTTGCCGTACTGAGCAGCATGGTGTTTCTGTGGTACCACTGTTGCCTCTCAGTACAAACATCCTGGATTCAAATCCAGTCTGCAAAGCTTGTCTCCAGACACTCCAGATTCCTACCTACAGTCTAAAGACATGCGTGGGGTTCATTATCATAAATTTATAGCCAATCTTAACTCCACACTGTCGGTGTGAAAGTGAATGGTTGTCTGGCTCTATGTGCTGACTCTGCAACAAACAGATCAAATCAAAGACACAAACTGAATGACTTCAAACCTTTTGTTCCAAAAGTGATCCAGAAACAAGCACTGGTCAGCTAAATGTTTTAGTTAAGCTGGACAGGAACTGGCATTGTTTTCTTTTACTGTGAGACAAATAGCCACAAAGCTGACCAGTAACTAGAGCACTGTGATAATTTTGTGCCATTCAAAAGAAAGAAGAAGAAAATAACAAAATCAGCCGACATGGCAAAGTTTGAGTTTGTCACTTGAGACTGCAGCAGAGACTAAATTTGTGTATGAACTTTTGGCTCAAATGTAAAGCATAATATCTTTAAGCATTTTAATGCATGCTGGTACAGTGATGTAGCATGTACCCCATAATTAGTTGTAAAAGTAGAAAAAAGACCCTGCAGTACTTGCAGAATGAGGGCAAATCATCCCTTTGCATTTAGAATGATGAAATCATTTGATTCCTGACTGACCGCTGACCTTGCAGCATTTGCACCACACCTAATGGTGCAGTGCAATGCACGTGTTGCACTTATTGCTGTATTCCACCACAATGGAACGGTTTACCACAACAGTAAAGAGGGGAAAGTGTTTTTTGCTTAGAGAATGATAACTCAGAATTGTGAACAGTGTGAGTGCAGATGTTTTATTGACAGTGCTAGCACTACGCATGCAGTGTGCATTTCATATTTTTGTAGCGGTCATTTTTGGTAAAGTGCATGAGTTAATTGTGAAATATACACGCTACTTGTTAAATGGACAACATACCTGTTAAAAAACTTCAGACACAGAAAATGGTCTCACTGTCCCAAAAAAAAAAAGAAAAGAAAAGTTTTCCTCCCAAACTGTCAATAATATTATGTGTGTATAGAGTTTACAGTAAATAATGCAACACAGTCTGTTTCGTCATCAGCATCCAGAACACGAAACGTGTGGTGTCAACACCACACAATATCGAAATGTGAGGGCAACTGCACGAAAGCCGCAAAAAAGAACCAACAAACTGTGAATTCAGAGGAACTCTGACACCACAATAGGCACAAAGTGTGATGCACAGAGGTCAGGGTGGCTCTAGGTGCCAAGCATGTATGAAATAAACCGTATTTCTTCTAACTTGGGAAGCATGTGCATGGGTGTGTGTCTTAGGATGCTTGGTCATGTGTATGTTTTGAGTCAGAAGTGGGGATGGGGGTGGGGACACTTGATGTGTCTGTGGGCGTAAACATCACCTGGGTGATTCCAGCACATTGAGACAGGACGATATAAAGCCACTCAGGTACAGATCAGCAAGCACAAGAGAGGGACACGCCTAAACTGTCCCAATCAGCTGGAAGCAAGAAAGACAGAGACGAAACTGACTTTTCAACGTGAACTTTTCACTTCGGTGAGTTTGGCTTCAGGCCTTTTATTTTAAAGTATGAATTTTCACATGTACATTTTTACTTCAAGGAAGTTTAACAAGGTTACTTCACTCGTGACCTGTTTTTGGTTTGTTTCTACCACAGCAATGTACATATTAGACAAAAAACATACATAACATACCAGTCGTGATTTTTTTATGTGTAGCTTTAAGAAAGTGTTTTTGCTACAGCATTTCAGTCACAGCAACAATTGCTCAATCAAAAAAAAAAATCCATGAACTAAATTTTTACTACAGAAAAAATAAAATACAGAAATGTACATGTACTGCTTTACAAACATGAATTACATTTAAACTTTGAATATACTAAACTTCTAATATACTATGCTTTAAATGTTAAACTTCAAGCAGTTTTAATGTACATTTAAAGCTATGAGGACGCATATCAAGAGTTCTCTTCTATGTCACGTTTTCAATTGTGATTCTACCTGTTTTTTTGTACTTATCATATCTGCAATTAAAAAGCCTATATAATTTGAAATTACTTCAGCACATATCTTGTTACAGCATGACAACATGGTGATCTAATGATTAGGTGTAAAATGACTACGTTTGCTTCTAAAAGCATTAAAGCTTGCCAACAAGCAACAGCGTGTAATTATCAGATTTCTTTTGGCAAAATGTCACGATTTGAGCTTTGAGGACTGCAAACAAAAAAATAAACTCGCTGTACTGACTTTTTTGTCCTACTTCACACTTGCTAACAAGCACAGCATGATCCAAATGGCTGTTTGCATGGCTTGGCAAGAACAGAGGCCATACTTATTTGGAAACCTCTGTACAGCCAACACTGCCAGCTACCATCCATCAAGCACCAGACTTATGAGAGAACTAAAAGCTTGAATAAAGTCAAAGATTGTTATGCCTGTGAGCTGTTCCCCTTCTGGCTGGGTTTGCTCAAATTATTTTAATGCCACGTTAAGTTATGCTACATTGAAACTCAGCAAACAAAGATGATCCTTGTGTTTAGACACTTGCGTAGGACCAAAGTTCCCGAATTATTTGGTTTATTTGGAACACTTACATGTTATGCTTCAGTGGAAACTTTTGTTTCTCATTAATGTCAGGACTCCACTGCAGCGCTGCATTTAGGATTACAGGCATTCAGTGATGATTAAATTTACTGTGGGACAGGGAAGCTTGGAACATTTGAGGCTGTGCATAGGGAGTTTACAGTGAGACTCAGCTAATCATGGGGCAAGGAGTAAAATCTTTCAACAGGGTATCAAAAAGTAGAAAATGCCCTGAAATAAAATATAAAATCTGCCTCTTAAAGTTCAAGAATGATTGTTTTATTCATTTACAATTATGTTATTTCATTATTTTTTATGTTTCAAATTGAATATAGAACTCAAATTGTGTGGTAAAAATATCTTTTTGTCAATATTAAGGAAACTAAGCGATTATTAGTCAGTTTTATATTCTTCTTCATTATAACGAGTGCAGAGCATATTTCTTTTTCTCAATATTTTTTTGTCATTATCGTAGCATCTTTGGTCTAGAGACTGTTTAATGATTTGCTATTACGTATTTACATGTTGTGCATATCCACGTTACATCATTTCCTATTTTATTGTATTTTAGGCTGCTGGCTCGTGAAACAAAACAAAACAAAAAACAAAATGTGTGGATCCATAGGCACAAGAATCAGGAAGTATCTGGATGAAAGAAGAAATCACAGGACCAGGCTAGTGACCAAAGATGGCCGCTGCAACATTGAATATGGAAACGTCAAGTACAGCAAACACTTTGCCTTCCTGGCAGATTTCTGGACCACCTTGGTGGAGGCCCGGTGGCGGTTCGTTTTCTTCAATTTCACTGCAACTCACACCCTCACCTGGTTCATTTTCGGTCTGCTGTGGTACTGGATTGTGCGTAATAATGGAGATCTGACCTGGCAAAACCCCTCACCAGATCACACTCCGTGTGTTTGGGGTGTTGCAGGACTCACCACAGCATATCTCTACTCCCTTGAAACACAGACCACTATTGGGTACGGTGTACGAGCACTCACACCTCACTGCCCGGGTGCTGTTGCTCTTGTCACTATCCAGTCAGTCCTCGGAGCAATTATTAATTGCTTCATGTGTGGTCTTATAATGGCCAAGATCTCTTTACCTAAAAAGAGAGCTAAAACCATCTCATTTAGTCCAATGGCTGTGATTAGCCCCAGAAATGACTATCTTTGCCTTTCAATCAGAGTGGCCAACCTACGTAAGAGTCTGATGATCGGCAGCCAGATCTACGGTAAGCTCCTGAGAACGACAACCACACAAGATGGAGAGACGATAATCATGGATCAGGTGAACATTGATTTTATGGTGGATGCTGGGAAGGACAACCTCTTCTTTATTTGTCCTCTCACTCTCCATCACATAATCGACAAAAGCAGCCCCTTCTTCGAGGTTGCAGTTGACACACTCCACAATCAAGACTTTGAGCTGGTCGTCTTCCTGGACGGCACAGCGGAGTCCACAAGTGCTTCTTGTCAAGTGCGGACCTCCTATATTCCTCGGGAAATTATGTGGGGCTACAGCTTCTTGCCCGTCATCTCAAGGAGCAGGGATAACAAATACAGAGTCGATTTCTCCAACTTCTCCAAAGTGGTGCCAGTAGCCACTGCACACTGCGCCTATTGTTTCCACAATATCAAGGGTCATCATCACCACTCCAGAGAAGGACAAGACAATCCTGGCTTTGAGGTGATAGAAATCACTGAGTCCCAAGATGCCACCAAAATGTAAGAGGTGGAAAGCAACACAAATAGAAATGGCAGCACATTGTGTAGCATTTAGATATGAAGTAAAAAATCTGCTTACTTGCACTTCTTTTGTGTGTGTGTGTGTGTGTGTGTGTGTTTTTAAGCCACCATCAATTCCATAGCATTATTGTGAACTATTTAGATATAAAACCACACCTGCCACTGTCTGCTGACCATAAGCCTGTTTTCAAAAAGGGAGGCCTGGTTATACAACACGCTTCAATGCAGGAACAAAGTATGCTCCTGCTTTAAATGAAGAAAAGCTCTTCTGTTTTACCACTTGCCTCACCTCAGGTTCATAGAGCATGGACATGAAGAAAAACAAACCAATGTGTAAAACTGTATTTAACCCTCACAATGCAGTTGAAGAAGCAACGTTGTTGCCTTTGGTGAGAAAACACCAAAGTTTAAGTTTTCTTTAAGTACTGCCATAACGTGTAGAAGAATTGACACATGAACTTGAAACACTGGAATACTATTCAGATTCTGAGGTACAGGCAAATGGTTGGGTACTGGCGCAAGTCTTTTCAACACTAGTTTATATAGTTTCGTGTCTGTTCTGTTTATTTGTTTGTTTGTTTGTATTTTTTAAATGAAGTGAACAAAGTTCACAGAAAACAAGCGTGCAGCACTGAGTACAGTATGCATTTGTGTTTGTAAAGTCTTTTTGTATTCTCTCTCAGGGAGAAAATGTTGATATCAATAAAAAAGATTTTCAACCAATACAGTGTTTGTGCCATATTACTGTTTCTACTGTCCATCTGAAGGAATCAAAGCTCCTTACAAGGACTTGTGATCACAAAAGGTCAAAGCACATACTGTGACTGGTGCCAACCTCTACTGTGGCTGTTTTAGCTGTACACAGTGTAAAGTTGTGACATCAAACAGGAAGGAAAAGACAAACTAGCGTAAGAATTCACGAGATGACAGCTGGGAGCTTACAAAACCATTATTTAGATTTCAGGGTCAGAACATGAAACCAAAATTCACTATTTGGAGAAACAGCACCACATAGAGTTCATTATTAAGGTAGACCCCAGAGCAGCTCTCTGTTCCCAGGCATATGCTCTCATGTAAAAGTCTGAACATGATGTTGCAAATCAATAAGTGAAATTACTAGAAAAAAATAAAGATGGTACATGCTCCAGAATGATATTTCAATTAAAAAAAATGTCTGTGATGGGCAGTAACACATAACGAGTAAAGTAAGGGATTACTATTGCAAAAACAGTATTTAGATTACTGTTACTTTCCCGTAAGCACACTGCGTTACTGCGTTACTAAAACTGTGATTTTTTTTGCGAGAGTGTCTCATGACAATGACGTAAGCGAGTGCGACGTTTGTGGCAACAGCTGTGTGCAGATCAACAATGGATAATATATCGAGTGCAGGAGAGAGTATGAGCGTGCAGCGTTTAAAGCGTGGAAGTACTGACCTTACTTAGAGTTTGATTCCGTAAAAAGTGACAAAAACATTAACGTCCGCTGTTCACTGCGTGGGAAGAAAACTTCTTTTTACTTCCGAGCAAGCACCGAGTACGCTAATGGGAAATTCACAGACAAACTCGCAGATTCTTCCACTGACCGCTGCAGCACACCTGCACCAGAGCAAACATCTGCCTGCCATACAGGTGAAAATAGAGCAACAGGACCGCTGAGTGTTTGATTTTATTTATTTTCTGCTGTGTTTCACTTGTATTTATTTGAAAAATATTTTTATTTTATGTGCTGGAATGTGCAGAAAATAGGTTTAAATGTCAAACAAATTTCTTCCAGTCAGAGAATGTTGCATATAATTTAATGTTTGCTTGATGAATAAAGTTAAAAGATTAAAAAAAATAAAACAAGTTTTAAAAAGAGACTTTTTCATTTGATTACATTTTATATGATGGATTATGCAGAAAAAGTAGAATTGGGCTGAAAGATCTATCGCTTTATTACCTATTCAGGTTGTAAATTGTGTTTTTAAAAAGTAACTAAGTAATTAATTACTTTTGAAAATAAGTAATCAGTAAAGTAACAGGATTACTTTTTGGGGGAAGTAATCAGTAATTAGTTACGGATTACTTTTTTCAAGTAACTTGACCAACACCGATGGTGATTCTCTTTCCCTGTTATAATAATAATAATAATAATGGATTGTATTTATATAGCGCTTTTCTAGGCACTCAAAGCACTTTACAATTCCACTATTCATTCACTCTCATATTCACACACTGATGGAGGTAAGCTATAGTTGTAGCCACAGCTGCCCTGGGGCAGACTGACAGAAGCAAGGCTGCCATATCGTGCCATCGGTCCCTCTGGCCATCACCAGTAGGCTGTAGGTGAAGTGTCTTGCCCAAGTACACAACGACCAGGACAAGGGGGATCGAACCGGCAACCTTCCAGTTACAGATGAGCTTCCCAATACCCTGAGCCACGGTCGCCTCCATTATATACATTTTAGCCAGTATGCTCCCACATAGCTGCTGTTTGACACAGACAGCATGCACAGATGCTAACTGCCAAAAACATTATTTTAGGCTGCCTTCAGAAAACCCATGAAGACACATAGAAGTCTCACACTGCTCTGACCTAATTAAAACTAAGGAGTTTTGCATCTGCACGCATAAATGATTAGATTTCACCACGACAAACAAATATAAACACATTAACTTTGACCTATAGGAAGAAATGTGTGTAAATAGTTGCAATTCTAGGTGCATCTTTCAAGAGGATGAAGAAGGCACATGAAACTCAGATGCATCTCTGCAAAATATATTTAAAAAAAATTCAAACTCAAAACGGAGATGTATTGTGTAATTATGCAAGCTACTGTCAAGATTACACTACTGTGCTTTTAGAGATACGGTTTCTTTGAGTCTTTGTTTTTATTAGCACTCACTTTTTGGTGAAACCACAGAAAGGCAACAGGGCATTAATTGAGAGGTAAAAATATTTATTTTGTCACATTTTCCTATACAAAAGCCCTTTTTCAAAAGGTATTACTTCATACATTGCAGGAATGACAATAATAACAATAATACATTGGTTAATTGTAAAACATACACTATATATATATATATTTATATATATAAATATATATATATATATATATACATATTTGATATCCAAAATACATTGCATATATGAAGTAGCAGAGATCCCTTTTCATTGATAATGCTTGTGAAACATGAATAGTCAGGGTGCATTAGAAAAATTTCTTTATACTACAAATCATATTCTCCTTTCAATTTGCTCACTGAATGTTATAAATCGTCAAAAGAAATTAATCGTGGATATTAATACTGTTAGTATTATTTTGCATAAAATACCTGAAACTCTGTCATTTGGCAAGAAAAGTGATTGGCCATGGAAACAAGGCATCATGATCACACGTTGCATATATAGTAAAGGAATCCCCGGCCATCGGGTTATCATTCAAGCGGCATTCATGGTTTTGGGAATACACAAAAATATAGTTTACACCTAATGGCACTTAGGATTTTATAACTAACTTGAGAAATAATAACAATAAAGAGAAACCAAAAAAAACAAAAAGGTAAAATGTATTGCCCAAATGTACAGATATAAAAACGCTTAAAAAGCTTAACAAACCACCTAGCAGAAATGGACTTAAAAGTTTTGCATTTTTGACCGAGGTCAACTCGTGTATTAATTTTCTTGACTTTTTTAATACTGTGTCACATATGAAAATAACTCTGCATAATTTATACAGTAAGTTGCTTTAATGCCTAGTTGACTGATGCTTATAAAATAATAAAAAATAGGTCTGACAAACGCACAGCGCTTGCGAATCTGAGGATTTCTTTGCTTCGTCTCGTCATACTTTATCGGATTTGTTCTTTGATAAAGTTCCCAGGTAATTTATATTCAAGTGTCCATTCTCAGTTACGCTAAAGGAATACTTCCGATATTAACAGCTTTGAACACATGAAGATGGATATGTCTTCTTACATTGTGGTAATGAAATCCTGACTTGAGATTCATGTGCATTTAGCTGGGCTTTACGATCAGTGAGAAACTAACATTCAGACACACATGTTACTCTCAAATTAGGATCCAGCCCTGGTGAAAAAAAAAAAATGCAACTTAACTGTCTATTAACATGACTTGATGCATAGCCACATCTACTGTGCTGACCTATATGGTCGTGACTGGCCTAGAAAGAGTAAAGAGACACCACGGCAGCTTTTACTGTCAGAGTCCATTTCAAAGTCCAAAATTGTCAGATTTGTGGTGTGATAATTCATTGCGTGCACTTTAAGATGAAGTGCTGTCTCATCTTTAATGAATAGACAAAATATGGTAAAAAAAAAAAAAAATACAAAATCAGCAGTTAAAGCATGGCAGGATTTTCAGGACAGCACATATTCAAAATAGAAGAACATTTAAGACAATTTTGGATAGAAAATAAATAGCCACCAAATGGCAGTTGATAACATCAACACGTCAACATGACCACATCTGCAAAAAGGCACGTTCGTGTTCTATATCCATGATCTCAAGTGTGAAGGAATTACTTTTTTTTCATCAAACGTTTAAAAATAAAAATGAATACTTCTGACAAATTTAGATTTTTGCCAAAGGGTATCCCTTTTTTAAAAAAATTCACAAACCAGAAGACATTCACATTAATACTGACACGGTCGAGCGACAACACATCTGGAAATGGCACGGTTGAAAAATGCGAAGACTCTGCAAACATTTAATAGCCTAATGTGTGGCCCCGAGTGAAAACATCTGACCTACGTTGAATTATTGTAACAAATTACTGCAATTATATCTTGACTCAGCTTTCCTGGCACAATCGAGTCAACACTTAGCCTAGCTCAAACGCCGCAAACAACTCACAAGAAAACATTTTAAGCAACTGAATTGACCCAAATCAGCAAAAACATACAGCGCTTCCCTCTTAACTGCATTCAACTCTTCTCTAGCCTTCCAGTTTGGAGGATAAGTTAAATGGCATAGTGAATGGCATATTCCAGTTGCCAAATTTTATTCAGTGCTGAGAAAAGTCCACCTCAATGAGAGCTCCTTCTTGTCCAGAGAATTCCAGAAGACTCTCCACATGCACACACACACACACATGAAAACATGCAGATTAACAGAACAAAAAAACATAGACAGTCAAAACAGAAGGTTAGATGTAGTGGGAATAAGAAATCCTGTCAAGGCTTTAGATGAATGAAAAGGCAGATGCTTTACAGGACAAGGTACATACTGAGAAGGATGCTTTTTGAGACCCATAAGTAATAGGCCCATGTCTGGTACTGTAAAGGGAAGATGAGGCAGAAAGACTTGCGGGTTATCTTCTGTCTTCAGGCTTTGGTTTAGGAAGCTTCTTGAACACCCACTTGCAGCTACTGTAGGTGCAGCTTTCAGGAGGAAGGAAAAGGCACATGAAACTCAGATAAATGTCCATAAATCATAAAAAAAAACAAAACAAAACTTGGTAGTCATTTAAAGGTAAGTAGTATTCCATTTTTTGGACCTTAATATCCAGTTGTTTATATAATCATACAAAAAAATTTCCTTTAGTTTGATCATCCTTCATTTTGGATCAAATTTCTTCAGAGGACAAAATACCTCTGTCAGTTCAGTCTTCATTGGTTTGGCGTCATTGAGAGTGCATGTCAGCAAATGGCGTGGGCCAGGGGAGGTTCAAGGGGTGGTGGATGATCAGAAAGGGTGGTTTTAATAATAACTACCCAGGTGGGATGGCACATGCGTGTTAGGATGGCGAGGAACATTTGGGTTGGGGTAGAGGCCTGCAGTGGGCGAGCTCCAGTACTGAGCAGTGGGTCCAAAGAAATTGGAGGAGGTGACTGGCATGGATGGAGGGTGCGGGGATACAAAGTTGACCTTCTGCTGGTGGGTGTGGTAGGAAGGCACATAGGCTAGGTCCGAGGGGTATTTGTACATAGAAGACTCGGTCGGGTGCGGTTGCAGCGCCTGAGCGATGCCATGGAAGTCGAACTTGTAGGCATAGCGTTTGCCGTGCACTTTGGTCATGATGTTTTTGTCATAGTAGTAGCGCAGTGCACGGCTCAGCTTATCGTAGTTCATGTTGGGCTTGCTCTTGCGCTCACCCCAGCGTCGCGCCACCTCATCTGGATCTGTCATCTTGAACTCGCCATTGGTGCCCTCCCAAGTGATGCAGCCCGCATTGGCACTGTCAGACAAGAGCTCCAGGAGGAACTGCCACAGCTGGATCTGACCTGAGCCTATTGGAAAACACAAGAGCAAACGTTCAGGCATGGTTGCTTTCTCATCCATCTGGAAGCTCAGTTGGATGCTAACAATGCTGTTCAAAGGTTTTGGAGAAAGTGTGTTTTTACAGCTGCTGAATTGAAAACCTGGTTATGGTGAGAGACTTACCTGGGTTGGCTAAACGACTACTGGTGGGACCCAGAACCTGGTAAGGGTCTGTGGGCAAAAGGAGAGCTTTGTGAGTCATCACAACTAGTATTATGGCAATTAGTGCTGTGCGATACTGCAGATTCTTTGGGTTATCTCCAAAATTTACTTGGTATCAAGTAAAACCAAGTAAATACAGGGCCAGTACTGCTGATACCATTACCCATACCATAAATTGTGTTTCATGATTTATGAAATGATTCATCATTAATTTGCAAATTCTAAACACATTTCAATGACAAATAAATCGTTATGATATTTACTTTCCACAATTATTAGTTGATACAATAAAATACACCTTTCAACTTCAAATAATTGTCATAGTGCATGACACGCTGAACTTAGTCTGTAGATACTCTAAAGTATCTATCCTATATCCATAACAAATGAATCGACCATTCAAATAGGTGGATTTGGATGAATCGATACAATTTCACTTTTTATAGCTCTTTTCATGTCATTACATTTGAAATGAAGTAAACACAACTAACAGTAACACTGACAAAACAAATTAGTATTACACGCTGAAGTCTGTCAAATAATAAAGCAAGTAGAAGAGGCAACTACACTTGTTGGTAAGTGTCAGTAAACACTTTGCTTAAGGCTGGAGGATTTAAAGAGAAGCTTTAGCAGAATCAGTCGAGTAAACAAACACAAAATACCAGGATCTTAGAATAGATAATGCTATGATAAACACAAAGTGATTATGCTTCACTGTCTCGACTGTTAACAGAAAGACTAAAAGAAAGATCTGTCAGAACAAGCGGCACAACAGACAAGCTGGTATGACTCGGATTTGAGTGTGTGCTTATACTAAGTAGGTCAAGAAAGACACCACGTAAGCCAGTACCTGGCTGAGCTCTGGGTTGCTCAGTGGACTTGGTCACATTTTGAGTAACCACTGGCGAGCCTGCAGAGAGAAATGGAATAAGTGAGGGACAAGAGAGACACAGAAAACATCAGTAGTGGTGCTCTGCAGATAACCAATATACACATCTTAAAGGAATGCCAGCAGTGGTCCAAAGTAAATAAGGCAGTAGCTGGTGGTACTAGTGGCTTCTTTTGGCCGAGTGTAATCTTTAGGAGGCTGTCCCACATGTCTAGACTCTCTGTGGATTCTGGAAGGGCTGCTCGCATGCTGCAGAGTTGCATTAAAGGGTATCTGAAAACTATTTAACCTCCACCCCATAACAAATGATTGGGTTTGTCACGAATCATGCCCCTGCTCAGTAAGTTGCTCCACTCATACTTACCATTACTGTTCAGTGAAAAAACTAAAGACATTATTGGTGATTTGTGTGCCCTCACCTTTGCCACTGTGCATGTTGTTGGACCAGCCTGTCCGCCGTACAGCATCATATGAAGGGTCTAACAACAACAAAGACAAAAGGACAGACAAAGTTTCAATAGGAAAACAGTTACTGTTTTTTTAAACATGCTAAGTACAATTCATAAAATGCCACGGTGCACAAGCCAATCCTAACGATTACAGCTGGCCAACAGTTAGGGCATTAATAAATCCATCAAAACATCGTTAAAATGTTCTTCACAGGATATCTGGACATGGAAATGTGGTTTTGTTTGGCTTGCTGTGGTGGTTAAAATGTAGATGGCACAATCTTTTACAGAGAATACAGTTGGTTAAAGAGCTTGCAACACCCCGACCACAAATGAAAGGGACTGATGCAAATTAACGTACAACAGAGACACACACAAAGACAATACATGTGCATGATATCCACTATCATCCTCTCTTCCCACACATGCGGCTTTCACGAAACCTTGACAAACAGCCAAACTGGCCCGGTTTCCATGGGCTCTACCTGCTGTGTGTGTGTGTCTGTGGTTCCAACTAACCGAGTGTGAAGCTGGACAGCTTCCAGTAACAATCAATCACTCTGACACAAACAGATAAAACAGAGGCTGTGTCGTTCCTCTGGCAGTGAACACCCTTGTATACTCAGAGTGCACCTGGCCAGCACCCTTGATGGTTTGTATTATTATGGAGTAAAACAGTTCAAACAATTGTCAGAACACGAGGGGAAAATATGATGAGGCCAGACGTGCTTTATGCTGAGTAGCGCTCAACGGTGTTATCGTGATCGGCCAACTTTTTCTTTTTTTTGTCGGCAGCGTTGCTCCCAGAGGGCAGCAGATAGAGATGGTGCAATGGCGATGACAAGGGATTTGAAGTAGCAAGCTGCTAGAAGGTCAAGAGGCAATTCTATTTCCCATCAGTGAGGGACGAGTCTTTAGTTGTCTTGTTTGATAAATCAGATGCTGAATTGATACTTTTTAAGACCAGATATGTTTGAAAGGTTATCGTGTGCTGGTTTTTGTAAAGATCTGAGACGATTCCTATGCTGATTAAAGTGAAAACAACTGAACACAATTTCATCTCTCTTCACGCTTGTATAGAGCTGATGACATTAAACTGTGACTTTGTTGACTTTTACTTAGATTTGTCTGACAGGTAATGGGAAATTTACTTCCATTTCCATTTCATCAGATCCTTGCAAGATATCAGTCATTAAAAACATAAAACTATTAAATTCATTTTAGTGTAATTTCCTGTGTTTTTCTAAGTCTGTAGATTTCAGTTATGGGGAAAAAAATCACACATTATCAATTATTGTAAGTGTGCCTGGCTTTTTTAAAAATGTGTTTTGGGTATAGCATCTTGACCCATATTACCTCATATAGTCCAAGTGGGAAAAAACCAAACGAAACCAAGAAAGAAAACATCCAGTGACATCAAATTGTGCATCATTCGCTTCACTACACGGACAGACATTTCTACACACTGTGCGGCACTGCCCTCCAGTGGACAAGAATATATTAGCATCGGTGTTTTCCTTATAATAAATAATGATGACACATTCCACATCAAATGATTATTTCATCTGAGCACAACTTAATCTCACTAGAACGAAAAAAACAACGTTTCCCAAGTTTGGCTGGTTCTAGTTATTTTTCTTTTTAAATACATTTTATATTCATGTTGAACCTCTTGTTCTCTTCGCTAAGTTCTATCATATCAACTTTTAACCTTAAACGCTTCAGCAAAGGACTCGTTACAATCTGCAAACAAGAGAGGTTGTCCCTGTCTCTGTGTCCCCTGCAGAGTTAACAACGGCAGATGCATGAAGCGAAACATATATGAGCTTGCAACGAGAAAAGAATTTGGAACACGATCAAATGAATAAAAGAAAAGACAGTATATGAGGAGAGAAAGACAAAAAGAAGGAGAGGAGGGATAAATAACAAGCGGGCTGCTGTGGCTCAACGGGGCTGTCAGGTTCAATCTGGTGTGGGCTGGCAGGATAGCCAAGGAGCAGTGACTGGGGGAGAGTCCTGAGAGACTTGCGTTTCCTGCCTGCTTCGCCTGCAGACAACCTCTCTTTGTTTTACTGGCCCTTTTTTCCCCTCTACTCACCGCCAGTCCCTCCACCACCACCACCACCCCGAAAAAACACGACGGGGTTACCTCCATCTACGTGCAGAAGGGGTTTAGGAGATGGTGGGGGAGAGGCACAGATGAACGAGAGAGATGAGAGTGGAAGTGAGGAAATCGCAGAAAGACGTACTGAGAAGCAGACAAATTACGGTCAGGGTATAAAAGCACAAAAAAGGTACAGAAGAGAAAGAAGTGAAGAAGAAAATCAGGACAGAAAAATGATGAAAAAAAGAGTCAGACAAAACACAACTTTGGAATCTGGAAAGAAAACAATGGCTGCAAACTCAGCTACTGTTAGCTGTGGAAGAAGAAGAGGGGAAGCTGTGTTATTTGGGTGTGTTTTCTGCCTTAAGACACCTTGGCTGGTTGGTAGCATCTGCCACCAAAACAATTTTCTCTGGCCAAAGAAAAATCTCAGCAAATACAATTTTCACCACTACTGTGCATTAAGGTTTAGCTTCATTGATTGAGTGAAAGTGAACATGCAGGAGGAAGAATCACAATGCACGGCGGTTTGGGGGGGGCAACCACACAAACGTAGACTCGACTGTGCACACACAGAACCGCCTCACCCCTCACCACCCACCCCCTTCTCCCGCCTTCATTTTTCCAGGCCTCGCTCTGACTGCGACTTGAGCCAGTTTCCACTCTGGTCTCGGGTGTGGTGCACGCTCCTGGGAGACTTCAACTGCAGGACCAGTTAGTCAAAACAAGGCCCAAGTGCTAGACAGAGAGAGAGAGAAAGAGAGAGAGACACAGAGGGAAGAAGAAAGACAGCAAGTAGGCTAGGAGAGAAAGAGCAACTGAGCAACGGGAGCGGGATAGAGAATGAGTGGAGAAAAAGAGAGAGTGGAGCTGTGGACTGTTTTTAACCCAGGGTCCGAGCCAAGGAGAGAAACCCAGACAGGGTAAACTTTTTTAATACCCATAATACAGGTGCTTTAAAAGCCATCTGTGTGAGCAAGGAGCCATAAGAGGAGGAGAATGATGGCAAAGTACAGGAGTTAGACACAGCGAGGAGACAGTGGGTGCACTGGAACAGAAAACCATCAAAGAAAAAAAAAAGGGGGGAACATCTTCGCAACACTCTTAACATTAAACGTTTTCACTTCCAAGTCCGCAGTTTATCTTACATTATATTTAGCACAGAGCAAGGTGAGCATTTGAAAAAACACAAATCTGAGATGGTTTGTGTGCGTAATGAAGCATTTCAAGCTGTTTTTGCCTTTGACTTGGCACCAGAGGAAATGCTTTTCAAAAGGTGAATCATCTTTCCTCAACATGGCAGGGGAGGATATGAATGCTTTTAGAACATTTTGACATTTTATTGCTGTGCTAATAGATCAGAAACCACAAAAGAAAAAAAAAAAACAAAAACAAAAAAATCAATCTGGGGGAAAAAAAGTAGTTTACAAGTAGAAGTGTAGGTGTTTACTTGTAACAACGACATGATGTCTAATTCCCAGCAACGCCCTATAACTCTTACACTCATGAATAATGCAGTCCACGTCCAAAAGATATGCAAAGGCATAGGCATAGTATAATATTTGTATATATATATATATATATATATATATATATCACACTAGTAAGGTATGCAGGAAACCCATACTTACAAGCCGATCAGCAGGCACATAGCAGACGCAGACTTTGAGAAAGCCACACACACACATCGGCGCGCACGAGTCCTTTCATAGCTGCTGCATTCCGTGTTTTATATGCTCTCTTTTATTCATAACATTGCATTTTACACCGCAGAGTCTGGGGCAGATTAAGGGTTGTCTCCTGCTGTATGCTCGTGCTTACTCTACCCCAAAGAGCCTGTATGGTATTTGACTGCTCTCAAAAGGCAATATGAAGTGGAACATCTGGCAGTGCTGATCTGAGCAAACGCTGATAAAGGCTTCTCCTGAAGCAACGCATCTTTTATTGCCGAAGCAGAAACTCTGCACGAAAGTAACACTTGTGCGAGCAAAAATACTGTCGTATTTCCTTTATTTGGAAAAGTTAGCATGTTTTAAATGCTACAAGTGTTCTATTTAAGGCCAGAGTTTTAGGCCACAGTTAGAGGAAGGCAGTGTTACAGGAGCACTTAATAGAAATCACCTCTTGAGAAAGGGAAATGCTGCTGATGGGAGTGACCCTCTATTCCTGCCAGTCCAAATACCTGGAGCTGAGAATCAGGAAGACCAAGGTCGGGGGGTGACCGAGCAGAATCTTATCTGGCCTGCCCAATGGCCTATTAGTATGAAGCTGGGCGAGAACCACTACGTGGCCTGGAATTCCCACCAATGGGGCAGATAGAGCGAGAGGCAGAGAGCATTCTCTGACACTTATCAGACCTAGCATTTCCTCTGCTGCTGCCTTGATAGGGCCTCTCATCCTGTTAGCAAGGCTATCATTGTTATTGCAGTCTTTGCTCTCGACTCTGGTGGTGACACCATATAGCCTATGTGAAGGATGTGTAGTTTTTTCTTTTTTTTCTAAACAGATACGAAGCTATCGCCTGTCTGAACCGTGTCAGCACACCAGTGTTTGTAGGGTGAAAAAGGTATCGGGAGGAAAAGGACCGTCATCCTGAGCTGCTTGGGGCATTGTTCTCGGCTTAGCACACTAGAGCTGGTCCCTCTGACCGCTCCTCTTCTGCTTTATTAAAAATGTATCGCTAATTCAATTAGTTCATTGTGTCCTTTAAATTTTGGCCAGATTAAGATGTGGAGAACACCAAGCTGCTTGTATGGTAACATTTTTCTTTAAAAAGCCATTTTCACTATTGTTTTTAATCAGACATTGGTTCCTTAACCATTAAATCTCTTAATAAAACCAGCTAACAGTTTATGTTAAAGCCTACGTTTTACATAAAATAGCTGAAAATGGCTACTATCATTTGATTTTCATTAAAAGCTATATATATATTTATATATATCTACATATATTAGTCAAAGGGTCTCAGTGCTGCTGGACACTGTCTTACAATAGCATATTTTATGTGTAGTGTCCCCTTAACCTCTTATCATGATTTCTGCCACTATTTCACTCATCAGAGACTCACACATGTAACCCCTATTTCCCCTCTAGTCTAGTCTAAAGCAGCCAATCAGCCCCTTTCTGTCATGTTTACCAAGCACATTGTTGCTCGGGCACCTGTCTGTGCTGCCCGTCCTTCCAGTAAACAGCTTCAGTCACATAGATTCTTTCCATAATTACTACATTTACAGTCTGTTCATGCTCCCACTGCTATGGAAAGAACTCATCAGCACTCTGCTTTTGTTTTATTGTTAACATGCCTTTATTCTTTGGGTTCAGGTAGTAGTCCCGAATAGCAATAGCAGCCTGACTCAAAACAAAAGGTGTACTTGCCCAGAGCTTCATCAGAAACAATCGGTGGCTGCATTGTGCTTCCTTTTTGTTAAGTAGCGTTTGTTCTCACATGTGTGTGGTTTTCTTCATGCGAAGCCTGAAGGTTTGGGTATTTTATATTTTTGCCATACATGATCACCTTTAGCTTTGGTTGCACCATTCCCACCTTGTTCAGTCTGTATACAGCATTTAAAACAACTCTAAATATGTGGAGAGAAATGCAGAGAAAATTTCTAAACTTCCCTACCCTCTTTGGCAGCCAGCCGTGGTGATGGATCTGTGTGAGATGTTGTATTGTAGGATAATGATGAGCTACCTGCAATGAGACAGAAGAGAGCATGGTGAGATTAATTTTGTTGGATTTTTTAAACAATTAAAGAGTCTTCATTGCTTTATAAAGTGTTTACTTTAGAATAAAGTATCTTGAGGAATACATGCAGAATATATTTCATTTGAACTGAAATTTGCTGCATTTGCTATGAGAGGTTTTTTGTATGAGTGACAAAAAGCTCAAATTTCTAATACTCCCAGCAGGTGGCAGTAGAAGGTCCAGCTCGATACCTATGGCATGCCACTGAAGCCATTTTCATTGGATCACTTCTGTACCTTTTGCTCTTAAATTATTATTTTTTTTAAGAGGAAAGCTAATTAATGACAAAGAACTCTATTCTCGAATAAAGCAAACCCAGCACACAGTCTGTCCTTTGAATAGTGGTGAGGAAGCCCTGTAGTATGTCAACATTTTAACTGGAACCACTGCCCCTGAATAAAGCAAGACAGTGAGTTAAGAGTCCTTGTATGGCTGCCTGTTCATTTCACCTTATGGAGCAGAACTCTGCACTGCATTCCTCCACTTACACAGGCACCCTGGGCGGCACCAAAATGCTCTCTTAATTTTAGCTGCCCCCAGGCATAAATCAGTGAGTGGAAAAACAGACCCAAAAATGCACAGAGAAAACACGAGAGCAGTTACTACATGGAGAGTGTAGACAAGATATAGCACTGAGCCAGCAACAGCAAGTTGCTGAGTAGGGACCGTACCTTTTCTGGTGGGGTGGTGCAGAGAAATCTGAGAAATGAGCTAAAGTACAAATGGAAAAAGAAAAATCCAGAAAGTCTGTGAAAGTTTCGATGCAAGGTCCTCGACTAACGTGCTGTGCTGCTGGTGGTGGGTTGGGGCCTCATAGTGGCAGACTAGGGGTCTGTTTTTTTAAGGGGGGAGAGTGGTGGCTGTGGGGTAATGTGGGGTGCTCCACAAATGTATTCTAACCCTCCAAATGTCCCCACCCCTCCCAGTTCCACCTATACTCCACGGCACCCCCAAGGCTCTGGGTCTAGTTTAGAAGGATGGGGGACTCAGAACAGGGGAGCCATTGTATGAGGAAGGGTCCCTGCATGGCAATCAAACGCAGCTCCCCCATACAAAAATAATTCCACACGCAGAGCGTAAGCTCACAGGGGCAAACGAGCCTCCGAAGCACCGACTTCTGGAATGAGGGAGAGGGTGTAAGAGAACGAGGAACAGAGAGGGGATGGAGGAAGGAGGAAGGGGTTGTTAACCCCTTTCCTACTGTGTGCCACATATGTGGTCTGACCCAGACAGGCAAACAGGCAGCATTGCTAAGAAAACCTCAAACCATCCCACAGAGAAATTTGGGACTGCTGTATGGGAGAGAGTGAGAGCGAGTGGAGGGTTGAGTGAGCGAGTGAGAGCGAGCTAGAGAAACACCACAGCTGACAGTTTTGGTGAAGGGAGCCTTGGCTGGGCTGCCTATTTATTTGGATGGCCTCTTCCTCTCTTCGAAAACAAACACATCCCGGTAATCTGACAGCGCAGTGGGAGGACTGGCCAGTGTTCAAGCTTTGAGACCCTCATTCTCTTGCTCTCCCTTTCCAATCACATCTGCTTCAGACTCTGTAAGATTACATAACACCCGCAAACAGTTTTCTTTTCTCTCCTTCGTATGACTGTTTGGTTTCACGAAAGCGCCGCCTGACGTGCACGTAACATTGATCGATATTTCTAAAGCCTTGTACAGCGCCGTGTAGGACCTCTGGCAAGCCCCCTGTACTGTTTATTCTGTATAGCTATACGATACCATTGCCTCAACATGTGGTCTAAGCTTTGTCAACAAACTCAGGGTCCCCAGTCACTCTGTTTTAGGCACCTTGCCACATAAAGGGGGGCACATAAGTTTAGGCAAACCCATTTAGTTGTACTGGATAACGCTGCTGCTTGGCTTCATATTTCATATGAGGCATTTCTGAGTCTTCCGCTACAAAGTATTGGAATTGTTTTTTTAACTTATGACCCTCCTTTCATGATGGCACTGTTCGCAAGTAACTGAAAGAAAAAGAAAACACTCTTCTCATTAAATTACATTTGTGTTGGGCACAGATTGAAGTTCCTGCCCACACTTCGAGACCGCCTCAAGCTACCAAACCAGTCTGCCAACTGAAGAGTTATACAGGTTCTTTATTAAACCCCTGGTAAAACAGGTAGTATCAAATGCACAAGTATTGTTGTACAGACAAAGGTTTTTTTTTTATGTGGAGGCTGTTATGAATTGATAGACTAACAAGTGCCTCTTTTCCATCAACATAGTTCCAGTTCTGGGACCAGTGCTCATGTGGAGCCAGTTCTGCAGCGATGCCCTTTCAGAGCCAAATAGCAAAATGTTAAATGTTTTCCATTAGAAGATCATGGTGGATGCAATCTTTGGGTTGTAGCCACTGAAATCAGGGTGTTCAGCTTTGGGCCGAGCAGCATCAGTCCTTTTTGAGTGAAAATAATTGGGACTAGTACTAGATTAGACTTGTTGGTGGAAAAAAGGTCAAACTATGTGAAGTTGACACCAAGATTACATCCCATCCTGCCAATGATCCAGAGAATGGTTATAAATGTTCCATTATGTATTAACGTGAAAGTGTTTATTGGTTAATGGTCAACACTTTTAGACAGACTCCGCTTGAAGGTATTTATAGTCATAAAAAAGGGCCAAAAATAGCTATAACATATCAATCCAACCCTGTCTCCCTCCACACACCTTCACATATCTGATAGTTTGTTGCGTGAAATGGGCGCAAACATCAAACTATCCATTTAGAAATGTTAGAGAGATCTGGACCCAGTGCTCTCCTATCTGATTGGACAAGTGAGAGGTGAAATGTTCAGAAATGTTTAATCACTATTCTTAGCTTTAACAATATCCTGACCACAGTTTATATGCTGTTCCTAACTGCAATCATGCAGTTACCAGTCCAAGATATGATGGGAAAAATATAAATCACTTAAAACAATTAGCATTAATGTTAAAAACAGGACTATAAAACGAGATATGCAGAACTGGCTGACATCAGTATTCTTAACTGGAAACTTACAATTATTATCTACATCTCGCTTCAATTACAGCTAGGCTCATCTCAGTGTTTACACGAATAGCAACTGCTTATTATCCACTTCCACTTATGCTAATGTGATATAGACATAAATTCCTGCGAAGCTCATAAGTGGCCGAACCCCAGCAGTTGAGTGAGCAGCCGCAGACTGCACTGTAATGGTGGCTAACAGCAGACAGCAAACGGCAAAAGGCGCAGAGCCAGCCTGCTGAGCCCCTCTGCACCAGTGATAATCTGCCAATAGAAAGAACTAATGCAAGGGGAGCTCAATAAAAATGTTTTGAGGGGAGAAAGAGGAGTGAAAGACAGAGAGAGAGAGAGAGAGTGTGTGTGTGAGAGAGAGAGAGTTCTCCAGAGCTCCTTTTTCCCTACTCAGCCTGCGAGCCCAGATGTTTATGGTCTGTATAAACTATTGAGGGCTCGAGAATGTCCCCCACTCTCGAGCGAGCAGCAGCAGTGCAGAAGCCCAGACTTATCACTCTCTCTCTCTCCTCTCTTTCGCTCTCTCTCTCTCTCCTTCTGGACTCCCTCGCTGTAAATCCATCCAGACACACAAGCAACGGCGACAGCTGGGAAACAGAACTGTTGCTATTCTCCAATGGCACTCAATCATGACCATCTCGGACCATTTCCACACTCTTCGCAAAAAAACAAAAAGGAATAGTTCAGCCACCAAATTTTTTTCTTTCTTCTTTTTTTAAATTTCGCACTCCCTTTCTATAACTGCCTTTCTTGCTTACACACACTCCTGTTTTTGTCCTGAAGCAACAACCCAATCTGTCAGTGACATATTTCTTAACTCCTACTATTATGTTCCTTCACATGCTTCTTTGGATTGTTCTGTCTCCCCAGTCCCTCTGCTCGTTTTTGAATTCTCCCCCCTCTTCCTCCCTTCTCTCTCCGCCTCGCATCTCTATGTGTCAGAAGATACAGTCTCTCCTTGTCTGAGGTTTGCTGCTCTGCTCCGTTTCCAGCACATGTGGTATCAAACCGACCTACATGGGTGCGATAAAGCAAACAGTCAGCAGTCCCCTCCCTGACAGACTAATTTGAACAAATTCTCAAATTGCGCCCCAAATTGAAAGCACATTGGGGTGTGGGCGGCCATCACTTATGAAAATCTGGATAAGTGACCAACAACCAGGCCAAAATAATGCACGGGCAACTACCCTTGTTACTGTAAGCAGCTGGGAAGCCAGACAGATGTTCAGGTTGTGCCAGCGGTTGTGCCAGTATGGATGTCTGAGCGGTATTTCTGTGTGTGTGACGTGGCAGGAATGTTTTGTTATGGTATGGCTGTAGGGTGTGGAAGTGCGTCTCCCGCCCTTCACCAAGTGTACATACAGGGTCTAATGACTCTGAGGAATGTTAATCAGAGGTTCAATAAACAGAACCAATCACACATATGGTGCACACAGATGTGTACGAAATGATTGCAGTATCCCTCTGGACCATCTATTTTTTATTTTTTATTTTTTTTTGGGTGTAGGATGGGGGGTGATAATGAAAAGATTCAGTGAATCAGATCACATGACCTGTAATCACTAATACTTCCAGGGCTTGCTTGAGCCTTTCCCCTTTTCTCTTTGTTTCTCTGCCTCCTGGAAACTAGTCCCAGCTCCAGCTCTTGTGAGTGAAAACAGAGGTCTATTTTCTGGACAGGGTTACTCCTAGTCTCTGATTGTGTTTGTTTGTGCTGTGGGGGGAGACGAGAGAAAGCCTTTCATTTCTAAATTATCACCCCGTGAGGGTCGTCATAAAGCCTTGACCCCTTTCCTTTGCTCACAAACTGTTTTCACACTTGAGCTCCGGACAGTATCAAGAGAATCAGGATGCCATCTGATGTTTTCATACGTGGCACGTGGCAGGAGATGGTCTCACAACTGGAAATACTCTTTTTGATTTAGGCAGCACTAGCTGTAAAATCTGTGCAAGTCCCACATAAGATGAAAAACTGTGCAATAGGACATGGTAGGCGCTTTGCAACAGAAAGCTGGTAGGCTAAAGTGTGTTCAGTGCCTGATCTGCTTTGGATATTTGTATCACATTTGTAATAGACAGAAAATTTTGTATGTGTAATGCAGGTACAGTATCAGCACTTCACCCCGCTTGCATCGTCCGCGAGCTGCCCTAAAACGGGTTACTCAGCTCAGGAAAGGGAGCGTCCATTTCGCTGATTGTTAGGAATTAATACAAAGCAATTTCAGCTGGCAAGTGGAGAGGATTCCCAAGACATCTTTTCTGTCTCCAAAGCACACAAAAGAAAGAAAGAAAGAAAGAAAAATGGGGCAAAATCGTGATGCAGCACGCCTAAGCCGTGGCTAAGTCCCACAGCCATTGGCCATAATGAAAACTGCTCTGCGAAGTGTGCCCAGTGGCGGTCAGACAGATCCACCCGCTGCACCGCTGCACAATGAGGCTGTTATACTCATGACAAGCATCTCTCTCTGCCCAGACGCAGTGCATAGAGAAAACTGTTGACACCCACAAAATACAGTTCCCATTACATCACATTGAGGCCCATCGCAATTTTTTGAGAGTAATGTTAAATTTAGTCAAGCCATCAGTCACTCCACCCAGTGTGCTGCCGTGATATTCTGCAGCCACGGCGCAAGCAGCTCTAACTATTCTACAGTATCCAAACTTTTTAAAGATGGGGACAGACCGTTCCCTACACGTGCATCAATCGCGCCACTCGTTTGCTAATTTTTATAGCACACGGCTGATATTTAGCATTCGAACTCGACACCACGCTGCATGTATTCAAACCAGAGCCTCACCAGATGTTACACTTTATATTAAAATGTCATTTGCATACCGCATCAGAAAATTGGCTTCGCTTCCTCACAGAAACATATGAAGCGGGGATTACGGCGAGATATTCTTCAAAGGTAAGGGGCTCAAATTTAGCTGCCACCATTGCAAATTGCAGATCAACTTTCTTTTCTTTGCTCTGGACATACAAGCCTAGCGTGATTCCTGAGGCAATGCACCTGGGCTTCATCTTTCTGTGGGCCATGCGGTATAAAAGTGTAGTGGGGGAGGTTGATGATGGTTATCTGGAGAGGGGAAAAGAAACCCTTTGGGTTTCTATGCTGTGCTTTAGACGTGTTAGCTATCGTAGAGAAATTAGTAATTTCATTGTTTATTTAGTAATGCAAGCATAGTGCGAATGAAAAAAGGTGACATTCCTTTTTTTCTTTCATGCTGAGCAAACGAGGTCATTTTCATTCACACTTTGAATCAAAAAGAAGAAGAAAAAAAACTAAATGACTTTCACCCTTTGGCAAACGTGGATGGTGATGCAGGTTTAGGCACAAACAAGGAAAGTAATGAAAACGAAGTGCAGCATGGCATTGCTGACTTTTCACTGTGTTTAATACTTTCCGATTTATTTTTTATCTTCTGTTTTCAACTGTTAAACACTTTTTGTTGCACTCCTATATTTGTTCCAGAGACCCGTCAAGTAATTACCAAAGTTTACTTACTTTCCCTGAGATAATTGAGATGAGAGAGAAGCACTTCTGCGTTGTACATGGTGGTGAGCCGTAGAAAGTCATCTTTGCTCATCTTGCAGAGCTCTTTGCCGTCCGTGTTTTGAAACATTGCCGTATCAATCTCTAACAAGCCATACTCCTTGATGGCCCACTCTAGCCACTGGCGCACATGGTCCTGGGACCACAGTGATGGGTCTGCAGGACGACAGAAGGGAAGGAGACTGGTTTTACTGACTGTTACGGGCAGACTTCAGGAAAGACATATCTCTAAGTTAAAGGGAGGAGGAGTAATAAACAAACTGAAGGCAGTTTCTATTTTCTTTGTATTATTGCAGGCTCTTTACCTCACAATATAAAGTGCCTTCAGGCAACTGTTGCTGTGATTTAGCTTCATATAATAATGCTGAGGTGAACAGACTTCAGTTTGTGTGGTTTAGACAGAATACTAAATATTGCTTTTACTTTATTAAGTAAAATGAAAACAGAGCAGATTCCTAGTTCAGTCACCTATCATAGAATAGTATTCGTTTTTGAATCTCATCATTAAATTTACTGAACTTTGTGATACCAAAGAAAACTCAGTATTTGCAAATGTTACTTGACCCATGCCTGATACACAGCACAGCCAATTTGGAAACCAAACCCCAAACTTGCCACTTTGTGGTTAAGGAGTGGCATCCAAGTGAGCTCCTATTAGGTTAATAGATGAGTGGCCTTTGGCATCAGCTAAACACTAAAAAATGAATAATTTACCAAGTCTGCATTCAGTTTTAATTAAATAATCTGGATTTCTCGTTTTTTGGCACACTGTTTGCCATTCTGAAATGTACTGAAACGCCTTTTGTTTGGACTTTGAGTGAAAGACAAATTTCTTAAACTAAGTGTTCAAACAAAGGGTATAGTAAAAAAAATAAATATCTACTTAGGTTCATTAGATTGTGCCTCAGCATTAGTGACATCATACCAGAACAGGCAAGTGACTGCCATCTAACAATAGTAATCAATTTTGTTCTTATGTCCTGATTAATTTTTCCTAACTATACACATCTGTTCTTACCTGCAGGTACAATGACTCTCCGTTCATTGGTGGTCATGTTGGGGGGAGGGGCATTCTTCTCATCCATGTAGTTTCCATAGTTCATCTGAGATGTATCATTACCCCCCACCAGCTTATTACATTTACCCACACTGCAGTCCACTGGAGACTCCCTGCTGCACAAACATGCATGCACACACACACACATGCACACCAAGTAAGTTGTAAAAATATTATCAGCAGATAAACTGGGTGTTGTTGAATTTCCTTTCCAGCCATTGACTTTGGCACGAGATATTCTGAGCCAAGCATATCAAAGATTAGATGTGAAACGTGAAGGTTAGCTGTGGTAAAGAAACGACCCGCTGAATGACAAATGACAACAGCAGCAGAAGTGTCATACAAATGGGTGACAAATTAGAAGCAAAACCTGAAAATCTGCAATGAGTGTGGATCTGTTTGATCCACATAGCAGCATAATGTGCCATGGTTTGGGTCCACATGTACCATTAGAGGGAAGGGGCACTGAAAATAAATACAGCGTTTATCTGAGAGATCATGTTTATCCTACGCCGAAACATTTCTATTATGAAGGGAGGGGTCTCTTCTACGATGACAATGGCCCTGGCCATCTGGAGCAAGGAGTTACTGGATGGTTTGAGGAAATGCACTCACCACATCTCAACACAGTTAAAAAACACCTAACAGTGAATGGTACTGCATCTTACCAGGAGAGCTTGAGAGACTTGGAGAATGAAAGCCAAAGCCACGCCTAACTGAAACTCATTGTGTCAATTTTGCTTTTTAATTCATCACCCACTTGCATGTCTGATAAAAGTGCATAAAAACTCATCTCTACTAAACAATGCATGCCACAGGGTGTGGCTGTCATGTCATTACCTGGATCCGTTCATGTGCTCATATTCTCTTTTGACGTTGACCCTCACTGGCTGGTTGATCCACTCCTGTTGTGGGGGTAAGGGGTTGATTTTGTGGGTCTGGCCGTAGTCCTGTGTGCCAGATGCAGTCATATCTGTTTTGGGTAGAGGGGCAGCAGCAGCGTAGGGAGGCTCAAATAAGGACTGGTCTTCACTCACCACTGATAGCGCCTCCTGGAGGTGAAAATAACAAATCCTTGGTATTTCTTTCAAAATTCTTTAATGCTTGTGAGCTGTAGAGGTGTTATAGTAGGGTTTATTCTTTATAGCATCCCAATTTTGCACTATACTAAATATCTTTCTCTTCTGGCTTCACATGCATCAAAGCGAATGCTTGACACGAACAAATACAACTCAAATTTCTTAGTTGACACTATCCAGAAACTTGTGATGTCAAATTTCGAATCTCTAGTGTATTTTTTGTTTACAGTAATTATGTGCAGTTATGGGTCATATCGCTGTCTGGCATCCTCGGCGGTTTGTGTTTACAGGAGTAGTGGCTGTAGCTTCCTGTTGATGTTACGAGGACTTCAATCATGCCCACAGTGGAGTAGGGGAGATGCAGATAGGATGCCACAGGGCCTTCTGGTGTAGTAACATCAATAATGACAATAATATTAATCAAAACACACGGCCAGCAGCGGTCACCTAGTGGCTCCCATATAAAACGACAAAAATAAAAAATAAAAAGGTCTTCTAACTAACAGTTAACAGCATCCTAATCTAATAATCCTTATTCCTGGGCTGTAATTATTTTTTTCTTATCGCCATCTTTGTAATTTCACTGCACCCTGAAATTCCCCCTGTCAGGCCCTGGTGTGGCTACCCTGTCTGGTGCTGGGCTTCTCCCCACAGCAGAAGACTCAACAGAAGCATTTGGGTCACGGCTCCAGTGACCCCCCCTCTACTTTGACTCAGCTGGAGCAATGTAAGTTTATTAAAGAAAACAAACTCTGAAACGCTATGCGGCTTCAACATGCTCCTCATGTAATGTCTTGGAAGTAAAGACTGGATTATGGAGTTTGCTGGTCACATTTTAACATGAAGATGTCACCGGTTTGTGTCTGACAGGGAGCAGAGAAAGACAACGTCACCAAGTCAGATCTGTGCTCAGAATGTGTATACATGTTAACAGGAATAGAATGAGTTTTATATTAGTTTTTCCATTTATCTTTGTGGACAAGAATAAAACAAACAAATACAATGAAAGAAAAACAAAACAATAAAACTACAGTTTAAAGTGAAATCATTACAGCCATATGCCTCTGAGGATCGGGCCTAGATCTGATGCGCATCTGGATCTGATAGGATGTGATGGCACAGCTTAGACTGAGACGTGTCTAATCCCCAAGGACTGAATTATTTCATTCCAACATGCCAGATATCTGCCTCGGGGGGAAAAAATGCTACTTGATATTCATTGATCAATATTTCCAACATGCAGCCGTTGCATTCTCAAAAATGTTGCTTTTATGAAAGTGAAATCCTCAAGATCTCACATAACTTCACTTCTATTCACTTCTAAGGCATTTCATGTGAGTGGAAAGTTTTCACTTGCCCTCATTTCAGTGCACTTTCTTTTTGTAGGACACATTTCTCTTGGTGCAATGGCATAACTAACTAATATATAAAATGCATGTATGCACATGCATTAACCTCCTAAGACCCGAACTCTTTCATGGCATGCATTTTTAATTTCTCTTTGCTATTTGGACGATTGGGACCTGATAAAGAATCACCAGATTTTTTTTGTATACCTGATTTTTGTTTCTAAGAAAATTGAGAGCCACATATGAAGACATTCGTTTTGAATTTTGATAAAACAGAGGCAGTAAAATGTCCTCGTGAGTGGATATCAGAATGTAGGATTTTGGTCTAGACAACCCAAAATGTGATGTCCACATATGTGGACGCCAGGTTCTAGGAGGTTAAATACAACAATGAAAAAAAGAGAAAAAAGGTGAGAAGACTCTCTCATCAGCTACAGTTTGAGAGCTTAATAAGGGACCTAATGTCCCAACCTTCTCTAGAACTTCAGTAATAACAATCGGGGTGTCTGTTGTATTGGTGCTTTTCTTATTACTGCAGTGAAAAATGATATGTTACATAAAACTTATCCAATGATCAGAAGAGATGTTTGATAGTGTCTGATACTCACTGCAGTGGAAAAAAATGTTAACATTTGTATGTGCCATTTAGCACCATCTGTTGCCTCTGTGTTGGTTGTGTTTACAGAACTGGATGCAAAACATAGATAAAAAATGATTTACGGTGCATGGTTGTGGCAAATAAACCGGAGCTTTACGGGCTTTTCGCAAACTGGAATATATAGTTTTGTGTTTAACGCTGTGATGATTTGGATTAGCAAGCCTCAATGATGGTGTTCCTTTAAACGTTGAGGAAACGTCAGGTCTACGGGCTATGGCAACTGTAGACCAAACTAGGGATTTTGTAATATACGACTCTTCAGGTTAATGGGTGGATTAAAAAAAAAAGAAGAAGAAGAAGAAGAAAAAAAGGAAAAGCTGACCCTCTTAACCGTCTGCCAGAATTAGACTTTCCAGCGATTTTCATCAGTGGATCTGTCATAGTCTGAACACTGGCAGCAAGACACATTATCTGAGCAGAGCACAGCAGCTAGTTTGTGGATGATAAAGTGTAAGAGAGTGAGGGAATGTCTCATTGCAGCCTGATAAAGGGTTTGTTAACTACTATGACTGTTGCACGTTATATTTACAATGACATATCAGGCTGCACAATTGGAGCAATGATTGGCAAGTGGTGTGTGCCCATCAGGATTGGAGTACTCTTTATTTTTATTCGTTTTGTTTTGTTTTAGATAGGGGTACAGCACTCTCGCAGAAGAAGCTGAAAGGATGAGAGAACAGAGCCAATTAGGAACACACACATACTACCAGTGAGAGCTACAGGCAGCCGATTACACACTCTTTGTCTGCCTAAAATCGTCCTAAGATAAGTTGAAAATGTGTTAAGCACCAAAGAGGAACTTCTCCTGAAAAATTATAATCACACACACACAAATCTCCAGAAACTTCCTGAAATTTAAAGATTTTTTTTAATTAATCCTTTAAAGTCAATTCCCCAAAGCATGCTTTCTGCTTTTTTTCACTATAGCTCTCCGCAGTAACCAGACAAAGGGGAAAAACATCAAATAAATCATAGCTCAGTTGTGGATCAGCCCGCACCATTATGACCATTGTGTGAGTGTGACACCTGCTGGGAGCAACCTCTGTTCTGTTTACATCAGCCAAGTCTATCTCCGCAAATGCGTCACTACGTGTCTGGGAGCTGGCTGGATACTGCGTGGAATAACTCCACATCCAGACTACACGTGTATCTGTTTGGCGTTCACACACAGCCATCTACCAGGAGCCACCCACGGAGAGGGAGGGGGGGCATTCCTGTCTTTTGTTTAAGGAGGAAGAGGAAACCTGTCAGGAAAAGATTGTGTAGAACAGGAAGCTCTCATGGCTAGAGAGTCCTTCCTTTCTTTAGCGAGCATGAATGCAAGTAGCAGCCAGTCGTTTACACCAAAAGGATTCAATTATGATTGCATTAATTGTAATGCAGCTTCTTACTTTGTTAGACAACCCAGGCTGATATAGTCATGTCCTCTTGCAGCCGTGGGGGGTAATTTACTTCAAGTGCGCTACAAAACAATCACAGCGCTGTGGGCGATGAGCGATTTAAGGCTATATGTAGACTGACATTTTTTTTTGTCTGGCCAACGTTTACACTCTTCCAAAACTCACACCACACCCAGCCGCCACAAACTAGCTACTTTAAATTTCCGAAAGAAAAATAAATCGCATTAGGTTTTCTTGCAACAATAAGAGTGAATACAGATGCTTCATTCTTCCCAGCTCACACTTGTTAACTAAACGCGTTGCAGGGTGAACTTAATAGGGACTTTGCCATTCAACATCTGGTGGCTTCAGCCATAATGCATCTGGAATTTGACTGATGGGGGGGCCGGTAGCCAGTGTTAATGTAGACCAGCGCTCAACCAGCAGCAGCACCATTTCAAAATAGTTGTGTAACTGCACGAGGAGCAAGCCAAGGTATCGTTGTGAAGGTTTGCGGTTTAAAGTGTCGCAAACCGTGCAGTTACTGTGTGAAGTAACCGTATGACAGGCTTCCTTACACTTTCACAAATCTCCCTGTCCGGCAGCGGAGGGGATAACAGAAACAACAACCAACAGAAATACAGGGAGGAATGTGATTCTTCTTCTTTTGTGGTAAATTCTAAGCCGTCAGAGTTTTTAACCTAGACGAGATCTTCGTACCGAGCTGGGCGATGTGCCACACCACTGTTGCGCAGCTCGACACATCTATCCAGCGGTACATCCAGTCATGGCTATTGCTCAGCCCCCGCTGTCCAGACAAAACCAAATCGCTGAACACAAGTATTACTTATGACTACAGGAAAGTACAGTCTACATGGGTTTGTATGAAACAATTCATCGCTCCTTTGTGCCTTTCCAGACGCGCGTAATTATGCGCTCGGTCCCCCAAATCCAAAGGGTGATCTCTGATTTAGCCTCGAATCCACACCACAGCAGTGCCCTCGCAACCAGTCAGATAATATATATTTAAATATATGTATATACAAAAAGCGAGAAGGATACTTTCAAAGAAAGAAGAAGGAAATCGGGTTACCCGCTTTCAGACCGACAGAAAAAAGCCGCTCATCTTTGCCTGACTGGAGATCCCAGCTCACAGACGACACAGAGGAGTATTTCAAACCATTGCTTAAAAAAAAGGAGGCGCAACTTCGAAAAAAAGCAGTCTCCCACAAACTCATACACCCCGTTCTCCACCCTTACCTTAATAGTTCCGTCCATTTTGCGCAATTTTCAGCGGACCCGGACGATACCCCAAACATGACACGCTCCTGAATTAATTCCAGTCCCCGGTATGTGGCGGAGAGAAAGAGACACTTTTACCGGATTGCGTTTTTTCTTTCCTCTAAATTTGGGAAGTGAAGTCACCACTGTTGAGAAGGTTGAGAAGGAAGCTGTGTGTCACCAAAAGCCCTGCCTTCAAAAAAGCAGGATACTGTCCCAGAGAGATAAGCAGGGAAAACAATTGAGTGTTCGCTCCGCTGTTATGTTTTTCTGGTCGGAAATATTTACAGGATGGCTGCCTGCGTTGTGCACAGCCATTGCTGTGTAGCCTGCAGTAAAATTGTGTTGTGTGTTTTGCTTTCCCAGTAATGCCACAGATGGTGTGGAATGGTTTACTATTTCTCCGGCTTATGAATTATTCCTGCTCATATTTGACTGAGATTTTGTGGAAAGAGGTTTTACTGTCGCCGGACAATCTAAGTTATGCGATTGCATGTTTTAGAGCGCTTTTGGTTAACGCCTACACTTCAGACTTACATCTGGCCACTACCTCCGATTCTCTATAAATCAGCCTATTCTCTCTTTAAAAAAAATAAAAAATAAAATAATGTTTATTATATACATAGTTAAAGTGATACATTAAATAAACATTGTCTTTGAACCTAGACAGATGTTGGACACATCTGACTAGGTTCGATGTAGCTCTAAATCAAATAAGGAGAGCAACCTGAACACCTCTGAGAGGAATTGTTGTAAACTCTTTTTTTTCTATGAAGCCTTTTGTGGATTTCTTTTTTCCCTGAGACACCATTAATAAAATCCAAGCATTTAGCTCCAACCGCACTATAATCTAAGGGTCTGGGCTACACGTGTGCGTCTGCTGTTCAGCACAGGGCTAAAAGGATGAAGCTCAGAATGCATCAACATAAGCCCACTAAAAAGGATTATTATTATTATTCGATATATTTACGTTTTTGTCAATTTAATCATAGCTTTTTAAACTTCAAACTTTCTGTTTTACTCCATGTTTGCTTAAGTCTAAAAAAGAAACCCCAGATCCCCACCCCCACATATATTTCCTCTTCTTTTACCCCACGAAATTCCTCCTCATCAATTTAGACCCAATTTCAGGCACATGCTAGACGAGTAACCAGGTCTGAATATGACCAGACTAATAACACTACATTTGGTAATTCTGAAAGACGGGACACATTTACATCCAACAAAACGGGTAACTAACTTTAGAAGCCTTTAAAATGTTCACCTTAACCAAGGTTCCGCAATTGCAGGAGTCTGAGTACAAAATAAAATAAAATGAGAGACTTTCTTTGCTAAACTGAATGCACCTGGTTACAGTGTAATTAAGATAATAATGATTATGAATATTCTTGTGATTTTGAGGGGTGGTTTCGCTTTGAGGATCGGCCTCAGTGTGCACAAAAAAGAAGCTGGGAGCTGCTGCCAGCGAAGACTGGCAGCAGGGCCGGCCTGTCTGCTCTCGGCTTGGGGGTCTGGTGAAGCTGTGGGCCCCCACCCTTGGGACCACCACATCTGGATCCTGCTAAGGGTCAAGGCTTCTCCTGCCTGAGGCCAGTTCAGACTCGTGTAATTAAGGGAGACACCTTGTTTAACTCTTCAGTGACTGGCTTGGGTTGTTTTTTGTTATTCTTATACATTCCAAAGTCTAAGGTTTTCAATTTTTTGTTGTTGGGAGACTGGTGATAAAGGGGGGAAATTAAAGAAGTACTTAAGCTGCGACCTTGAGCAAGTGACTTACTATAAGGTTTTATGATCAGCAATAAAGAAACAGATCTCTTCAAACACTCCATCCCACCAGTGTGTGATGTGCATCTTTGGATTTATGTCACTTTCCATTAATAAAAATACACTCATCCCGCTGTGGTGCCAAAATCAGTTTAGGTAACATAAATAAACGAAATATCTTTGGAAACAGAGCTGCAAATTTCCAGGACATTATCAAATGATGCAACCCCCCCCCCCCCCCCCCCCCCCCCTCCTGCTTAAAGAAAAGAAAATATGTGATTTTGGAAGTTAACATGTCCTTCTGATTCAAGGCCATAACCTACCTGCCACTCTGATTTATCAAGAAGACTGGGGGGTTGGTGGTGGCAGAATCTACATAGATCATAATGAATACTGTGGTAACAAACATTTTGGAAGGCCAATAAACAAATGCAAGTTGGTTTACACAGCGAACCACAGAACATCTGGCTTGACGCTGGAACTAGACAGCCAGACATTTCTTCTTACACCACGAGCCAGTAGCTCCTCTGTCTCTCCGCTGGGGCAACGAGCCAGAGGTGGGCGGACACTATGGTGAGTTTATGTTCTGCAGCTTTTCAATTGTTAGGCCCATCCTTTTTCTTTAGCTTATAGAAGGATCTGCTGAGATTTGTCTTATGTAAATCTGATTTACAGTTAGTTAATGAGTTCAATTGAGTAATATGGTTATGGGGCGAAGACAAACAGTCTGTGAAAGGAGTGATAAATATATATCACTCCATTATATATATATATATATATATATATATATATATATATATATATATATATATATATATATATATATATATATATATATATATATATATATAATGGAGTGATATATATATAAGATTATTCTTTAACAATTTTTAAACACGAGTTCGCTACTCTTTGCCCAATGGTGTGCACCTTTGGCTATTCTTGAAGTGGGAAATACGTAAAGCGGGCCACTGAGTGTTGTGAGAAACACAACTGTTCTCAGAGTCCCGGTCCATGCGAGTCTGTTGGGGTTGCTGCTTATTAGAATGCAGACTTGTATTCAGATCATTCCTTCTCTGGGGCTAAAAGACAGCTCGAGTCAAAATACTGAGGGCAAAAAGTGGAGTCTGCAGCACATATAAGCACGAACTGTCTGGCCCCTCGCTCTAGGCCATAATTAATTTGAGATTTATTTTTATTGGAGAGTTCCAGTCTCGCCTGGCCTTAACCAAACAAAACCAAATGCTTGGCCGTGGATCCGCTTGAATGGGGAATATTTCTTTTTAAATTTTCTATTGAGGCGTGCCACATTCAGACCAACATCTCTTTGAGTGCGAGTGAGCCAGTGAGTGCTGGACTTGCACGCAAAAAAAAAAGAAAAAAAAGAAAAAAAAGGCACAGGCTAACCCTCAACCCAAACAGGAGAATAGTAACTGTCATTCAACAAAGACTGGGATTAAAGCAAACGTAAGCAACCCGGGCTGCAAACTATAAGAGGCGAGCAAAATTGAAAGTTAACTCCCGATATCAACTTTTCTCCCTCACTGATCTCCTCTGTCTCACTCCCTCTTCTATATATATATATATAAAATTTAATTTTAATTTTTTTTCTGAGGGAGCAGAAAGACTCTTTTAAATGCGTATTTTCTCCTTAAACATTCCCTGCTATTTAACTCTTTCACAACAAATCCGGAATTGTTCTGAGCCCCGAAACGCAGGATCTCTCAGCAGTGGCACAAACGCCGTTCCTGGATGAAAGGAGCCCTTATTCAAAAGGGAACGGGTCTTCAAAACATTAACAAGAAGCCCGTGGGAAAAAAAAATACCTTGATTATGAAGATATTACAGCAATTTTGCTCCTGCACAATGACTTATTTTAATGAGGCGCAATCCAGGCAATCAGACCCGTGCAGATTATTTTGATGGATTTGGGAGTGAACGTCACGCAGCCACCCAAGTTTACTTACACTTGTTGACATCTTCTAGTCTTACACACACACACACACACACACACACACACACACACACACACACACACACACACACACACACACACACACGTTGCAATAAAGAGAAACACTTAATGGTTTCAGCCACAGACATGCGGCTGTAGCAGTTGCAGGTAGTCACGCCGAGCCATGTGTGACGTGATGCAGGTTTATGTGAAAACCAGATGTGCGCTGTTTGCTTTATTTACATTTTTAGGACCAAGAGAAAGAGAGACTCAGAGAGAGAGGGAGAGAGAAGTTCGTGACGTCAGACATGTTTATGACCCGTAATAGCAGCATTTTTGGAGTAAAGAGGGAAAAAAAGTTGAGTCGAGTTTGGTAAATCACACAGACCACAGATCCACACTTCAGCACTGACTTGACAGTGTAAACATGTAGGCTTTTTCCACGCGAAGAAAAATAAAATGCCCCCCGGTAGGTACTCAGGCTACAGGTGTCAGACTTAGAAAATAATACAAAAAATAAGTAGCATTTAAAAATTTCAACAGGCGCATAAAATCAGCATAAAAAAAGCCCATTTTGGCAACAGGCGGGGGTAGAAACACTGGTTTTAAATACAAATAAAGACAGTGGTTTGCTAAAGGTTTTAACATTCAGTATCATTTCACTGTGCGCAGTCTTCAATGAAAGGACCCCAAATTGTCCCTCAAACATTACCTGATCCAAGAGACGGTGGTGTCTTACCTTGACGTAAGACGACGTGTCAGGGACAGTTTGAAACATGTCTACTTGACAGAGACAGGCCCAAGGGTGCTCAGTGTCCAATGGGCCCTGAGAAAAAGGAAAAGAAGACAAACAATTATCGAGATTTCTTTCACCATTATTTATTGATTTTATTATTTCATTTAAACGTTATTTACACTTGCTGAACTGCAAACATCCACAGAGTACCGCGTGTTTTCACGTGTTTTGAGAAGTCCGGCGTAGTGCACACATGGGTTACCACTTCCACCAAAATAAAGAGAAAGTCAAATTTGCTTAATGGCCCCCGTGCACGTCAGACTCCACGCATAATGGCTGGATTCATTCATAAAGCTCTCATTTTTTTTTCACCAGTGGTCAGCGGTATTAGATACGGGTACCTTTTAATTACCGCTGTCCATAGCTGACATTCAGAAACACCATTAGACGGAAATTACACCACTGACCTACTGCTAACATGGATGAATTACTTCATGTCGCCCAATAGGAGTTGGGCAGAAAAAAGAAAAAAGAAAAAGGAGGGCCCCATCCCAACCCCCATCACGTTTTCCCCCTAAAGCTTACCACATATTGAAACACTTTTCGCTTTAATAAGTGCAGCTTACAAAGTCTAGGGTGAAAGGGCACTTAGAGGACGGTGTTTTTTAGTCCATTCCCTCCCTCTGCAATTATTAGGAAGGCAACGGCACACGGCACCAGAAATGGCTCTTGTGCTACGTGATAAAGCAAATAAATGTATATGGACTTGCAGGACGCACCATTAAAGCTTAACATATTTTAACAAGGCGTACGGGACATCGTCGTCCTGTTCAGCAGCTATGCTGCGATGTGTCATGATTAGAAGCATGCAGTCGTGGCCATATTTTGATAATCGATTTTTTTCCCCCTGCTGTACACATTTTTATTTTTGATGCTGACTCCAGACCACGAGCCTTTGGCATCTTGTAGAAAACACCTGTCAAAAAATCCAAGAAAAAAAAACATGTTTATACCAGAGAGTCACAGCAACACAAGCTCTCTCTATGTGCAGCGCAATTTCGAGTCTCTTTTTCGTGCCTCGTGATAAATTGACCAAGGAAGAGTGCATTATACATGAACGTGGCACGGTTTTAAATCCCTTTATTTTGAAGTTTGTTTTTTTTCTTTCGATTCCTTCGGGCAAAAGCAGAGCTCGCCTCATAAAGTTCCCCAAATGCATCCAATTTCTACGCGGTAAAAAGACCATAGGATACAGCATCTGCAGCCAATTAGGCAGAGGAGGACTGGTGAATAACGGCGTGAACCTTCCTCCGAGACAGCCCCGTGGGCCGAGACCCCTCTAGTGTTACATTTTAAGCATCTTACCTTGCTGTTATCCATCACAAACGAGAGCCAACTGATTTTCGGCTAATACGCATTCCATTTTGTTTGTCTTACCTTCCCCAAAGTTAGACTGTGAAGAAGTGGCTTGACAAAAGATTATCAGGTTATTGCTTTTCGATATAATTCGACCCTTAAGTGGGAAAAATAAAAGTCTGATGCAACGATACACGAAGATTAGCGCAACTATTAAGATGTAGCTGCTGCAGTTTCATTTCACTTTTGGAGTCATTCCGAAACGTCCACTCTCGCTCGAGGTGCAAACTCTACATCCGTTTACGACGTGACTGGGCATCAATAAAAGCAATAAAACAAGCAGAAGTGATTTATTATCCTCCCGCATTCTCACCCACGCTGTGCACAGTTTACACGACTCCGTATTTTGAGGATTATTTTTCCTCACTCACCTGTCGTTGTTGTGCCAGACGCTTGATCTCTCTTTCTTGCTTTCCTTTTTCCGATTGCAGCTAATCACTCCCCCAATTTTAAATAATTAGTCCCGTCCAGGCAAAACCGTTTTCCGAATGATGATGACAGTGAGTTATTTTGAAAGGGGCAAAAAGGAGCGCCGGCTGTATGAATGGAAATGTTAGAGAGATTGAAAAGCCGCGACCAATGAGCAGAGAGAGAAAAACCTCCCCTCGCCCGGCGGTGTGAGGCCACTGAACCATGAAATAAGGGAGAAGCAGAGAGAGGGAAAGAGCGTCATAAAGGTGATTTATAAAGCCTGTTGTTGAAAGAAAGTGTCGATATATTTTTTAAGTGCAAAAAAAAAAAAAGATATTTTGAGCAGCTTTATTATTTATTACAACGAGCAGGCAAATATCAGACAGATGGCACATTGGGCAAACTTCAAAAAGAAACCAGAGCCACCTTTTGTGTTCAACAAACTTGTTGTTACCTATCCAGAATAAAGTTGTAAACAAAGTTCGTTCGTGGGTGTAATTAAAACATAAAGCAATTTATATGACAGATACTGAGCAAGCCTAAAAGTGTTATCCACAAGAAACTGACTTAGTGAGGAAATCTCCCTCTGCCACGCAAACAAGCACCCCCTCCAGTTATTAATACTGATGCTAATATTAATAATCAATTATCTCTCAGGAGTAGCTTTTCCGTTCATGTTCCTCTCTGTCCTCACGGTGACAGTCCCCGCAGGAATAAAACAGCAAAACGAGTTCCTTTTCCTGCATCTGACCCCACTCGCTTCACTAAATTCATTTCCTTCACGTCTCTGCCCTCATCTTCGACTCGTAGTCCTCCAAAGGGTGTGGGGGCAATTCACGGTGAGGAAAGTCGCCCAACCATAGCATTTTATAGCCTCATCAAGGTTGCTATTTCACGCAGGGCAACCAAAGTGAAACAGAGAAGTTGGTTGTAACTTGTTGCGTGCGAGAGCCTATAAGATATGCTTAAAATGAGTGTGAAATGTTGGATCTGATGCGGCTTTTTTAAGACCTCTCATACTTTGTAACATACTTACATACTTGTCAGAGCAGAGCTGTAATGTCCGCCTCCATAGCCTACTTTTGTGATGGGATTGCTTCAGGCTATAAAACGAGGTCAAGAAAATAAATACATTTATGTTTTTTTCTGACACATGTCTTTAATGACAGGCGTCCGAAAACAGTCTTAAAACGCTAAGATATGGCCTACCGAGCGCCTTCACTCATTCTTTTACAGTGATGGGGTCATCTGGTAAAAAGGTCGTCTTTCATCACCGGCTAGACCTTCTGTTTGTTGCACCGTTTCCTAATGCAGTGATTAAGAACAACAACGCTGATAATAGTGTTCCCAGCATGAAACAATTGGCGGAAATCCCAACATCCTTTTTACTGAAAAATGGCATTCATGCGCCTGCTTTGTTGCCTTCCTCAGGGTACAGCAGAAGACTTTTCTAACACATTTGAACAGCAGCTACTACAGTTTTACAAAAGAAATAGACAAAAAACAACAACAACAACAACAACGAAGACAGAGTATATGTTCATCTATATGCTGCACAGTGCAGGGTTTTATTAACATCCAGCTGTCTCAGTCCAAAGAAAGCCCAGGCTTTTATTTATTTTTGTTCACTCTCAAATCAACACTGAATGCCTCCCATATTTACTGAAATCTAATTTTTGTGAACAACAGGAAACAGAAGTTGTCATATATTAACACTGGGGGACAGTTTTACACCTATAGTGTTGCGCTATCTTGCACTTTTCACTGTTGTTGTTTTTTTGGGGGGGTTTCCCTGAGACTGATAGTAAATGTGTAATGTGGCTCATTATGCCTCCTGCTAATGGTCCAGGCAAACATGCTGGCAGCTTTATGTGTCTTGTTTTAATATTGTTTAGCATCTAAGCCCTAATGTTGCAAACAGAATCTCATTGTGTGCTTAAGCAAGCAGACGTAACCCCTCTCTGCCGCCGGTGCCGAGCAATCTGCCATCAGCAGTTTTGCCACAAGCAGTCGACTGCTAGTCCTCGCTCTGCACTGCTATGTTAACATTTGAGAGCGCCTCTTCTCTTGGGATTCACAACAGAAACACTTTTATTTGAGATGATGCGGGCAAACCTGCAGACATCTGTGATTGCATCGCTCAGAGTAAATGAAGCTCCTCGCTCTGAACTGTAATGAGTTATTTATTTAGCTGAAGAGGCTACTGAGAGATGATCTGAAGATGGAGATTATTGGTCCAATCCAAACCTTTCTTTTGTAGCTCCTGGGGGAGAGAGAAAATGGCAGTGTGGCACCAGGGAAGGCAGGGCAGAACCTCAAATGTTTTCACGCAAGCTCCCAGGCACTTATGATCCAGACGTGGAACGGTGCTTTTGCACTGGGCTCATGTTCAAAAGAGTGAAAGCCACTATATGTATCTTGTGTATGTGTGTGTATGCCTGTGTGTGTGTGAGTACGCTGAACAACAGCAAGGAGATGGCAAAATGTAAAAAGTGACAGATGAGGTTCTTTTGGGAAGACTTCAACCATCTACCCTCTCTGAATTCTCGAATAAAACAAGCTGAAGGAAGGAGAAAGTAAAAGTTTCTTTTCAGCTGCTTGCAAGGGCAAAGACACTAAACCAGCACCAGAGTGTGGAGTGAAAACAACAAAGAAACAATCACAAAGCTGCATTCTGTAGGTCCATAGCAGACAGCAGCCCACTTCTGTGCACGTGTGTGTAGTGATAATTAGAGAGGGGAAGTATTAAATTAAAGCAAAGCAGTCATTTTATGAGCCAAGCATTTATGAAGGTAATAGCGTCCCTATAAATCAACGACCTCCCGATGTCTCTTAATGTGTTTCCCCTTCGTCAGGTCCGGAGAAAAGCACTGATACTTCAACTATTTGACCCCCACCTGTTCAGTCTTGGTATTTTCGCTCCTGGGAATAATGCTGAGACCAGAGCTTGGGAGTGGTGTTGAGACAAAACGCACGCTGCCACTTCACACAGTGTGTTCTGGTATGTCTTTAATCAAAAGAAGAGTGGTCGGTGTCTTTTTGTGAGACACCTTGTCCACATAATTGCTTTCCCCAACACCACAAATTGGTCTGAATTCACAGTTCAGCCGTAAGTGTTGGCACACCCTGCCTCTATAGTCCAGACAGGACATGGGAAACCAAGGTGCTCGCTTTACATTTTAAATCAGTCTCACTTGCCAAGGGGGGAGTCATCCCTACACGAACAACACGAGGCTGAAATAAAGCCCCAGAAAATGACTGCTCCTGTGGAAAAAAAAAAACAGTTGGGAGAGTGAGAGCAGGAGGAAAGCAGTGCCATTTAGAAAGCCTAAATCATCCCCTGAACTATAAATCCTGTGACCACTCATCATTCAGCAGCATTTTAAAAACCCCTTAAAGAAAAACACTGAGTGAAATGAATATGCTGTCACCTCTCATTTGGGTCTGGCCCACTAGCTCAATAAGAAAAGTGTTGTTCCCTGGAAGGCTGCTAGTCTGAGCTGAGCTCTCAGGTTTAGGGTTTGCCCCTGTCCCTCATTCTCAATGCTTTGAGGCCCAAGTCTCTCTCGTTCCTCCCCCACGTCCCCCCAGACATGTCTGACAGGCTGAACTCGATGTGGGCTGCTCACCAGACTACAAAAATCATTCATCTGTGGCTTCAGACGGTCAAATCTGGATCTAATAAAGGGAGCCTGCCTATTGATCCTATTTACAAGGGACGGCAGTGCAAACTCTTACCACTTGGGGGCTCTGTAGCTCAAGTTTGTGACGGCTTCTTGATCACTCTGGTACAGTTGCTCATCATAGGAGATAGGAAGGGCGAAATCTTCTAAGTAAACTGATGTGATTTGTTATTGAAACAGCATCTATTCCTGTCTTAATAACTTTTTTCACATTGATTTTCTTTTAAATGTCTTTTATCTAAAGGCAGCATTTTATATAAGTGTGTTAGCACAGATAAAAAAGAGATATTGACATCTGCAAGATAAGACATTCCTGTTCTGGACTATTTGAAGCTTTAAAAACAGAACTTGTGGGGTTATTGAATCCAAAGATAACAACAGTCTCCTCCTTTTCCAGCCATGACACAAACAACCACGTAGAATCAAAAATAAATAAAATAACCCATGAGTGTATTATGTATCGATAATGTCGTTTCCAGGTCGTTTCATTCTAAATATTAGGAGAGAAGCAGAGTGAAGGCACGGGGAAAATCCTCACACTGACAGAAAAGCCAGAAGAAGCATCTAAGAATGAAATGGGACGCATGGAGAATGAGTCAGAGCTACTTTCAGGGTTGTGTTTACGTGTCGGTGAGGGCACTACCCCAAACGCCTAGGCAAAACCACAGCATTCCATGTAAGTCTTAAAGAGACAGAGCGACGCTGTCATCGTGGGTATCTGGGGCGTAAAGCGTTAACATATGGAGAGGGCTATTTGAGACAGCTGGTGAGAGGCGCAGAATCAGTAGGTGGCTATGCCAGCACTACGATGGCATTCAAGTTGGGTGTCAGGTAATCTCTGAGAAAGTGCAGATTTATGCATTTTTTAAAATTTCACATTAGTTTCACTAAAATTGGACTCTTTTTTTCTTTTTGATTGAAATCCAAACAGACTTGTGGCTTGTGTCTTGCTACAGCTAAAAAAGAAAAAGGGGACAAAAACACAGGTTACTGTGGCTACATTTCGGAGACACTACAGAGGGCAGAGTTGAGCCGTGAAACAAGTGCGAGGAGAGGAGAGCTCCACACACGAGCAGAGGCAGGCTTGTGTTTGAAACTTTTTCTGTATCAATCACAAAGATTTGATTTAAGATTTGCCAAAAAAAATAATAAATAAAAAAAAAAAAATACCAGAAGGTCAACTACACAACCAGTATTTCTGCCTTGCTAGCACTGCCATGCTAGTCCCTGATGTTACACAGGTTTCCAGAGGTTTCTAGGTAGGTGAACTGAGGTGTATTCTTGTATCTAGTTTGTAGTTTTAGCTAAAATCCTTCACAACGTGGCAAAACTGGCGCATACAAGAAGCTAGTATTAATTCTGAAAGTGTCTTCACTCAACATACAGACAGCAGAGTGGCTTGAGAAGTCTGAAGATGACAGGCCCAGTTTACATGCAGAGGAAAAAAAAGCTCACTGCTAGGAAGAGCACAAACCAAGACGAGAAAACGAGAGAACGGTGTAGGTGTGAGGAGAGAGGTGAGAGAGCGGTAATGGTGTTAATGTTGACAATCGGTTACAGAGAGGGCGAGAGAAAAAGAAAGTGTGTTGGTTCAAGGGCGTTTTGCAGAGAGGGGTAACTGGGAGGGAACGAGAGGATGCAGAGAAGGAAATGAATGGAAGTGAGGGGGGGCAAAAAGAGAAACAGTCTGTTTCCTCACTTAAAATCCAGGGCACAATATGGAAATCCTTAAACCGTCAACGGTGCTCTAAAAATAGCCCCCTTTTTCTGCACAGTAAGAGTTGGAAGTGGGAGTAGGAGTAGGAATGAGTGAGGTGAGGGTGAGCGGTGGCGTCTGGCAGTTGGAAATGGTAGAAACAAAGAAACACCAACCTGCAAGACAGCTGTGAAAAGCAGTGGGTCAGAGAATAAGAGGCCTCAGATAGAGAGAGAGACTAAGTGTGCAGGACTGAAAGAGTGAAAGTGGATGAGAGACGACCCCGATTGAGATGAAAGACTTCCCTGTAAAACTCTCTTTGGTTCTGGAAATAGTCAAGTGAAATTGGCTGGGATCAAACCATTGCTTACCTGTGGCATACAAGGAACTTGGTGAAATTAGCAAGTTTTGTTTTAACTGAGAGAATTAATGACACCTGTGTTTCTGATTTACATCACACATTCAGGGAAGGACTGAAAACAGCACAGAACCCCTTGAAAACGAGCCACTGAAAAGCAGCTCTTTCTTTGCTCTCATCACCCTGATAACCCCTCCTCTGCAGGTTACTCCACAGCCCATCACTGGCTAAATATATGCTGAACAGAAATGCTACTAGTGGCTGCATTATTATCAGTATTAAGACTCTAATGAGGATTTTGTGGTCAAAAAGTGGCCACAAAATACAAAGGTAGATTTGCAGACTCAGTTACCTAACAGATGGAAGCAGATGGTTATCTACAACATGACATTTCCTTTGGTGACTAAGCCCATGCTGTTTTACATGTGCTTAGTCACACACGTAAAATAGCATTTCAGAGACAACATTTCAGAGACACTTTGACAGCCATCATGACCCTTAACATGGCTTCACAGCCTTGCCCATTGTAACGCAGCACTATGATACAGCATAATATGAGGCTTTTAATGTCACAGCTTTCCTCTTAAATCAGATGGAAGCTGGTTAATGGTCCCATATCCCTGATTGGGTTGCTTTGCCTTGATATACACTAATATACAATGCATAGTGTTGCACTCATAAACAGCTCAGGACGAATGTGCAAATCTCAAGTTATCGGATGAAAATCGTGTAATCTCTCTGTGTTTATTTCTGGTAGCACTGAGCACCAAATTCCAACCCACGTTCTCATATTAAGATAATCATTAATAACATTAGTAATAAATATTATCATTAAATTTTTTACAGACAGGCAATTTTCCTGGTTCTTGTAACTGTGCTGTGATCATACACTTTGATCCAGTGGTAATTAATAATTACAGATATATTTCTAATCGTTATTTCCTCTGCCAAATTTAAAAAAAAGAAAAAGTTTTTAAAATATAGAAGAAATATTTTTGAACTGACAGTATGTATAAATACCAGTATGGTTTCGTAACAAATCATAGAACTGGAACAGCTCTTACCAAAGTCATCAGTGACCTGAAGAGCAACAGTGATTCACAGAGTTTCATTCTGACTTCTGCTTGATCTCACTGTTGCCTTCGACTCTGCTGATCTTGACATTTTAATTCAAAGGCTTCATGATTCAGTCAGGTTCTCGACCGCTTTCATACCTAAAGGGCAGCGGTTTTTATGTTTCAATAAGTAGTTTTAGAACTGCGCAAATAAAACAGGTGTTCCTCAAGGGTCTTCTCTTCGTTCATTGCTCTTTAACTTTTACAAGCTATTGCTTGGTACTGTAATATATAAAAACATCTCCTTTCACTCTTATGCAGATGATATACAGTTGTACCTATTATTTTGCTCTCAAGATCTATAAACTCCGCTGATGACACTAACTGCTGGATGACTAGAAACGTTTTAGACCTTTAGCCAAGACAGAAATATTTTTTCATATATATCACAATTATTTCTAAAACAGTAAGGAAGCATGGGCGGTGATTTTTGTTTTGATGATCATGTTAATAAAGTCACCAGAACAGCTTTTTGTCACTTAGAAAAATATGTGTCAAAAGTTAGAGCATTCTTTTCTCAGCCTGGCTCTTGGTCCATGGATTGCCGGCATATTTAGAATGAAGCAGAGTCAGTCATACATGGAAATTTGAACATATTACCCCAGTACTGAGGACATTTCATTGGCTCCCAGTTCAATAAAGAATTACCTTTAAAATCCTTTGATTAGTTCATAAAGGTCTCAGTGATTTGGCCCTTCAGTACATCTCTGAATGGTTCAGTGTATAAGCCTCTCTGGCCAGGTACATGTACAATTTTGCTTCATACCTGATATGGCTTCAACAAGAATCATAACATTTTATACTTTAGAGACTTTCTCCAGACTTCTGCTAAATTAGGTGCTGGGAAATATACAGCAGTATTCATCTGTTTCTTTTGACTAATAAGTGGGCTGGAGCCTATCTTAGCTATCATAGAGACCGAGGACAGGTCACCAGAGCCAATAGTCATTCAAACATAAGCACAATTAAATGTTTTTCAACAGCTATGGTAACTTTCCCTTTACACTTATACTCATTATTCATACTTGACTTATCTGTTTCGTTTTACATCACATTTAAATACGATGACCCTGAGAGAAAACCGAGGAGGGCTTGGCTTAAACGACCTCTAGAAGACTTTTTGAATATTAACGAGAATAGCAGTTGACTGAGGTAAGTCGTTATAATTTAGTCCAGACCCCAGTAATTGTCAGTTGTGTCCCTAGCTGGCACGCGGAAAGTCAGAAACCTTGCCCCTCGACATGTAAGTCACTGTTTTTCTTGCTGCTCTAAGCACGTTATTCCCCCCCCATGTACTCCCTGTCCTTCTGTCCGTCTCTCTCCCCATCTGTCTCCCCGATTGCTCTCCCTCTACGTGCCTCCCAGGCCTGCCTCCCCACCTCTCCTCTCTCGCTCCAGCCTTTTTTTTTCCCGCTTTCCTAATGAGAGCGTGCGTTACGCAGGCATTCAGAAAACCTCTGTTAATTACATGACAAGCATCTCGTTCTGGGACACTAATGAAGAGGGATAGCGAGCTGGAGACGCCACTGGAGTGGTGGTGGTTGTGAGGGTGGTGAGGGTCAGTGCTCACCACTGGGTGGGGTGTTTGAACATGCGTGTGTGAGTATGTGTGTGTTTGAGGGGTGTGGGGATGGGGATTTTGGCGCCAGGCCAGCAGCTTATCAACCAGTGAAAGTTGGACTGTGCATCTAGTCCTCTCCCTACATCTTCAGACTGCTTGCCTTTCATCTTACTCTACTCCCATCTTTTTTTTTTCTTTTAGTGTAGAACATCAGTGTTTTGATTTGTTTTTCCTAAGCACCATTACATTTACACTTATCAAAGAATGCATTAGCTTTGAACAGCTTTGACTATGACACACACAACTGCTTGATATCCTGATATCGCGAGCTGTGCTGGCCTTTTTTTGGGGGGGGGGGGGTGTAAAAGCCAAAATTCATAGTGTTAGCTTCAGCACGAATCAGTTTGTCATGGAATTAATTAAACAAAGTATTGACTGGCAAAAAAGCAAGAGCTACAGTTCGTGCACACACATAGCTTACTAATAAATCCACACACAGTGGAGTCAGAAGACCAGTGGGGAAAGAGAGCATGAGAGGGAGAGAGAGAGAAGACCTAGGCAGAAGTCCAGCGACTCAGCATGTGATTTGGAGGAACTTGCTCTGTCAAGAGGCACACTCGAACAGAAGATTGCTGTCCCGTACCATCCCTCGTGAAACGGTTGAGAAACACAAACCATCTGGAGGCTATAGTGCACACTCTCAACCCATCAAATATTGAGGATGTTTGTCTGATTTACAGAGCCTATTTAGAACTGTTTGGACAACTTGGCTGAAGGATTGGTGCCTTAATTAAAAATAATATCAAGAGCTAATATTGCCCCCGAGACCTTTGCCTCGCAGTCAACAGTGCAACAAAGACACGGTTCTGTGGCTGAAGATGAAAATCTGAGCCACAAGCACTTCTAAACGAGTATAGTCAGGCCCGAAACAAAGGCTTCTCCACATTTGTGATTTCACTGAGGTTACTGTCCCATGTGCCCCCCCCCCCCCCCCCCGCCCCCCTCCACCCCACCCCTTTTTCTGTCTGCTGATGCCAATAGCAACGTAGGCTGTTCTAGGCCCAAGTCCACCACAGTGATGGCATATTGATACTGTCATAAAACATTACATTCTTGCTTTATTCATTAGAACTGCGCTTTAATCTAAAAATATCATGGGCAGAGAATAAAACAGAGTTTTCAACAGCAGAAAGATTAGGCCTGCACTTCTCTCGCTGAGCACCACAACTCGGAAACGCTGAGGCCCAAAATAGATGTTCCTCTCATAAAGGGCTCCTTCTTTGTAGTCGACATACAGCAACAACATCTGCAGGGCAGTTTCTATGGGGGGAACAGATTCGGGCAGGCTATCAAAGAGAGGCGATCTCCTGTGAGAAGTGGTGGGTGGAGGACTTCCATATTCTCCCTCTCTCTCTGTCTCTCTCCTTCTTTTTTTGTTCTCCTCCCTCGCTCTTTTTATCTTGCGCTTCCAAAAAATCTGTAGCAATCAGGACGATGCTAATAAAAGACCATTAATATCACCTGTCAGTGCTATCTTTGGAAGATCCAAAACGAGAAAATGAGACAAAAGGATTCAGTCTGGAGCTGCTCAACAAGATGTGGGATACCAGTGGAGGACAAACGGCTGCAGCGCTTGAGCAGTGAGCTGACAGGAAACCATCAAGAAAACAAGAAGGATGATGAATATTCCTATGTATCGTAACTAAAAGGAAAAACGTAGTTTAAAGTGATGCTTGAGAACTGTGTAATTTCAGTATAAATATTAGCATATTTTATATAAGGGGTTGTGTTTCAATATGGGCTGTGCATAATGCTGTCATGACCTTAAGTTCACATGGTTTTAGATAAAATAAAAACAAGAAAAAAATGTATTAAATGTTGTTCTTCTGGTAAAAATAACCCAACATAAGTTTAATTCAGAGCTGATGCAGATGCAGTTCAAACCAAGAGAGTGATTGTAAAGGTCGTAAAATCCTGCAGGTTGTTTGACTGATGGTTTTCACCGACTGCGATGGCAAGCCGTTCACTATCTGTTTAATGTAAAACATGAGCAAAGCCAGCAGACGGGCTGAGGCTCTGAGCGGAAAAAGATGGCACCGTAATGGGGAGGTGAAAGGCAAGGGGCAAAGCGATGATAGTAGCTTCATGCAGAGCAGAAGTGTATCTGGGGCCTCGCCTTTGAACTGGTGAGCCGGCTAATTGAAACAGCATTGCCAGGGCATCGGCTGAAGATCTGGATCTCATTCACCCCCGCTTTTATTCAATTTGGTTTCATCACAGGGGCGCGTCTCGTGCTTTTTCTCTCCACATGGCAATAAGTCATACCCTCGCCTTTTGCCCTCGACGTGTTGCCCATCTGTGTCCCCTGGGGGCCCAGAGTGCTGAGGCCCTGAGAACGCCAAGGGATTCAGATGAGGTCTTGAGAAAGCCCCTTATGGTACTTTTTCACGCCTCTCACCTTGGACTTGACCCCCACCCCACATCCCCACAGCTCTTCACTCACTCATACACAGACACACACACCTCTTTACCCCCCAGACTTAAGATTTACTGGTAAGAGCAGTGGTTGTCAGGAGGTTTGGACCGTGCACTTTCTAATTCAAACAAATGCGGCACTGAGGTCACGCTATTATCATGGAGCCACAAGGTGTTTCAGATGCCTCGCAAGTGTTGAGTGCTGAGCTGATAGAGAGAGAGAAGAGGGGAGAAGAAGCAGTATGTGTGTGTGTGTGTGTGTGTGTGTGTGGGGGGGGGGGGGGGGTGCTGTTAGGGAGCAATGCTGTGGAAAGCTTGTGAGTTTTCAGCGTGGAAATAAGCAAACAAATGCAGCAATGAATAAGCAAATAGACAGATAACACTGCCCAATCTCGATTACTTATCACTATCCTCTATCAGAACATGTGGATGTAGATTTTGCCTTGTAGTGGGGGGCTTCTCATTTCGCAGAAGAGCAGTCAGTGTTCCTACCACTGCTTTAATCAGTGTCCTGCATGCACCGGCCGACGCTTGCAGTTAAAGGTTGGAGGATGATATGATGGTCAGTGATGTACAGTAAATAAATATGCAGGTGCTTTCTGCTAAGACAAACTGATCTAACAGCCACAGTTTCCTTTAAAAGGTAATTTCAGCCGATGCCAGATCTAAGAAGTCTGGGATACTGTGCCAGGTTACGATAATACAAGAATGTAAAATTGCTGCTTGACACACATGCTCAGACATCTGAGATCCTTGTTTTAAAGAGAGAGAGAGAGAGAAAATTGCATGTCAGACAAACAACGGTGTCAGAGGACAACATCACAGGAAAGTCAACAGTTGCAATGATAGTCAAAACCTTTGTTTTTTGCCTCCCTGCTGTTTCCTCCCTGTCATGACTCTGATGGAGGACGAGGAACAAACAAACCAAAAGAAAAAGGAAATAAACAAACCTAAATCTAATTTAGCTAAAAAAAATGACACTGTTATATTTACTGAAAGAGAATATAGATATTATAATCTTTTGAAACACAAGCTGACTGAAAATAGAGGAAAAGCTACACATGGCAGCACAGGTTCTCTACAAGTTTACACCTACTGTGGCTGCATGTGAACCACATGTGAAGTCCAAAGACTACATACAGAGGAAAAATTGGATTTGGAGAGGATCACCGTAGGACTGAGGGAGGGACTAAAAGTGTGCATATCATTTCTTCCTCCGTGGGATTCGCTGCGAGGCAGGTACAGCATCTCTGCAGTCCACCGCTCAGCTGTCACACTCAGCTGTCCAGCGCTCACAGGAAACTTTTAAACACCGCAGTCGGTAAGTGCAAAGTTGTTGTTTTTTTCTTCTTCTTTTCTTTCTGCATCTTCTTACAGGTCAGTGGTAGAATTAAGAAGACGCTGTTATTATCTGCGCTCGTCGCTCCTTTGATCCACGAGAGGGAAAGTGTTGGCTTTAAAGTTTTAGTTTTTTCCCGTCAGGAATTCTTCCGAATGCGTGACGCGTTGTTTCCGACCTGTTCCACCGTTACTTATTTTGCGCATAAAAAGTTGCCTTCACGTTTTTGTTTTATTTTATTTTCTCTGAACAAGAGAAACTTCAGGATTGCTAATTGCCTTCAATTAACGGGCTTTAAACTGATTTCTAACAGAGCTCCGAAATGTAGCTTCATATATAAATAGCATCTCTTCATATGACTAAATGTGGAGTTAGACCTATATGAATGTTTTATCTAGCAGTGATTTATTGATTTTTTTAATTGATTTTTTGCCTTTTTCTCAATAAATCAGAGAGACTTGAATGGCTAAAAGTAAGGCATGCGTTTGATTGACAGAAGTAATTATTCACTTTGTGCTATTTTTTTCTTTCTACGGGAATAAAAGCATTTGAATCTTTTTTTAAATTTATTTATTTATTTATTTTTGATATGCCGAACATCTGCAAGCATTGAGCGGCTGCACATCTTTCTGTCAGCAGCTGCCACAGACTAGAAATGCCAAATTGCTTAACATATGAATGTGACGAAGATGAGACCTGTATGAAACACAACACTGCCCATATCACAACCCACCTCTAATGCAGTCCTTCAGTTCACTTTTCAGTCTCTTTTGTTGGTGCTGCTTTGAGTAAACAATGTTAAGTGATAAGCAGAAGCGTGGAGGAGGGCGGCAAGGAGAGGAGGAGGAGGAAGGAGGGTGAAGGAGAAGAGGAGGAAGAAGCGAGGTAGATGAAAGGAGGAGGCAGACTGGTGTAATGGGAGGGAGGAAGATAGTGGAAGAAGTGGTGGAAATGTTCCTTAGTGGATGGATTTACATCAGCTGAAATTCATTTTTGTTGAGAACATACCAAGATTTTCTTAAAAAAATAACATCCTGTCAGACTTAAACCATGAAGTAGCGCAATGTGAGATGTTGATTGATTGACTACGTGTCAATAGAAATAAAGTAACGCAAATATATATTGTAAATCAAAAACAAATGTAAAAAATGGCATGAAAACAGGATGTTGTGTCCCTGGGCAAGACACTTTACCCTACTTGCCTACTGGTGTTGGCCAGAGGGGCCGATGGCGCGATATGGCAGCCTCGCTTCTGTCAGTCTGCCCCAGGGCAGCTGTGGCTACAACTGTAGCTTGCCTACACCAGTGTATGAATGTGAGAGTGAATGAATAGTGGTATTGTAAAGCGCTTTGGGTGCCTTGAAAAGCGCTATATAAATCCAATCCATTATTATTATTATTATTATTATTATTATTATTATTATTATTAAAAAAACAGCTCAAATTTCTATTTCCCTGTATTATCTTGTCTCCTTCTTGACCCCCTTCCCTCTCCCAGCTTTTCCTCTCTCACACACCTATGCATACATGCACATATACCACGGACCTGCACACACAAAGTGTAGACAGCGTGTGACGGATAGGCTGCCTCTCTCTGCCTGCACTGTTTGTACGTTGATCCCTTCAGCAGGCCCTGCTTCTCCTGTCCACAGTGTCCGTGATGAGTTACTACATGGATCCAGTTTCTTCCTACCCAGCCCTTCACCCCTGTGACCGTCTGGGCACACTGGTAAGACCTCCCTCGTAAATTATCTCTGTGTTAAGACTGCCTCGGCTACCTACCACACAGCCGTCCACGAGTGTGAGCGAATGAGCGTTTGTGTGTGTGTGCAAACTGCTCAGTGCAGGAATGTGTGCAGGAGCATTAGAGTGGTGTTCTTGTCAGTGTATTAGCAACTCTGGATTCCATCACCTTACAGGAGGATACTCTATTTCTTTTTCAGTTCACTCCACCAGGGTTTGCAGTAAAAGCGCCTGTATCTGTACATGCTGTTCCTCATGATTTCATCAAAAGTTAGGAAACAGAGCTGTTGAACAAGACAATTCTCTACACGGCTGTGAAATTGCCCTTTCGAGCTCCTCTGTGTTGCACAACAAGCCTGCACTGTGTACTTCTCTTTAGCAAGTAATATTGTAAATAATGAGACCTAGGCCTCCAGCCTTGGCACTAACCAATCAAACTGGAGTCAGGCAACCCCAGCAGACCAGCACTTTTCTCAGCTGAGCCACCCACACTGTGCTTTGCAGCAGTGTGTTTGCAAGAACCCTTAACACTTTCCAAATGGTAGTGCTGAATACAAAGTCAGAGACAGTTGCTGGGAACATTGGGATTCCTGTCAGGTGAGCATTTGAAGGGTGAAGGCCAGTGTGCTGCAAAATAAATGGCTCCATTTGTATGCAGAGCGCCAGCACATTAGGATAATAGACTGAGGTTACATGCAAATGGCAACCCCACCCCGTTCTAATACAAAACACAGAATGATGCCTCTCCCTGTTTCCTAATTGGCTCAGGTGGTGGGGCTTGCCTTTGAAATTGAGACTACTGTATACAAGGGCAGCTTGGTCAAAAGGTGAGCCCATGTCACCTCGGTAGCTTTATTCTCTTGAATTTACATAAATTATCAGCAAAAAGCAAAGGCTCTGATATTTTTTTCTCTCTTTAAGACAATATCTAAGTTCTATGTATTTCACAAAGGCAGTATTCAGAAAACAGCTGCAAAAAGAAAAAGAAAAACTCAAAGAATCACACAGCTTGTTGAAAATGAAATTGATACAAATGCAAATAGTTTCATTTGTAACCTTACCTTTTGTAATGCATTGAATTAATCCTTTTCTTTACATATCTTTTTCACGCAAATAATGAACACAATGAAAGAACCCCAGACATGAAGGATGGAGTGAACAGCAGCAGGTTGCAGGGGCTGTACCCAGAATCACTCATTACCTCCACAATGTACAAAGAAAACTCATTGTTTTACTCAAAAATGAGTTGCAAATTTAGATTTTGGATCTAAATTTGCAACTCACTTTTCTTGCACTCCAAGTTGTTTGCGTGGACATATGGATGTATGATTTCAGACACGGCTATTTTTGGAACTTTACATTTTGTCTTTGCAGAAAAGCAAAAGTGCAAAAAATTATAACCTGTTAACAACACATCATTTGTATTAAGTATATTAAGAACCCTTATAGACCACATTTCAAGTAACACAAAGGTATGTTTAATTAAATCTGCCTGGTTTGCTAGCAATAGACAAGGGCTTTCCTCTTAAAACCACTCGGTGGTAATTGAGTATGTGTTTGTGCGCATATGTTTGATTGTGACACAAATGTAGCGTCTTGTAACAGTGGGCGTTTCAGTTGTTTTTACATGTGCACTGTAAGATTTCTTCACCATATTGCAAAATATGTTGCAATATTCTAAAGTTATGCCTTTCTGTACATGGAATGGTCTAACTGGATTACTGGAGTGAGGCCAAACACAAAAATACATCTAACTGCGTCACATACATGCTATATAAGAATGCTGAAGTCCTATACACCAAAGACTATTCAGTTCTGCAACAACAGTAAGCATGTCATGCTCTGACTGATTAATAGGTATAATGTTTTGAAAAAAAATGTAATTTTCACACATTCCACTACACATAAACTCAATGTGCTTCACATAGATTATTAAAACAAACAGGATGCTGCTAATACTTATACTCAAAAATGGTGAGCATTGCAAGCCCCACATCCAAAATATATGAATTTTCATTTACAGTAGTCGACAGTAGTCGTCCCCCTGAGAAATTACTTGACCCTAAACTTCTATTAGATTTCCCAATACTTTAGTCCCTAAAATAACAGGTAGGCCATATAAAAGCATGCATTATAAAGGCAGGCTCCTCCAAATATAGGCTGACCCCGACATTTAAAGTTGTTCTACATGAGCTGAATGAGCTGAATATTATGGTGTCGATGGTATCTGCATTGGTATCTGCGACAGCCTGTCTACTCCATAAATCCTCCATGTGGCTCCCTTCTTCCCTATCTAACTTTCCCTCCTTTGCTGACTGACTTGATAGAAAATGCAAATCTCTCAAGAACCTTGTAAACTGGCCTCCTCGATTCTTTGGTCATGTTAGTCATCCATAAAACTAGATAGCTACTGATAAATGGTGCAGTGCTTAAACAGGAGCTGCTTATCAGATTGCCAGTCACTCTGTCTGCTGGGGCTGTCACTTACACATGTGACATAAATCATAGGATGCTGTAGTTATATCCAATTATATATCCAGTTATATAAGCCGTCATGTGCCTGTGAGAAAAACGCCAGTTTTAAAGAATGCTATTTCCTGATGTTTTTCATGAGTGGTCAAAGTTAGATTTTGATTTACTAAAAATGGCTATCTTCTTCGCCACTGTCTCTTGTTTCCTCAAAGAATTTTATATCTCTTTAGCCCTGCTGCCAAGTGCTGACTTTAGACTTCCCCCCCAGTGCAGCCTCTTACCGTAAGAGTCTTACGTGAACAGTTCTGCGATAAGCAGGATAAAACAACAGAGCAAAGATAAACTGAATGAGTCAAATTTAGCTGCAGGGGTTATCTGTATGTGAGTACAATGAAAAAATGTTTCCAAAATACAAGGTTACACTCTGGGACAAAGCCACCGGACAGCTATATTGATAAGCTCATACGTTAACATTTTTCATTGGTTAACACATCAAATTTAGCTGCATAATTATTCAATGGAAAGGCACACTAACCAACAGGCTTTTCCTCTTGTTCTTCAAGGGTTCAAGTGATTTTGGGTGATTTTAAACCCTGACCATATCTTTTATTCTAACACTCACACACTACAGAAGTTTTAAAAGGAGCATTTTCCACATACATCCTCATTAGCTATGCTATCTGAGCTCACTATAACCAAAATCCCAATTAGGAAGACTGTATAACTTAATGTTAGAGGCATAAACTAAGTCCATACCACATTTTGTGTTGCTAACTGATTTATTTAATGTTTATCAAATAAAAAGTCCCCATCCCTCGTTTGTGAAGTTTGGGTGATTTTTAAAAAGATTTCTTTTAAGAAAGAATGAGCAGTTGCATGCAGAGAATGCATGCAACTGCACATTCTGTTTGTCATCTTGTGGATAAATGATTACAAATTAAATTTTGTCTCCATTGTTCATTTTGTCTCCAGAGGCAGAGTGGAGGTGTGGCAATGGGCCCACAGACCCAGCACCCAGGTGTGGTTCACCCTCATCAGCAGTATTACCCATCACAGCCCCTTTACCCTCACGATATACCCCTGCAGGAGGTTCCGGACGGACGTGAAATGTGCCCTACAGGTAAGAAATCATCAGTCTGATGTCAAGTGTATGTAGTATTTATGAACTGATTCTCAACCAGGACCCATAATTTAACAATTTTTAATTGTGATAGCGTTTTGATCAAGTTAACCTTTTACAATCAAATGTTAATGTTCCTAATAGACCCTTAGTTGCTTGATAGAAACATTGTCATAGCTTGTATGAAACCACAAGATGCAGAAGTGGTAATCTGTCAGAAAATAGAGATTACAATTTGCCTCCTTTTTATTCCTTCTTGTATGTGATTCGGCACTACAACAACAAAGAGCAACCAAAAGAGTTTGTATGCTAAATGGATTCATCTCTTCGATCATGGCACACCAAATCTTGCTCATTTTGTTGTTATAACACAATAAAGCTATTTTAACACATGTATTGTCACCATGAATGTCAAACCCCGATGCCTGTTTCAGTCAGAGCTGACAGCCTTTAACTTATCATCTTCCAGGTACAGAATAGTGAAGGTAATTGTCTGGAAAATTCACACCAAGCTGAGTGGACATCTTGTGCTTAGCTGCCTGCATAGGCTCTATGAAGGAGGCATCAATGCTTAAATAAAACTGAGTATTTCCAGTTATGTGAAAAAAGTCCCTGCTGTATGCTAGATGGGGAAAAGGGGAGCTCAGGACAAGGGTCTAACCTGATTGTCATCTTCCCTAACCCGCAACCTAACCTTAAACCAAGCTTTCAAAAGTAAAATGTGATGATTTACACTGTGGACATGCGTTGCTCCTATTAATAGAGACCCCAAAGTGGAACAGATTTATGTTTCCACAACTTCAGTATTGCACACATTTAAGGACATGCACACACACACATGCACGCGTGCAGAGTCTCAACTTGGCCTGTTGTTCTGCGTCTGCTGCACGGGGGATGTTGGTGATGCTGACCCTGAGGGCAATGCCTTTACCAGATACCCTCATACCCCCCTCTCTTACGTTCTCTATCTTCCTCCCACTCTGTTTCTGGGGGCAAATGCTCTTCATTTTTCTTCTAACAGCCCTCTCTTTCTAGGTTTTTTTTTTTCGTTCATTGTTTTTCAAATTAGTTTTATTTTAAACTGGAACATTCCTCCCAGTGCATTTGCCTGCGTTTGACTCTGGCCTCTTCTACTTCTCAAAAGTGATTGATGCTGTTGGACTGGGACACACGCCACGGGAGTAAGATAGGGGTGCTGGGGGGCACAGGCTTTCTTCCGTCACCTCCCTGAGCTGGATGCAGGGGCAAGACAGGGGGCCAAAGGGCGGCCATCTTTTTCCCAAGCCTCTGGTTTGGTCTCTGGAGAGGTGGAGGGGGGCTAAGTGCTTGTGTGTGTGTGTGTGTGTGTTTGTGTGTGTGTGTGTGTGTGTGTGTGTGTGTGTGTGAGAGAGAGAGAGAGAGAGAGAGAGAGAGTATGTGTGTGTGTGTTTGTACGTGTGTGTGTGTGCATATGCTTGCATACGCCAGTACAAGAGGGAGTCAGGATTTGATGGGATTTGCTGATGTTTGTTACAGAGACACACTCTTTTGGAGCACTCACTTCATTCCTCCCAGCGCTAAACCATTGACATAAACATTGCTAAGTGGAAAAAAATGACCGAGTGCTGACCTTCTTTTTTTTTTTTTCTTTTCTCGTTCTCGTCTCCAAAATCCATGGAGACCGCAGGTCTCAGAGCATTTGAGCCACCTGGAGATGCGGTTAGAGTCATTTAGCTCTTAACAGCAATGTCATAAGAACTGCTTTGGTTTCTGTCCTACCACCATACGCTGTTATGAGTTGCCGTTAACCTCAAAAAGCTGCTCAATAATCTCTGACACAGTCTCCACACCCCGAGCCGTTGATTTGACTCATTTCTTTCAAACTGAAAAAAACAAAGAGAAACTTCTCTTAATAATTTCACATTTGCAAATTCTGAATACCCGCAAACGATTTGTGTAGACTTAGAAATACAGGTGCAAACAATTTTAAGTTTCTGGTGCTGTGCAAGCAGAGCTTTGGAGATTTCTCGTATTTGAACGCATACTTGTTCTTTTTCAGACCACTGAGGTTTTGCCAGTTTTAAATTCTGTTATTTTTTCACATCTGTAAACCCCCCTCTTTATGTATATTCATGTAACAAATCCATTGGCGCTATAAATATAAACACAAACATGTCATGTCTGTCTTGGATATTTGGGATGAAATATTTTGTGTGTCTTTTAAGGTGGTTAGAGCCTGATTTTGCAACTGAAGTCACTATTTTTCCCCTTGTGAATGGACTGGGTGTGTTTAAAATGAAACGTGTTACTGTGAGAAAGAAAAGATACAGAGCAGATGTGAGGCAGGGATTTAGGATGTTACATGCTTGGCCCTGAGCCCAATGTCACACACACTGCTTCCTGACAACAGCCATGACATGGTAATGTTTACACTAACCCAGCTCTACTCTATACTCTCCAACACTCACACCAAAGGATCTGTTGCAAACGCCCACTGAGGAAATTCACTTTATGTGCATGTGTGAGTTAAGTATGCGTGTGTGTGTGTGTGTGTGTGTGTGTGTGTGTGTGTGTGTGTGTGTGTGTGTGTGTGTGTGTGTGTGTGTGTGTGCTAATAAAAGAGTGAGGGTGCATTTCTGCACAATCTCACCAAAATCCAGGCACAGAAATCACACACATGCAAACACGCTCCACCAACATCCTGGAGTGATACACACTCGCGTATTCATTCATTAAATTCACACCCTGCACTCTTGTGTGTATTGTATTACAGCATCCTTCCATTCAGTGAAACAGGCACACACACACACATACAGGGAGGCGCACACACACATACATTCACTCCCAGGCTCTCCTGAGTTCACTGTACATTTAAACATGCACTCCCATTTAGTACACGCAGACACAGCTGTGATCTGGCACTCAGAGACCATTGGCCTGTGTTTTATATGATGTGATTTGACAGCTGGACAGTTGCAAGAGGAGGGGAATTGGGGGGGGGGGGGGTGGAGTACAATTTTAGGAGAGATTATGGATAGGGAAAAAGAGAAGTCACAGAAGTGGGACTGCAGTGGTGGGAGGAGAAGAGATGAGGGGAGGAGGATCTAAGATGTGGGGCCTTGAGTGGAGTTGGGGGGGGTTCGCCTCTGATGAGGGGCACGTCCTCACGGGCGAAGGCCCATTTTTTATTTTCTAAAAGTAAACAGGCAGCCTGCGGGGGTCTGGAGGGTTATGGGAAAGGAGGAAACATTGATACTAATCAGGCCAGCGCACACTTCCCCCTCTAACAATAAAACAAAACAAGAGTGGAAACACGGAAAAGCGGCAGACAACTGCGGGGGAATGGGCTACACAACTGTGCACATTTGAAGCGCATGGCATGGTGATAGAGCTAAAGCAAGAAATGCAAGTCAATAAAAATAGTGAAGAGTTCATCTGCTTCTACTACACTGCACATTTGTAGTTTTATTTTTAGATGTCTGAACCGTTTGAATGAGTTTCCACATTAGGCTTCTGAGACACGGTTTACAATAGAGCCACTCTGGAATCTCTATCCCATAATTCAAAGTTCTGCTTTGGTTAACTGAAATCTTGAAATTATTTTTTTGCTTCTTCTCCTTTGATGAGCCATTTTCTCCAATGCTTTTTAAAAATATCACTTGAGATCGTCAGAAATGCATTTTTCCCCTTTTCACCTACAGCTTTTGGCATTGTACCCTGATTGAAAAATGATTGCTTTCTTCTCTGTTAGTGTTGTAATTTTATTTATTTATTCTCTTTTTGGAAACGCTCTGCTTTTAAGTACCAATCATTTTTTAAACTTCCCTTTCCCAGAGTTCTACAGGCCATATTTCTAGGAAGTGTTCCTGTGGTAAGTTCCTCTTGATAGCGCAGTGACTAATTACAAACCACTTCAGTAGGAGAACATGCAGTTCTGAAAGACATGCAATCACTGACGGGGGTGATGATGCAACAGATGCCAGCTCACCAGGAAAGGTGGTGCTTTAATGAATCCTGTGATAGACCTCCCATTGTTTTAATGTTTATGTCGTGAGCATAGCAATATGCAGAGCTTTTAAAAACAATGAGCGTACTTTACCAGTAGCGGTAAAAGTGAATTCCTCTAACTGTATCCCGTAATTTGCGTTGGTTGTTGAGTCAAGTCCTCTTTGTAATAGTTAATGGTCAGTTGCTCACTTTAGCATTTTAATATAAACTGAATTTATACAACAATTAACCAAAGGAAAAAAAAAAGAATCCAACAACTGCTTGTTTCTTAACTGAGTGGATCATTCCTTTGGGCGTTGCTATTTACTATGATACACAACCTTCATTTTTCATATGAAACATAGAGTAACACTGATGTATGATCCCTTTAGCTGTGAGGACTAGCAGACTGCGAGACTGTGCTAATAATGGAGAGGAGGGAGGGAGGGAGAAGAACGCAAGACAAGTAAAGGGAGGTCTGGGAGGCAAAGAGACGCGGAGGGGGGTGGGGATAATTGAATTATCTGCACAATGGAGTGATGGGGGGCACGTGGTGCCGCTAATGGAGGAAGAGATGTCCTTTTTAGCGGAGCTAATTGTTCAGAAAAGAGCTGAGCCTTTGTTCAGGGAGGCCCTGCTACTTTCCCAGTGCACTTTACATCCACACAATTTAGCGGCGTGTGTGCACACACATATACACAAAAACACATGCACGCGCACAAACACATTCGGGAAGAAAAAGATTTTGGAATGCGAGGCATAAGAAAGAGATGTGCACAAGCACAGTAGACATCTATGAGCAGAGACAGACTCACACATACAGGGACACAGCACTCCTGTCCCAGCTAACCCTCTGATCTCAGCAGGAGTGCATCCAGCCTGTGGCACCTTCAGACAGCATCCACCACAGATAGAGCTGAGACTGAGCTGTTAGACAGAAGCCACAAGGACCCCACTGTTTTACTGTTTGACTGTCTGCCCTGTGTGTGTGTGTGCGTGTCCCATATGTGTGTGTGTGTGTGCTTGAGTGGCTGTAAATAAATGACTGACTGATTACATGCTAAATGGCTTCTATTCACGCAAATACCATACCCATCAGATCATAGACATTCTCTGGGACTTTGGGATTTTATCCCAGTCATCTTTTAAGGCTTCGCGTTTGTAAATGTGTGAGAATGCACACGCCAAACATCGAAAGCCTCAGAGCATCCAAGGCTCCTGCAACTACTGCGAGGGTGCCGCCATCAAAGACAAATATCACTTGACAGCTGTATGGATTGCTCTAAATCAAATAACCTTTCAGTTAACTCTGTGAAAAGTAGCAGGTGCAACGGTTACATCTGAGGATTATAGACAGGCAGAAAGCACAGATGTGCCAGTAAGAGACTGACAGCAAGCAGCAGCGAGGAGAGAGAGAGAAGGCTGTTTTTGCCCGGGGTGCTATACAGCAACACAAATGAGTGAAGGCAGCTAACTGTCAAAACCATGGAAACAGCATTTGCCAGGTGAAGAAAAAGAGACACTGCAACCAAAACTTGTTTGATCTAGGACATGTGTCCTGGGGGTACTGTACATGCATGAGACGATCGTTTCATGTTTATTGCTAAAAAGAAAATGACACAATTGTTTTAGCAGTTGCTTATGGAATTCAGATTGTTCAAAACTGTGTTATAATAAGCTTGTACGACTGATGATGAGAAGCTGATTGTTTAGCATTTAACCTTTCCTCATGTCAGAGTGCTGTTCGCCTTGCTTTTAAGGGTCATTGTACACCAGGCAATGGCCACTGCTCTGAGAAACAGCTCAACAATGTACTAACATAATATAAATATATTCAGATGCATAGTGGAGCCAAGAATTTCAAGAGCTTTTGTAATCACTTTTTAACAGGATTATTATTAAGATATTAGTTTACCAATTAGTATGCACGTTTCATCACTAAAATCAAATGAAATATTAACAAAATATGTAAATCAATAGAGATGGACAGGAACAAAGTGAAAATCATCCAGAGTGTCACCAGCCCAGATATTAGTCAGCAACACCATTAAACTCTAAATGGCTGTCCTTAGGCACAAAAGGACCCAGGCTGTCCTTTTAAGAGCAGATACAAGGGAGTTCATTAACAGAAGACAAAGAGGTTCAGTCAGAGCGTTTGAGAGACCGACGTGCTGACTGCTGGAGAGCTACTGTTTCTTCCTCCATTCTTCTCCTCCATCACCCCCTCTACTTTAAAGCCCCCCTCCCTCCCTGGTGAGGCAGCTTTTCTCACCGCAGAACCCACCAGCACTCCTCACAGATGAGGCTCCTATCAGGGCAATGAAACCCGATCCAGGGCTGCTAATGGAGTCGGTGAAGTACCACCAGTTGAAAAAAATCCATGCATGATCAATATCCCTGGCTCCCCAGCCTCCTCCCACATCGTCCCATTTAGACGTACAAGTGTACAAGACATGCAGATGTATCGTGTGGATGTGCATCATAGGATGTACCATTGATTCATTCTAACTAGGTTTCTTAAGATGGGGCTGGCTGTGGGATATGTGCTCTAAAGAAAATTATTTACATTTTAAATTTCTTACAAAACCTGGTTAAAAATGAATCATCTGTTATTACAGCTTCTGTTGCCATGGGAGGTGCTCCTTGATGGTAGTAGCTTGTGAAGAGTGGAGTCCTACTGTGGCAAAAAGCCCAGTCTTTCTTTTGTCTTTATTCTTTTTCAGCAGCAGAACAAATACATGATTCAATTTCCAGTGAGGCATGGTCATTGTTCCTGATTATTGGCAGATAAAAAAAAAAAAAAGCGAGCAGAAAACTAAAGAAAAAGCAGTTTGCATTTCCCAAACTAGATTTTCATTGACGGTCTCGGTAATGCAGATCGATTTAAACATCCAGACAACTAAACCTCGCATTACTTTTGTGCCTTATTTTTATTTTATTTTTATATCTTCATTTTCAATAAAGGTTAATAGGGCAACTGTTTGTAAAGACAAACTTTGTTATGACTGTGCTGCAGCAGCATAAAGAACACAGACGTGGCTGACTTTTATTGATCTCTGCAACCTGAACAGGAAATACTCTGAGGTGTTTATGAGGGTGAGTTACAAGTTATGAGGATGCCTGGACCCACAGAATATATAGGACAGAGACAGTCCAGGTTCTTTTAGCTCTTAGTAACTTCATCTCAGCTATATAGCTTATTTGTTTTGAGATTTTAGTAGAAATACTATTTCCACACATTAATAACTCTGATTTAATAACTCAGACTCTGATTTATAGATCAACATTAATTCATTCCTAATGGTTTGGCATGCTAAATTAGGTGATAAAGACGTTTTTTTCCGTTAGTCTCTCTTAAAAATATGTGTATACATATTTAAAATGTTCATCATCAAATCACCAGCGTGTTTCTCAACATCAAGAGCAAGGCGCCGAGTGCGTACGATGACGTATGTAGGCTGCTCGGGGTCACAGGTAACAGCTTTCACATGAGCTGGTGTGTGTGTGTGTGTGTGTGTGTGTGTGTGTGTGGGGGGGGGGGGGGGTGTCTAGAGGGAAGAGGTGGGTGTGGGGTGGGGGGTGGGGGTGGGGGGGTCCTTGTAATTGAATTGTGAATCAGCTAGCAAGTTATTCCCAGTCACCGCCCCCTTCTCTGTCGTCGCACTCTGGTTCTTCACAAATGCAACGCCCATAGCCACAGATACAGAGGAGGGAGTAAGTGAGTGAGTGTGTGAGTGAGTGAGTAAGAAAGAACGAGGAAAAGAGGGAGTGTGTGTACCGGAGAGGGAGAAAGATAAGTTAGGAGTAAAAGAATCTGAATCGTTTCTTTCTTTTCCATTTCTTTTTTTTAGTGTGAGAGGAGAATATTATATATATATATAAATATATATTTTTTTACAAAATCAAGAACTGATCGGGACGCCAGAGGAGGAGGAGAAGATTTTTTTTTTCCTTTGAAATATATTGCGCTTTTGGAGGTGTTAGAATTAAAGAGGGAGGCGGCGTTATTAATTCACGCTGATCTGATGATCATGACGGCAGCTGTCGATATGAAACCGACGTTAACAATCATAAAGGCTGAAAAAATGGACGGTGAGTAATCTCAACTCTTCTGAGCGCTTTGACAGCTAACACGAGACTTACTGTACATTACTCCTCAATGTTTCTTTGTAACACAAGCGGCTGTCTCCGGATTACGCTCACAGTAAAGCACGCTGCTAATTCTCGAGAACAAGTAGATGAGCTGAGAGAGGGACATAACGTCCTGAACGCATTTCTTTGATGAAGGCGCTGCTGGTTGCTCAATATTGGACTCTACAGGCAAGACTTGAGAAAGATGAAATCATGCCTGAGGGTCTAGAGTCTTGCAATAGACTGTACTGTATGCATACATGCATGCGTGCGTGTGTGTGTGCTCCGTATTGCTAGAAATCCGGCTCTGACAGGTGTGACTGTTTCAGATGTGATGATGTGCTAATATGAAAAAAAAGTTAGGACACTGGACTTTTTACATTTATGATCAGTCATCACAAAGCATGCTGCTTTGCATAGCATTGGCAATTTTTACTAGTACATGCAAACAGCAGTGTGACTTTTACTGTTTATGCATGTGTGTAGCTGCCACTTTAAGACACGCTGTATGTTTTATGACAGTTCTCTGATGATCTCAAGCATGAACAGCTATCCGAGTTAAGTTTTGCCACATTTCCTCTTTTTGTACAGATGGTAACCCTATCTCTCTAATCCTGCTTTGATCTCACCTAACACTGACCCATATATTCCATGCCATGCTGGAGAAATCCAAGGCATATTGCCCAGCCGGCATGGGAGACAGGCAGTGGTGCCTAATAACCCCCTCCCCTCCCCTCACCCACCAACCAAACTGCCTCCTCTTTCTCCCTTTCTTCTCTGCCTCCCTCCCCACCACCTCCTCCTTTAGTGGCTGAAACTGACTTTCCAGAAATCAGGAGAGGCAGGCTGAGGTGATGAATCTGCAGTGCTGAGGCTTGCCTCTCTCTTAACTCCACTGCCCAGAACCCTTTGGATCACTCCAGGGGTAGTCCAGGGCGCAGGCAGGGGAGGCCGCAACTGTAAGCTGTTTTCGTGTTGGGGTTTAAACCTTTGCGTGGTTTCACTTCTCTCTTTATCTTTTTTTTTCATAGCATATGGTGGCACGTTTGCAGGATTTGCATTCAGCAGCTTTTTACATTAACCAATCCCCCTGTGCTTTTGCAGTTCAGGTGCAGAGAACCTATTAGCAGAGTAGCAAGCAGCAGTGATGCATCATGGAAATCTGATACTAATTGCTAGTGCTGACCCACTAAGGGGCTGTGACTCACCACATTAACCGCCTTCTCCCTGCTGTCAATACCTGCAGAGCATAGATTCATACATGCACATCACACAAAAGTCGCAAATTCTGCTGACAGCTGCAGAATTGTTGCCAAAGCGTAGCACAATCTTGCAAAAGCATTTCGCAACTCTCGCTCCTACTTACGCTAAGTTGGGTGCACTCAGGTCAAGCCAAGCCTGCCAAGGAGCAGTTCACAACTTCACACAAACACATCCTTTCTTCACCTCCCTCTCGCATGCATACACGCACACACTCACGCACACTGTTCTTGTTTACTTCTTGGTGTTACCATAGTCGCAAGATAGATGTACTACCAATGGCCAAGGCTGTTCTTCAGCCTGATAAGAAATAACAAATTTAAAGGCATGACCAAGTTGCACTTGCCCTTTGCTTACAGCTTACTGAAAGAAAGTAGTCCACACAGGTCAAGTTCTTGGACTGTTACTGTGAGAAGCACCTCTGCAGCAAGTGGTGATGGCAGCTCAGCTTTAGCCCCGTCAGGTCTATGGCATTGTTTTGAATAACACCTGCAGTCACACACTGCACATGCATGCACACCCTGCTAACAGTCTTAAGTGGTTTCTAGCCCACCTTGCTCTTTTGTTTGTTTTCTTTTTTTGACGGAAGTGACAGCAGAGGTAACTCTTTAAAAGTCATTCGCGCAGAGGTAAGCCCAAAATAACACTGCTTACTTCACTGTTATGGGATTCACTTCGAAGCACCCCAAGCTTACTTTGTTGTGACCCAGCCGGTGGGGTTGTTGTTGCTGAAAGCACTCTCTAGCCACGAGGAAACTTCTACAGAGACTAATTTGAAAGATAGTGTAGAACATTACCTCACCAGGCGCATTGTAGTACATTTGAGAAACATTTATTATGGCTGCCCAGTGATGGATTTAATATTCAACAGAGTTAATTATTTACAATACAGTTTTTAGACCTGAATGAGCAGTCCCTTGTTTGTTTATGTCTCTGCCAGGCCTGAAGGTCGAGGTTCAGTGAAAGACAGGAATGTTTTGTGAATATGCCCTGCTGGGTGGTATGCATAGAAGCATAGAAATAGCTTTGGCAAGGTTCAGGTTTATCTGATCAAAAATGCTGCACTTTGTTGTAACTGGCAGTTCTGACGTTTCTTCCGAGAGACCTTATATGGCATCCAAATCCACACTTTAAAAAAGGCAGCAGATGCACAAGCACATACAGGCCATGGCAAAAACAGTAGACTCATAGAAGGACTTCACCTACTTTCTCTTTCATGGTTCCTCTCATGTTGGTGCACTGTGGAGAGGAGTAGTAGCTTGAGTCAGGAATGAGGGAGTTACATAAGTTTTTTTTTCTTTCTTTCTTTAGTGCGTTTGTGACAGCACTGCTTGAGTAGCACAGTGTAATATATGCCAGTGTTTGAGTGTGCGTGGCTGGCTAGCAGCTGTGCAAACACTGTTTGGGTGATCTGTGCTTCTCTTGATGTGGTCTGTCAATGAACTGGGCCAAACAGAGCAAACGGGTCAGTTTTTCTTCTGATGTCTGGCGTGTCGAACTATCTAGTTTGTGAGATCAAAACTTTAGTCCAGCCTCACCTACTTAACATGAGGTTTCATTTGAATGGGATTCGACTGTCCCTAGAGGGCAACAGATATCAGTTTGCTCAATGGGACTCCCTGTGACAATTTGGCTTTCACAATGACTCTTTCTTTCTTTCTTTCTTTCTTTCTTTCTTTCTTTCTTTCTTTCTTTCTTTCTTTCTTTCTTTCTTTTCAGTGTTGCACAGTGGTGCCACTTTGTTTCATTAAATGGGTTATTCCCGCATCCAGTCAGCCAACCATTCACTGGTTCCTACATCTGTTGCGTTGCCCATAGAAACATAAAACCGTTATGGTGCGTGGGTCTTTCTTGATGCTTCCCTCGTGACTACACACCTTAATATTTGCTTATAAAGCTTAGTCATAAAAAAGGCGTGCTAGCTCCACAGACAGCAGTCGACTAAATAATAAGCATATGGTGAGTAAGGGGTTGAGGAGCTACCAAGGTGTGGCCAATGAGGCTACAGTAAATGGCTATAAAAGCAAAAGAGATCACAAAGGCTAGAATGCCTTTCTCGCAGCTTCTGATTTTATTTGCATTACATAAAAACACCGACAACCAAAGCAAAGGAGAGAGGAACAGAAAGCATTAAAAAGCATTTTTTGTTACTCTTTTCAGTCATTCACCCACCCACTGACTCAATTCCTCCACTAGCATTCTTCCCCCCTCCTTTCCCTTTCTCCCTCTGTTTCAATGTCTTTCTGTTGGCCACATGAGTTTCTCTCATGCCCTTGATGTGGTATATACTGTAGTGAGTTCCCGGTGAATGCACTTTGTCCCATCCCCAGTCATTCCTAGTTTGTAATCCCTGAGTCATGGGACTAGACGCCTGCTACACCACACGCCACTGGCTATGCGCCGGTGTTGATTAGCTTACAGCTATCACAGTCCTCTGCCCCTCATTACTAGTATGACGGGGAACCCTGACTAGCTTTTCACTGTCCAGAAAGGCCTTCAACAACTGCCCACGGATCTCTACATTGTCGTGAAAATCTTTTTTTTCACAGAGTTTCTGTTTTATATTTCCACATTTAGTAGCTGTGTTTCCTATAATAAAATGGAAACTTGGCCGGTTTAGGAACACGCCTGCTTTGGGGATCAGTCCACTGTCTTTAAAGGTAGTCGGTTTGTTTCAGTGCAGATGTTCGGCTGTCCACAACGAAGTCGGATAACTTATTTTGCTCGGCGTGTGCTCTACATTGTGCTCACTTTCTTCTCTTTTGTCTATGCTTGCTTCACAACACCTGTTTTCGGAGTTGGTGTGCATAGCATGCTGCTTTTGTAATCAGGTGAGCAAATGGGGCACAGCCACCGAGTGTGCCCATATCAGACCCACAGCGTCAGATGTATGTAGATCGACCAGCCCGCCAAAGCAACAGATGACAGAGAGGGGTGGTGTTTGCTTGGCGTTTAAGTATGATTCTGCGATGCCTGTAATGAGCGACACAGTCAAATGGAAGACATATGTCCAGAGTGTGTGTTTTATGGGCTGTGTTAGTTAGAGTACTTTTTTTTGTATTAAACATTTCATCACTGTTATTTTGTCGTAGAAATTGGGAGTGTAGACCATTGTTATTTTTGCTTCACGTAAGTTCTTATTGCAGACACTTCTTTGTTGCTCTGCAACGTGTATTTGTTTTATGTGTGGTTTCAAGGTAACTGTGACCACATTTTGAATCACCAGCAGGAATTTTACAAGATCTGGTCATTGCTTTAATCATGACCGGTCACATTGTCAAATGAAGCAGCACGATATCCCCGTACGTCCAGTCATCCTTTGACTAAATGAGTCACACCCTGTCTATGTATGCTTGTCTATGTGAGTGTGTGTTTAAGAGAGAGAACTAAAGAGAGTGAGATAAGATATTTCGAGCACCAGTTTACACAACTGCAACGTTAGTCTCATGTTTTTTGAAATCACTTCCATCTCGTATTGCAAAACCCTGAGTTGTAACTTTCCAGCTATCAAAATCCTAGTTTAAATCTTTCAATCAGTACAGTCAGCCAAACCTGAGAAGTTTCACAGCATCGTGAAAAGCGTGCATATCTTTATAAAAAAGATAAAGGAAGAAAGATGTGGCCAGATGTTTTACGCTCCTATTAGCTGTGGAGCTGACACGGAGCCCAAAATAGAAGAGCGATTCATCTTCTTGAGCTGAGACCATTTTGCCACTCAGACCGCGAGTCATTTTTGGTCGCATTAGAGGAAAACAAGAAAGCTGTGAGAAGCACATTGGCGATTGTAAAACAGAGGTGGAATGCGAGGCATGCAACATGAAAACATGGCGGTCTTGGGAGAATTTATTTATGAAGTATCCATCTGCCGCCCAAAGTTCGCCGTCTAACAAGCAACAGTCTTTTTATATGTGTATATGTATGATGTCTAATTGGACCCAACCGTTACAAGCATACATGTTGCAAACCGTAAGCATGGTTGTGTTGCAGACGGCTCCATCCAAGTGTGTGAACGTGCATCTTTATACTGTCCCACATGAATCGTGCGTGTATCAGGAACCCGATTGCAGAATGTATCAATTTGGACTAAAAATGGGGCAGGCACCATGTTTTGTGGAAAAAATGCAACACAGAAAGTAAACTGTTTGTCAGATATGTCGTGTGTTTGGTTTAACGCCTAAACAGTTCCTCCAGAGCATCCCATGTCTGTTTATAACAGCAATGGAGCCTGGACATGGCTAGGCTAGCGCCACCTGCACTCTGGACTGTAGCACTTCCCTGTCAACCCCCCCCCCCCCCCCCCTTTTTTTTTTTTTTTCTCCACTATGCACTGATGCATAAAACAAGATGAACTGATCTTATTGGACTAAGTAAGTAAAAACAGACCTTTTCACACTGTTAAAGACAGACCAGTGCAGCTTTTAGCCAGTTAAAGTTGCAGCAAGGAGCCAAATCCTGCTGAAAGCTCTTTATTTTTTTTATTTTTTATTTTTCTAGGACAGAATTTCTAACAAGCTTTTAGCAAAAAAAAAGAAAAAAGAAAAATAATGTTAAGTGTCTCTTGGTGATGGCGTGGATCAAAGTGAATGTCATATCAAGCACCGAGGCCATAGCATAAACAGTAGCGTTAATGCACTTTCACATCATGGGCTAATATGATTTCAGAGAAGGAGGGAGTGGAGGAAAGAAAGACAGAAAGGCAGCTATGGGGTATTAGTCTGACTTATTGTCTGCTTCAGTAGCCAGTGTGTCTGTGGTGGTGATGATCCTGGGCAACTCTATTTTCATGGCCAAAGACAGATGTCAGCAATACTAGGCTTGTCCCGTACAGCAGCTTTACACCACCACAGGCTTGTGTTTCAGGAGGGCAGCCAGAAGGCAGTGGTGAAGATCTAAGAATAAAACTAGTTATTCAGCACTGCTGCCTGTGATGGTGGGATTGTACTGGTTTGCGCGTGGGAGGACTTCAGCCTGACGTTGTCCTGCTTCGAAGCATGCTAAGGTCTGCTGCCGGTCTGGCCGGCTTCATCGCCTTGCATACACTTCAATTCCTGGTTTCTTGGCATTGAGATGGAAATTTAAACAGTCTGGCTGACTGAACAAGCAGCCCTCTTAAAACCAGACCGCCACCCCGTTCTTCTCCTTTTGCTCCACTGCAGCCTTCAGTCACCACTTTATCACTCTGTGGTGCTGAATGGGTCCCCTTCATACCAGCCGAGTTTATGACCCTGCTTTTGCAGACTGGGGGTCTAGATATGTATCTCCATCAAAGGCGTTCTCACATACTCCTGTCACCTCTGGTCAGCTGTGGGCTGGTCTGCCTTGAAGAACTAATTATAAGCTCTTAACTATTAACCAGGAGCTCCTGTTTTTTTTCCTCACAGCTTGCCGTAATCCTGTTTAATATGTACGTGTGTGCATGTAGGGATAATCAAGAAGGGTATAAGCCCATAGTGGTTATTATGAAATGTTTTAACCCGAACCCGAACCCTCAATTCACCTCACCTCCCACAGGAAGTGGCAACTCAGCCACAGGAAATGGACTTATGCAGATCTTTATAAAGACGTCCCCCCCCAATGTGCTAAGATGTGCGAATAGCGGGATACCCAAATTGCCACAATCTGATATAAATAAACGGCTATGCAGTCCTAAGTACTGGCTCCTTGCTATTGACAAAGGCTATCAAAAGCCCAGCTTTGATTTACCCTTTCAGATCTTGTCCTTATTTTTTTATTCACAGTCCGATCTTGCTTCCTCACACCAACACACACCCACTCATAAACTATAGGCCTATTTATAGCTCAATCGCATGATAGAAAGCATATTGTCCCTTATTTGTTGGGTCTGGTTGCCTGCTCTGTTGTATCATTGCATCATTCGGAGCAGAGGCAGCAGTCCAGGCTTTATGAATGAACTGACTCTCCGCCAGAGGCTGGGAGATGGCACCGATCCCACTGTGATGTCATGCCACAGACAAGGAGAAGAGAGGGAGCTTTATGAAACCTCCCATTCATTGGTTTCGCTCTCTCTCTCTCGCTCTTTTTTTTTTTTTGCCCACCCCTCACCCAACTCAGTCACCCATCACCCACCCAAGATGCTTTCTTGCTATCTTCCCCAGCCCTGTCCCGCCCTGCCCATCCGTGCCTATTCCAGCCCAATAGACTTTGGCCCTGGCTGTGAAAATCCCAATTTCACACCCACGCTCTAGCGCACAGGCAAAGACGGCCACTAATTTGGTGTGTATATGTATATGTGTGTTTATGTGAGTCACTTTAACAGCCTGAGGTGCCAAAGAAGTACCTCTGTCTAAAGTTGGGTTGGGCCTTGCTCACAAGGGCAGAGCAGTAAAGGTGGAACAGCCTCAGCGAGAACCCCTGGGGGAAATATCGTCGTCGCACTCAGTAGCTTGTCCATTACTCATTTCATGGCAAGAGGAGAGTGGCTAATCAATACCTTTTACTGTAATCTAGACTAAACATCAGTCTCAATTCGTCAGTGATTCTTAGCATAGATGAACTTAATATGGTTTTTACCTCATTAGTAAAATTGGTTTCATTTTGTACATTTTGCTGCAGAAGCTCTTTTTCTTTTTTTCTCTTCTTTTAAGTCAGATACTTGTCAGTGAAATGCCATAATGTTGCCTGTGATTTACATCCATTCCCACATTTCATGAGCTAAGTGGATGGGACTCATTTTGCGGACAGACCCACACAGTCTAATGTGGAAAGTGATGACTAGTGGATGCTCTAGCTCTCAGTACATACTGACCGTTCTCTATCTAATGGGGCTCGCAGGCATTGAAATCGTATCAGGACTTCATCATTTACTCGAGACTGTCTAGATCCAAGCTCGCCTCTCTCGCTAATGGATGCACATTGTACATTAGCACTGCCGCAGATAACTTTCATATGGATCATTCACCATGGAGACTGCTCTATTATCACTTCACTGTTACGTTTAGCGTTCTCCTTTCAGCCTTGCTGAACATTCTGCATCATGTTTTTAGGAGATCAGCTCAGATCAAAAAGAAAAATTTACAACAAAGTAGTGTATGTACACAAAACACACTATTTGACTGTCACCTGACAGTCAACCTTCTTCTTTTTTTTAAATTGTGTTTGTGGTTTGAATTAGAGCCTGAGCAGGATTTCAAGAAGTATTAAAACAACCCAATAATGATATGCTTTGTAGACGGGGTTCACATTTTTCTTTTTACTCTCTCTAGTGTCTAATGTTAGTTCTCATGCACTGTAGTGTTAAGTGTCTTTGATGGAAGATTTAGTGCTAAAGTGGGTTCAAGTCTGTGTGGGCAAGTACGCGGTGCGGATGGGTTGATAAAAGCGGTGTGGAGGGAGGGGTGTAAGCGGTTTGAAAGTGCAGACAAACTCCACTTGAGCCAGCTTAAATAAACTGCCACATTTTGCCTTTGCTTTCACATCAAAGCACAGACTGTCTGAGTCCCGGTCACATCTCAGTTTGCAGCCATTTGCAACATGTACCTCTCTGCATTACCAACACTACTTAAAAGCAAAACGAGCTCAGTAGAAACTTAGACAACCTTGCAGTCTTTTTTTTTTTTTTGTCAAATAGAGAAACCAGCTTTATTTTGATGTGTGAGCCATGTCTGACAGTAGTTAAACTGGGTTTTTGTGTGAGACTGTAAAACAATGGCTGTTCTCAACTCTTCAACCTTTTACCTTCACTTCTGACTGAAATGGTTACATTCTGTTTGTTCAGACTATATTATTACAGCCCAAATTGAATCACAGGAAGAAGCAAAGAGCTCCTCTGTCTTTTTTCTCCAGTCTGCTGCAAAAAAGCTTGAGAGGGGGAAGAAAAGGGGGAAAAAAAACGACCTAAAGACTGAAAAAACAGAAACTGGGAAACCTAATTTTACAAACAGCCAGACAGACATTGGTTACATGGGCGAAGTAGGGACGGGGGGGGGGGTAAGCTGCTGTGCATTCCAGACAAGGTCGCGACGTCAGTGGTGAAAACAAGCATGAACTGTATGTTGCTCTAGTATACTGCTGGCAGATAAAACACCAGCCAGTGGAGATGCCAGAACATCTGGGTTTGACACATGGCGGTGCTGCAAGTGTGACACACCCACTCCTCACAGCTTGTTTGCCCTGAAGACAAGCCTTTCTGTGATCTAGGATTAATGATTTGAAATTGCATGTAATGGACAAAGAAAAAAATGATCTAAAGAAATAGACTCACCACCAAAATCAAGACCTGGCTGACTCTTTGATTTTTTTATGTGTTTGCATGTTAACCTACTTGAGACCTAAGCTGACCTGCTGTGTTTTTAAGTTTTGCCGTATGCACGTTGCCCCCCCCCCCCCCCAAAAGTTGAGTACACAAGAAAGTGACATTAAGCTTTACTGCACAGTAACAGATAATAACAGATGTAATTGTGTGCTGTGCAAATGTGTGTGGACGGTTTGGAGATTTAAACGATAAAATATGCCCTAACTGAAACTCTAGGTTCTTTTTTTGTGGCTGTTTACAAGTTGAGCCTAGGTTGCTGGGGTTTTTTTTGTTTTTGTTTTTTTAACTAGTCTGTTTTTATATTAGAGGCCAGAGGGTCTTTCCCCTTCTCTCCTCCTCATCATATCCTCTGTTTTGCCCCCTTATCGCCATACTTCTGCAGTCCAGTAAATCTAATTAGATGAGTGCGAGTCATCAGGCACTGTTTAAAGCCATCAAAGGGAGCTCTGTGTCCCACTGGTTGCCCACTGGCTGTGAGCCGAGAACAGTAACCCTAGTGTGTAACTGAATCCCCTCGAGACGGGCCACCCCCGACTTTCCAAGTCACTCGCCAGCAGCCGCGGTGACATCATCACCTCATCCCTCGACCCTTGACCTGTGAGAATGCTTGACCCCGCGCTGGGTCCTGTGACAGTAGGCCCACTGTGTCGGGGCGACGTGGTAGGAGGGCTAGCAGAGGTGATAGTGTCGCTGATGGGCAGCACTGGCCACTGACCACTCTCCCACCCAGGATGTACAGGTAGAAGATAATAAATGTGGGGTTTACCAACACAGTATACACACAGTGACATGGCTCTCCCTTACTTTTTAAACAGGTTCGAGCCAAAGCTGTGACAGTCCTTGTTTCAATAGATTGGAGCCGATATGGAGACAGTGTCTGTCTAGACGGAATGTAATTGTTGAACCATGTTGTTGATCACGGTAGATATAAATGTTTGCTGTGTTTGTGTGGACGTGGATGCACGCGCACGTAACTGTGTCAATGTCTAACCGAAGCGCACATTCACAGGACTCTTCCCGCCGCCTCTTTGTCTCAATTAAATTTTCCATTCAGCGAGCTTTATCGGCATGAAATATAATACAGGATGCACTGCCGCAGCCTCAGTTGTCAATAGGAGTGAAAGGAGCATGTAATATTAGTCATTTGGATTTCAAGTCTAACAGATGCTGGTGTTACTCAAAATAAATATTCTTCTTTGTGATTTGCAGATCCCGAGTGTGGAGATGTCCCCCTGCTAACTCCAGGAAGTAAAGAGATGATGTCCCAGGCTTTGAAGGCTACCTTTAGTGGCTTCACAAAGGAACAGCAGCGACTGGGTATTCCCAAAGGTAAGACTGCCAGCTGCTTTTTGCTGTCATTAGTTCCTGTTAATGTTTTCATTTGAAAACTCAAATTGCAGCACCAGCCCTCTAAGAATACCTCAGTGTGTCACATATCAGGCGCACACATCTGCAGTTCTTTCACATTTCGGCTTTCTTCAGAGGATTCTGAGAAAGCACCTCTTAGAAAGACTGACTGAAAAGGAAATGCCCAGTTGTTCCAGAAATGGCGTTGCATTATATATATTCAGTCCAGGCAGACTGACTGACTGCAACATCCCAAGAATTGAGACACAGAGACAGACAGCAAAGAGATGGCATTGAAAACTGAAGCAATTACAGCAACCCATGTGATCTGCAAATTATGATTTTTTTAGCTTTTCATTACAACTGTGGTTTACAGTCACTTCAGCTTCCCACTTTGCTGTAGGTTATTAAGTGAAAGTTGGCTCCAGCTCAGACTGCAAAAAATGAGAATCTGTCCTGTTGTATCATTCACAAGCTGACCTGAATATTTGAGTAAATGTGTCTGGATGGTGTTGTCGACGTTTAACAGTAACTGCCACTCTTTGCAATCCTGTGCAGATCCTAGACTGTGGACAGAAAAGCACGTGGCCGAGTGGCTAACGTGGACCGTGAACGAATTCAGTCTGAAGAACGTCGATTTTGACAAGTTTGGCATCAACGGAGCCAGCCTGTGTGCGATGGGGAAGGAGCGATTCTTGGACTTGGCGCCTGACTTTGTGGGCGACATCCTTTGGGAGCATTTGGAAATGCTTCAAAAAGGTAACAGCGTAAGATGGTTATCCTCTGATTATCAGATGAGTTTAAGAGATTTAAAAGTCTCAGTTTTGTGATGCGAGTCAAATAAGAAAGCTCTCACTACACAGGCTGACATCACTGCTTACTCCAGTTTAGGACTGTTGGTATTTGCTCTTGTAACAGGAGCCAAACAGGAAGACACGATTTAGCTCAGGTCATTAATTTTTGATAGAGCAGGATGCAGTTACACGATACATAAAATCAATGATGAGGTCACTGATTCTCATTCTCCATCTATTTTTCATGAAGAGGATACAAAGCATTACCCCATGAATGGACTCAACTCTAACTTCCAGGAATCCCGCTTTACCTCAGACTACTTTGTCAGTAAGTATTCATCACAGTCAATCTGATAGCATAAGAAAACAAATATTAAAATATGAAAGGGAATCCAAATAGAGGAAGTAGATAAGGTGGTTCAGTGTGGCAAGTTGGTTAGCATTAGCAAATAATCCCCCCACACACATTTTTTTTCTTGGATTTATTTCCTAGATATAGATCCTCAGTACATCTTTGCAGCTGTAGATGAATAGTGACCACACGTACAGTGGCATCACTGTGAATTTTTTGCTGAGTTTAGCTTCAATCAATATGTCTTGCTGAAAATCTACAAGATTGTTCCCGTGTGCTCAGGGCTATATTTTCTTTTGGACTATTCACGTGCCGAGAACTTCGGTGGCGGCTCAGCACAAGAGGGATAATGACTCCACTCCTTTTAAGATCGATCTTCCTCCTCTGTGTTGCTCCTTGCTTGCCTTCCTTCTCTGCTTTCTATCTACACTCATTTCCCTTTGTTTGCTCCAGGCTATGGTGTTGAGCACGCTCAGTGTGTCCCTCCTTCTGAATACTCAGAGCCCGGCTTCATCACAGAGTCCTACCAGACACTTCATCCCATCAGCTCAGAAGAACTGCTGACCCTCAAATATGAGAGTGAATACCCTGCTGCGGTCATCCTCCGGGACACGGCCCTCAACGGCATGCCGGGAGACTACTTTTCTGTCAAGCAAGAGGTGGTGTCACCTGACAACATGTGCGTGGGACGCCTCAGCAGAGGTGAGCGATCGTACAATGCATAAGTATGTGGCTGAGATTTGAGGAGACATTAAAGAATGTGGGACTAGCTTTGCAGTGAAAATGTGGTGCATTTACATTTTACTCAGAAGGTTTGCTCTAATTACCTGCTTACCACATGCACTTGCTTGAGTTTGTCTGAATGCATGTAAAAGTTGAAGGTTTCTATGGGTGTCTGCCTGCGTGTGATTGTGCTGAAGCTACCAGAATCTTGTCATGCCACATCAGTGTGCAAGTATTAGAAGAGAAGAAAAGCAGGCCTTCTGGTTGGCTTGTGGTTCAAGCAAACCCGACTTGTACACTCTAGACTGGGTTGGGGAAAAAAAAACTCTATTGTTTTTGTCAGAGCGATACACGAACCAAAGCCACAATGTGTTCTGTTCTTGCCGCATGTCCCTTATGTAAAACAGTTCAAGTGGTGTAACCTTAAAAAAAAAAGGTCTTTTTTTTCTCTTTCTTGTTTTTCTTGGCCTCCTTTCTTCGGCGCAACCTTAGGGTTCTGGGTAAGGAGATAGAGGTGTCATCCTCAGTTAGCGTGGGGTTTTCTCATGAAACTGTTTGCTTTTCTGAATGCTCGAGCTTGTTTTCTCTCCCAGCAATAGTTTACAGAGGAATTAGCGGTATGATTTAGACCGTTACCCATAAAGCTAGGGTTTTTCTTCTCCCAAATCCCCAGCTGTATAAATTATTAGCAAGTGCCATGTAAACCATACGAGTCCTCCATCCAGTGCTTTAAGCATTTGCCTGCAAAGCTTGAGATCCAATCCCCATGCATCACACATACCAAGTGTTTGCGCATTGAACTGTGCTCTCCCGACGTGGGAAAGTATCTTGTAGCACAATTGATATCCACATGTGGCTCCAATTTTACCAGTTGAAGATTTCAGCATCAATAGCGGCATGGCATTATCTGTCATTTGTTAATGGCTTACCACTGAAAGACTCCTCTTATCGTCATCAAGGCCAAAAATAGCGGGGCAATTTCTGTGAATGTCTTCCATTTAAAATCAAACCCAAATGCTGGTTGTGAAAGTGAAATGAGGTGTGAAATGGAGGGACGTGGCACTGTACAGAGCAATAAGCTATAGCTTAGTGAGGAGCAAAACAATTTACTTCTAAGGTGTGGCTAATGTCCCTTTTGTCAAATCTCAGCAAGGTTTTCGCAATTAATTCAGAGTTATTTGCTATTGTTCAAGTTTCGCCATCCGACAGTTTTGGAGGTAATAGTGATTTGTCATAGAATCTATCTGTGTCATATAGCGAGTGCACTTATTTCTTTTCCATCGGTTCAACTTTGGCTCTTACCGAAAGTCCAAAGTCACTTTCCATCAGGCTGTGGTAGACTTGGTTCATCTTGGGATGACTAAAAAAACATAGCCTGTGTGTGACTGTGACAAATTGAATAATGCTATAAAACTGAGTAATCACTAATGTGCAATGCCAACATCAATGCAACATTGACGGGAATCATCTTAAGATTTTTGCCATCATCAAACTGGCCTAAATGCTAAAATTTTAATATCATATAACTTGTCCACAAACAATGTCAGAGTTTGAAATCACAGTAATGTGAGTTTAGAGTTTCTACCTACATAACAATGGCTTTCTTGCCAATTTTTAATTTTTTTTTCGCCCTTTCCCTTCCAGGTAAGCTTGGTGGCCAGGACTCGTTTGAGAGCATTGACAGCTATGAGAGCTGCGACCGACTGACCCAGTCCTGGAGCAGCCAGTCTTCATTTAGCAGCCTGCAGCGGGTACCGTCTTATGACAGCTTTGACTCAGAAGACTACCCCGCTGCCTTGCATGGCCACAAGCCCAAGGGCACCTTTAAAGACTATGTGAGGGAGCGCTCAGACCTCAGCAAGGACAAACCCGTCATCCCAGCAGCAGCACTGGCAGGATACACAGGTAAGATGTCTAGAAATCACATTTTATATTTATATGCAGTCATTACAGTAAAAGAGTAATATTGGTCTATATGTATTTTTTCTGATCGCGTGCATGCAAACGGTAGACGTTTATGGAAAACCAGTCCGATTGTTGATTTCTGTGAATATAATTTTAATATAAACACTTCTGTAGGGCACAAAATGCAGTGTATAATGTGGTGTAACAAACTTGTTGATGCTCTGCAAAAGTGCCAAATCTTGTGGTGCCTGAATGCAACACTTTTAGACCAAAGAAGAGAAAAAAAGCACACCTTTTACCCAGGCAACCCAAGTTATGCACATCACAGGAAATAAAACAGATTTTACTCATGCCTCCTTTTACTTCACTTCTTTTTCTCTCGCTTTTTTTTTCTCTTCTTCTTTTCTGTCTTCTCATCTACCTTCTTCTTATCGGCAGCCCGCATCTCAACCTATTTTTTCCAGGTCGTCCTAGCAACGCTCGTGAAACTTAGAAATTATGCCTGCCCCTGCACATAACACCAGAGCAGAGTAAAATTATCTCTTCATCTCATGAGGCATCTTCTCACTCATGCATGCTGAAAAAGCTCCTTTATGTATGTTCTTCAAGTTCAGTAAGATGGAGAGATATTTTAAAGGCTCTTGTGCAGCAAATGCACTATTTTAGCATCTGGCATGACTTTTAGTTTCAAAAGGGTGCAAAAAAAAGAAACCCAACTGCTGCTGTTGCTACTTCTTAACCGTTTATCAGCACTGAGCCATAAATTCAACTTTTAAGTTAATTTGAATCAAGAAAGATGACATAAATAGCTCTGTTTTTTTGGCCTCAAGTTAGCTGTCTTTTAATGTCAATTGCCAAACATACGAAGAGAAAAGTCAAATCCCTGCAAAGGGGTTTAATTCAAGTTATTCTAGTTTAAAGCTGAACTGTAAACACAGCTGAACACTGACACAGTTGAACGCTGACGCTGAATCGACTCTTCACAGAGTGTTTGGGACTTTTTCGGTCTTGTTTAAATTACAGTCACATGGCAGTAAGACTGCCAGTATTGGAAAAAGGGGGAAATCCAAGCATATTTTCCAACGTCACAAACAATGCATACATCAGATCTCTGCAGAGTGCCCCAAAGTTGGTATGCACAAGTTAATTGGTCAGCTGTATGGTCATTAGTTCAAGAGCCACCTTTAGAACAATAAGTCATTTATGAAATGTTGGAACGACATAGTTATGAATTTATAACCAAATGGATTAGACCAAGGCACAGAGCATCTCTAGAATGATCTAAATCTGTTTTCTCCCTGCACGCTAAACCAGCAGAGGCAATGCAAACTGGCTGCAAGCAGTCACGGCGTAAACATATTATAAACGAGTCATAGTTGCATAGTTTCATAATCTGTCTTTTTATGTACTGCATGTTTCAACTCCAAATTGTGTACTTGTAAGGAAAGCATGGCAGCTGCTTTCGGCCTAATGTGAGAAGAGACTTGTTTTGACTATGAAACTATAACCATGAAGGTAATAATGCCACAACACTCCAGTTTTTAAGACAAAAAACAACAACCAAAAACTTCTAACTGCCGCTCTGGACCCTGCTATTTTAAAGAGTAGTGCAAAGAGAGTTGTGGTCTTTCAAAGATGGAAGCATTTTTGTGTTTGCCCATGTGCATGTGTGGGTGGGTGAATAAAAACAGAAGAAGAAAAAAAAGGATCGGGGGAGCAAGAGAGAGAAAGAGACCTCTATCTGGAAAAAAGAAATCCCTCAAAATAAAGAAACAACCTCTTGTACAATTCCAAAACAGTGTTTATGACAGCTCGACAGCTTGCTCTTGCTCGACTTCCTGTTTAAGTCACGGGGTGACAGGTGACACTTGTAACGAGGACAGGGGACCTGATAAGGCTGCAGGGAGATAAGGCTCCAGTTGCCATCTGCGTGGTTTCCTGCGACAATTCATCATTTACACCTCTGTCTGCAATAACATCAGGCCACCTTACAACATAGCGAACTCTCATTTTGGCTCATGATATTTCGCTCTCTGTCTCACTATTGCATGTATTTGCTCGTACACATAGAGGGCTTTTGCATTGCAACGTTGTAAAAAATAGTAATTTGCCAGTCAATATTAGCTGGTCTCGCCTTTAAAATTTTTTATCCACACCTTTGAATTATCGTCCTTTAAATAGCCATATAGGTTTTAGACTCATATTGCCATGGATTCAATACTTATCGTTATGAAGACGAGCCCCAACCTTATGCTTGTTCAGTGAGCCCCATTGTGAAAAGATTATAACATATTTTAAAAAGGGTTGCCTACATTGTGGCGTGAAAGCACGAGGTTCTGGTATTACCCTTATGTGGGCTCACAGTTACTGCAGCAGGAACACGAGTCAAAGCTTTCTGTATGAGTGACACCCGATGTTGCGGAGCCACTTATTTTCCAAACTCGGAATGGCTGCTGTCATGCACCTTCTTCTTCAGTCCCTGCGAGGCCTTAGAGGGCTCTAAATTTCGAGTTGTTCAACCCACACGTCTGTTTCCCTGAACGCTTTTGTTTTTGTTACAAAAAGGCTACGTTTGGTTTTCTGAGGCACTCGAGAGAGGTGACTTTTGCTTAGCTCCAGTTTTGCTTAGGCGGTGTGCTGCACTGGCAGGTGTGATTTCAACACGCAAGCCTCAAAAGTGGGTGGGTTCATGTGTATGCTGAAAAAAAAAAAAACAAACAAAAAAAAAACCACACGATCAAAGTGCACTGCAGTGAATCTAGTTCAGAGACAAAACCAGGCTTTTTTTTTATTGCCTTTGTTCTGCTTTCCCTCCTTTTTTTTTCCATGAACTCTAATACACTTTTTGCTCTGACATTGAAATGATGTTTTACTAGTTTATTCATTTAATGTTACTCTTGGAAAAATGCACCCTCTTAACTTTGCATTGAACTTGGCAACTACTCTCTTTCTTAAAACAGACTCTATTCAAGTACAGTAGATGTGCTGCTGAAGCCTAAATGCAGCCCTTCTTATTTTTAAAATAGTGATTTCATCAGTGTGGAACTCTTGCAGACACAGCCTCTCACTCTAAATTCACATACTGCACAGGGCAACTGGCAGACAAGGGAATACATGATGAATGGGACTTCTGTGCTTGGGACGACATTTAGTTCCACTGCTGTACTTCAGTCTGACCCAGATTAGAAGCTTTACTTTGTTCCTCTTTTCAAATTAAGTGAATAATTAGCATGAATATGTAACACTTTTCATATATAGCATAAGTACTTAGTGTCGTGCTTCTTCTGGCCGTGACTTTTATCACAGACAGGACATTGTACAGACAGTGCTGTTCCTCAACACATTCTGCATAGCACATGGACTGATGGGAATATATCTCCTAGATTCGGCGTATTGTTATGTGAAATATACTAGTTTAGTTCGATAAAATGTTGAGCAGACTATGGGACTTGGGAGCATTTTCCAACAACAGGAGCTCTTTTGCTCTGAACTTAGCCTCACCTCAATCAATCCCCACAGCAACTGGCATCTGCACAAACAACAATGTGTCCTCTCAGTGTGTATAGCTCTTCTTCTTAAACGAACACCTTCTCCCCCTCCACCCCCATCTGCTCTGCAGGCAGTGGCCCCATCCAGCTGTGGCAGTTTCTTCTGGAGCTACTGACCGACAAGTCTTGCCAGTCCTTCATCAGCTGGACAGGCGACGGCTGGGAGTTCAAGCTTTCTGACCCAGATGAGGTGAGAGGTTGCGACCCCACTGGTCATCTAGCACACGTGCTGGGAGGTCTTAAGTAGTTAGCCAGATGAACAAGATGGCTGCTTGTTCCATGTAGCTCAATTAATTGCAAGTTTCAACAAAAGTATGTATTCTAATGTTTCTGGCACATCTTGACAGGCTTGTTCACTGTGCTTTTTCAGGTTGCTCGAAGGTGGGGCAAAAGAAAAAACAAGCCTAAGATGAATTATGAGAAGCTGAGCCGTGGCCTGCGTTACTACTATGACAAGAATATCATCCACAAGACATCTGGGAAACGCTATGTCTACCGCTTTGTCTGTGACTTGAAAAGCCTGCTGGGGTACACTCCCGAGGAGCTGCATGCAATGTTGGATGTAAAGCCTGATACGGACGAGTGAATCAGATATGAAAGAATAAAAAAGGAAGTGAAGACAAAAAGTTAAGGAGTCACTTGGACTGAGGCTCATAAAGTGGTCTTAACTGTTTAATAGAATTGGTAAACCAATTATTTTGGGGACCAAAAATGTTTTGTTTTGGTTTTTGGGTTTTTTTTGCTGTTTTTTTTAAACGAATAACTGTGGTCTTTGTCAACTTTGAGCTCCTGTCTCTCAGACCATAATTTTAAAACCGAAGGCAGAAGCCTAAAACCTGTATTCTTACCCTGTTGCATTTGAGATGCGTGTGTGTGCACGCATGTGTGTATGTGTGTATGAGTGACTTATACTGGTGTCATTTAGCAGCTCAAAGCAGACAAAGCGTTACCGGGTAGATTTCAGGTTCTGTTCTGACTAAGTAGCAAAGTGGGGGAGAACTGAGAGAGAGAGAGAGACAATAAAAATGTTGGGCTAAACGAAGCGGAAAGTTCCTGCTAAGAAAACGGTTGCCAAAAAAACCTGAACTGAACTGAGGAAGGTATAATCTCATACTTGCATACATGCTTACTGTTTTTCCCTTTGGCAGTGACAGACTTTTTTCAGCTAGGACCAAAAAAAAAACAAAAGGGAAAAAAAAGTGTCTGGTTTAAATTGCTGTTTATGCTTGTGCCACCATACTAATGCCGATTTCTCAAAACAGTCGCTGTACATCTTCTGGATAAGTGTTGTAAAGGGTATTTTTTCACATTGTTCTCAGTGACGGTATTACAGTGGAACCAAACATTAGATGCCAAGTTTTACTCGTCTGTTCTCAAGGAACTTTCAACTGAAATGTGCTGATGCGTTATCAGACAACACTATAGACACTGGCCCCTTGCTTTGTAGAGTGTGAAGACCTGGTGAGGTTACTCATAGCAAGAGTGTCTGAAAGACAACTGAAAGTAGCCGTTGCTTTTGAAACTGACACGTTCACCTTTATGTACATGTTTGCCACCTCGTTAGAGACGCATATTGTGACTGAAAGTCGTGCATTTTTTTTTTTTTTTTGCATATACCACCAGTATTAGCAAACTGTAGACAATCTTATATGGGGAAATTCAGGAGTAAGAGGAGCTGTTTCATGTGCAGATTAAATGCATAATTTCATTTCACTGCCCATGTAAGCTTACTTTTAGACACGTTTTCATATTAATTGCCTAGAGAGTAAAATTGCAAGTTGGTTTGCTGATGTTATCTTGCATAATTCTCTTTCAAATGTGTTGTACGTTTTGGCCATAAGGAAGGGTAGTATAGTGTGAAGGTACAGTGTAGGAAAGCAGGTCAGGTAATAGGAAAACTGACTATAAATGTTGACTATAGAGAATCTGAAACTTTAGAGGATAGATGAAGGTGATGGGTGATGTGGATAATGTAGGTGATCTCTCGTGATGTCTGATGACGACAGGTTGATACAAGTGATGCAAGTTAACTTGCTTGAGAAATATAGGACGGATGGCAGAGGCTTCCATTTCAATTTTACATTCTTTTGCAACTTATCTACATTCAGTTCAGAAATGAATGACTGGTTACAAGCAAATTGGCAACAGTTTCCTCCCAAACAGTGGGAACAGTGGCTGTACACTAGCCTTATGGGAAATGCCAAAGTTGAGTATTATATTAGAATACAATGTTATTGTTTACAGTAGCTGAAAGTTACCCATATGGATGAAAATAGCTTCTGAGATGTCTATTTGTACAGATTCTGTTTCATAATGCTTTACTGAGACCCAGATTACACAAATAAGCAAAAGACAAAGCAGGAATAATAACCAAAGCCCATGTGAGGTCTTTGGCCACGGTGCACCCACAACGTTAGGAGATGGGGACCAGAAACCTCTCACGTATTCGTGAAATGTCGTCTTTTATCTTTTGTTAATACGTCAGAAAGCACACAGCTTAAGGACAAAGAGTAACGTCTTTGCTGATGTTTTTTTTTTTTTCTTTTCATTTTTGATTTTGGATACCGGCTGAGTTTAGGTAAGAGATGATGTATACGTTCATACTGTGTAACTGGTAACAAGCTTGTCCATTGTTATTCAGCACTGGCTTAGTGTTTCCTTATCCAAGATAAAGAATTGGAAGTTAAACAGTTGGTTCAGGAATAAGCTGCACTGTATGTTCATTCCTTTATTGCATATGTTCACACCAGTGTTTTGAAAATCTTCTTTCTCTCTTTTTTTTTTTCTTTTTTCTTTGGTATTGTTCAGGTATTTTTCTGATGTCAGTGTTCTGTATTAAAGTGAGCTTAAAAGACTTATTTTTTATCTGTTTGTATTAAAAAAATGTTTTCTTTTTTCCTCCCAACACAAACGTCATAATGTTAGTATGGTTGGCTTCATAAGATCAATGTGCTCGGAGAAAACATTTCTGTTACCTAAAATGTTAATATTTTGACATTTACTTTGTCAGGAAATTATACTGTTGTTAAATGTCAGAGTCTACAGTCTACTGCAGGTCTTATGTATTAATGAAACCTAGTCAGGCAAGTGTACACCTAACAATATTTTGTGGCATATGCATATCTCGGAATGGATTCAGAAGGAAAACTTGTTATTTTGGATGTTTTTTTGTATATTTTATAGTGTCTTTGTATTTTTGTTATGAGATCATTTTTATTGTATTTAGTTCACAAGCATTTGAATATTTTTCAATAATTTATATTTTATAAAAGACGAGATGCAGACAGCTGGTGCTTTCATGGGAATTTAAAGGTAGCGCAGGACAAAATAATGTAGCTAATTTCTTTTTGTTTTTGTTTTTGAATTCATTTTTTATATAGAAAATAGACCTGTCTGCTAGAGGTAAAAAGGCTGATGCTGGCCCATCAATGATTTCTGCTGGAAAGGTTTTATAAACTGTAGCTTCTATTTCCAAAATGTACTTAATGTACTTCAAAATGTTATAAAATATATGTGAAGAAAGATTTTATCACTGTGTGTGGTGTTTTTATTGTGAAAGTTCACATGAAAGGTTAACCATCTGCCTACTTAGTGATTTTCTTCACTTTTCTATATAGTTTAAATATAGATTTTTGTCACAGTTCAATGAGAGTATGGATGGGAAATGTAGGGATTACATGCCATTATTGAAAATAAAATATATGGAAATATTGTATGTATATAAGTAACGTGCTTTGATTTGCAGAGTCTCTTTACAGCTCCCTATATTCATACTTTGGCTTCAATACTGTTCTTGAACAGCAAACAACAACTAAATGATGAAATTGAATCATAGTGTTATTAATATTGCTGTTTGCATTTCCAGATATTGTGCTATTGTCACTGTGATAATACTGCACAATAACTGGGCAGTAAAATAACAGCCCTAGTTTAGAGTTTTCAGTCATCTGCAGATCACTTTGTAAAATATGAAGTGAAATTAAGAGAAACTATTAATCATGTCAAAGTACATACCCCACACACTTTATCAGGTACAATTATTGAACTGCTTGTTAAAGTGAACATCTAATTAACCAATCACATTGCAGCAACTCAGTGTATTTAGGCGTGTAGAAATGGTCAAGTTGACCTGCTGAAGTTCCAACTGAGCATCAGAATGGAGAAGAAAGGTGATTTAAGTGACTTTGAATGAAACATGTAACAGGCGGACTGGTCTAAGTTTTCAGAAAATGCTGATCTGCTGGGGTTTTCCCTGCACCACCATCTCAGGGCTTTTCTACAGAACGGTGAAAATGAATCCTTCAAATTGTTCAGAAAGCATCAAATAACCACTGTTTATAACCAAGGCATGCAGAAGAATATCTTTCAATGCATAATATACTGTAACTTGAAGCATATGAGCTAGAGCAGCAGAAGACCACACTGGGTGCCACTTGTGTCAAATAAGAACAAGAAACTAAGGTTACAACTCACATAAGCTCAATAAAATAGCACACAGTAGAAGACTGGAAAAGCGTCGGCTGTTCTGATGAATTTATTCCTGCTGCGACATTTGTATGGTAGCATCACAACTTGGCATTAACAGCATAATAATCTGGATCAATCTCACCTCAAATGTTCAGGGTGCTGGCAGTGTAATGGTATGGGGGATATTTTCCTGGCACACTTTAGGCACCAGCTGAGCATTATTTAAACACCTCAACCTACCTGAGTGTTGCTGCTGAGCATGTCTATCCCTTTATGACCACATTTTGCTCATTTTCTGGTGGCTGCTTCATGGTATCTCACAAAGCTTAAATAATCTCAAACTGCTTTCTTTTAAGATGACAGTGAGTTCACTGCATTCAAATGGCCAACACAATCATCCAATCAATCCAGTAGAGCACCTCTGGGATGTAGTAGAACAGGAGATTCACATCATGGATGTGCAGCCAACAAATCCACAGCTGTGTGATGCTATCATATCAATATGGACCAAAGTCTCTGAGGGATGTCTCCAGCACTTTGTTGAATCTATGCCATGAAGAGTTCAGCCAGTTCTGAAGGCAAATGGGGGTATCGAATAAAGTCTCCGAAAAGCGTATGCCTGATGTGTTTATTAACGTATAGTTTTGATTTACTAATGAAGACAAACAAAAAAGATGCGCAGAAAAATTGTTTGAGTAAAGACCTGATTCTGTAATAACCTCAAGGTCATAGTGGTACAAATTTGTCAAACACATTCATCCTTTGTACATATTGCTGTGGTGCTTCAAAGGAGGCGTATCGTTTCCCTTTGAAATACGTTCCGTCCATAGTGTGTCTGAGTTTTAACAATTGTGCTTCGTGCACACTGATGAGGTGACATAAAAATGAAACCAACACACTGAGGCTCATTCAACCCTTCTAATAAATTCCACTCTAGATAAAAAACATGCAAAGCTGTCGCCTGCTGCCCACAGCTGTTTGGCTCCACTATAACAAGCTAAAGTTACAAAAATAATCATTAAACATATTTTTGTATTTTTTTTTATTTGATATGTTATTTTTATTATTTCAGGGAGTTTAAATGTATTTATTTAGACAAGTATATTTTATATTGACAGTTGTACTCCTTACAATAGACTGCCATGTAAAAAAAATATGTAAAGTGATAAGATTCATGATATGATAGAGCTGTCTTCTGACAAAATTAGACCCATATTCTTCTCTTGGATCAGTGTTTTGTGTTCTTGGCAGAGGATAAGCTGAGGTTACACAGGTGGGTCTTCTCTTCTTCCACCTCCCTCTCTCTGACTGGGCTGATGATCCAAAGCAGACACATTCACGAGGCAGCTTTTTAAAATACTTCACCAGACAGTGCATGTTCCAAGAGACCTGGAACGAAATCCAAATCATTATGATACTACTCATACCCACCTCTTCCTCATCCAGAGACACAAAGCTGGCTCACGCAGACACAGTACTCTTCTTTCTCCCCTTTTGTGCCTTATTCAAAGAAACCTTCCACTGATTTAAGCAGTGTCTCAAGGTGAGAAACAGAAAACTGAGACAGAAAAGGAAGAGGCGACCTGTGTTCAAAGTGAGAAGTGTAACACCTGTCAGTCTCGGAAGGATATTAGATCATTTCTCCATTTTTTGAGGTTCTAAAGTAACTTGCAATTAACCGTCGAGCCATTTTGTGTTCAGACGAAGGCTATTGCTTCATCATTACATTTACAAATGTATGAATAATAATGACTGCAATATATGCAAATGCAATGTATGTATTATCTAAAATCTGTAACATGTCAACTGGTTAAATTACAAGATTTGTTTTTGATTTAAAGTAGTACACATTTAAATGCAAGACACACACACACACACACACACACACACACACACACACACACACACACACACACACAAAACAGTGAGAGATTAGACAGTTAAAGGGCTTACTTACTCATCAATAGCCATATTCAGTATTTTCTAAAATATTTTAGGATTAGTTGCAGAGACATATGTGACACTTATACATGGAAATTTAAATACATACACACAATGTGCCCTTTGCCTTGAATCAAGGAGCAGCATAGCATCTAAATGTAATTACAGGCAGAATAGTTGCTGCGCCAGATTACAGAATCAATTTCAACAAATCCTAAATAACAAGCATGTGACAGATGTTGCAATGTTGTCTGGTCCCTAAGTAACATAGTAATTTTTAATAGATTAAGTAAATCACCCTTTGGCTCATTTAATCAGTCAAACTCCTCAGAGTTTGTGAATGGAACTAGAACAAGTTGTGGTGACGCTATAGTATTTGTACTGTACAGTTTTTCGTATTAGACTACATGAATACACAGTTAGAACATCTAAATGAACTGTGAAGAAAGCAGTAGAACTGGAACAACCATAAATCCAACACTGGAAGACAAAGCGTGTGTCTACATGTTATTATATGTCATATAATATGGAATATATAATATGTCACTCAACATATTATTGTAGGGTCTTTATCTCAAAATATAAAGTGCCTTAAACTGATTGTTATTGTAAACTGAACTCCAAAATCTTTTCCAACTTTTAATTTCTTCTGTAGCTCAATCTTTAATGTTAATGACCTAAAATTCTGCTGTGGATAGAACATAACTACATCTATCTTCACTGCCCAACATTATATCCTCTTCGTTGAAACAGAATCCCTGTGACGCACGAGACAACAGCTCAGTGGTTCCATTACGCAGCGTTGAAATACAACCAATGTGTCCCTGTGGGTCCTTATGGCCCAAAAGGAAAAAAAAAACTGTTATCAGAGGACAAATTCATGTCCTATTGCCCTTCAAAGTTGTGCTGTCTTGTGTTACTATAGTATGCAGGCACTAACATAAACAGACTTAAAACCATTGTCTAAAAAAGACCCTGCTAAACGATTATGGAGGTTTGCCATGTCATAGAGACTACTGACTACTAAAATAGACTATCATGGAAAAGTGAAGGTGATTTATAATTACACTTCAACTTATTGTTTTTTTTTTAATACATATATCTCAAATATTTTCCAAGATCAAGCAACAAAGTTTTATACAGAAATGTTTACCTTATGAAAAGGTGTGTTGATTTATGCATTGATTTATTGATGCTCCTTTACAACAAATTACTGCACCAGTGTGGTGTGTTATGGAGGTGTTACTGCTAAGGTGTTACTGAAGTTGCTTTCATAGTGGCTTTCATCTTCCTCTTGGCAGTTCAGGCCAGGTTAGTTGGGTCAAACACAGTAATAACATGGTTAACAAAACAATGCTAAAAAAGGAAATCTGCATCTCCGTAAAGCTTGTCAGCAGATGGAAGCACGAGTTAATCTAAAATCTACTTGTAGATGACAATGTTGACTTTGGACGTGATAAAACACTGCAAACTGACACCACTGGTCATTGCAATGCAATTCACCACAGAATGCAGAAACTTCACACTGGACTTCAAACACCTTGGATTCTGTGACTTTCCTCTCCTCTTCTAGACTGTATGGCCTTGATTTCCAAATGATGAAATGCAAACTTTATCTTTATGTGGAAAGAGACACTTCTCGTGGCTTTGGTTGAGGAGTGGCTTAACATTAGGAATGCAAGAGTAGCCTTGATGTACTCAAACCAGCTTAGTGCACTCTTTGTGAAGCTCTCCCAACTTTTTGAAATAACTTTTTGAGACAATGTGTACCTTTTGCTACCACACTTTCCTGTCCACTAAACTTTCCATTAATCTACTTCAGTACAGCACTCTACCAACAGCCAGCCTTTTCAGCTATCATTTTTATGGCTTAACCTTCTTGTGGAGGCTGTTGATAACTATCATCTGGACAACTGTCAGATCAGAGTCTTCCCATGATTGAGGGTGTGTGTAATGAACTGGACTCAGAGATACAGTTTTTGCTAGTAAATCATGCTGAATCCTACACACTTGGCCTTTAACCTTAGTATGGAATATATCAGACAAAACATAATGGATTAATTTGCCCAAAGTTAACAACAATGAGGATACAACAGATTTTCTAATAACACCAGAATAGCTTCACTGCACCCTGGTATGAACTGCCCAAGTCTCTGGAGCTACTAGAAATATCACCCATCAGTCTTTTAAAAAACATTTCCTCTTTTGGTGTTATTTTGATTGTGGCGAGTGCTGTCTAGCATGTTGGTTTCAAAATGTCAAATAGGTGTTAAACCATGTTGAAGTCGTTTTCATGAGAACAAAAAATAACTTGAAGAATGGTAAAAGGTTTGTAGAGACCAGTGCTGTTCAATAGCATATTAACTTTTTTTTTTCTTACCCAATACAAATTGTGCATAATAGGGACTTCTAGACAAATCAATGAGAAGTGACAGTGATAAGAAAACTCTTTTAGTTACCGGTGTTATGGTCTCGAGGATAGACGCACACGCTCCCTTCCTCTCACTCACTGTATTGTTATGTTTGAGACGTGTTGAACCGCATGTCTTAGCAGGTGTGTGCTGACTGTATTATGCAGGCTTATGAAGGGCAGATCCAGGCCATCCCCTGCTTTGGATGGCAATTTGCATTTTTATTGCCATTGTCACATCCTCAGTTAATACACCATTGACTCCCGGTGCCACCCCTGGACCTGACGGCATCACCTCGCTATCCCACCCGAAATGAGAGCGCCTGCAGGGCCCTGGATCTTCATCGACCGGAGCTCAGGTACCAGTCGACCTGGCATTCTGAGACGGAAATTGAGTGTCTTCTCATGTTAATGTGGACTTTCCATTAGGAAAGATGATTGATTTGTGCTGTGCCGTTGCTGTGAATAGGCAATAGACTGGCACAATAAAAGAGTGAGATGGAGCTTTGTGTGCAGGTGAGGCCATATGTGAACTAGACTGTGACTGAATCTGGGTGCTGAAGATGGAGTGAGAGGGGGCTGGGGGCAGAGACGAACACAGAGATGAGAGATGGAATAGAAAAAGTTGAATGCAGGAGGGTGAAGGTTAGGAGGTGAAAAGGAGCAAAGGAGCAGTTGAAGGTTTAGAAGTGTGAAGGGATGGGGAGATGATAGTGCGAGGAAACTCTCATTCGCATTCATTTGAGCCGACTAGATGACAGAAAAGAATTAGAGGTCCTAAAGACATTTTTCTTACAGACTATTCTTCTAAAGTTTCTTTTTGTGAGGCAGTTGAATGAATAACAACTTGAAAAGCAATCCATTTCAAATGTATAAATCTGTAACACAGTGCTAATGTATTTACTGTCAGCTTGTACATGCACTGAGAGTTCATCTGGATTAAAACATGCTTTGGTCACTGTCCAGTTAACCAAGCAAATGTTTTCGCTTTCTTTTACTGTGAGTTGAGTGGGATTCAGCAACTTTCCCAGGACATCTGCTCCCAACGCCCACGTTCACGTCTTCATCCAATAGAAGTGCTTAGTTCACCCCAAAGACCAGAGGGTGCTCTGCAATGATTGGTTGCCTGGGCCAGGGCCCAGAAAGGGAAGGCTGAGCCCTGAGAATTTTCCGAAACATTTTCTTTGCTGTCTTGGCTTTCGCCAACATCTGTTTCCAATCAACGTTAGTAAAAAGGCCGCTTTTCTTTCTCCCTGATGTCTGGGGTGCACACACATGGACATATATACACAGACACATACACATACGCACTCTTCTCAGTCATCTGCATTCTTATTTGTTAACATAGAGGAAATTTTATGTTTTTGGCAACATTAAAGATACTTCTTGGTCAAGTTTATTTAATTATACCAGTATAGTATTTTACTATCTTTACACAGACAATTTTATGCTGTTATTTGATAGATAGCAATGATACATCATTATTCTGTTCATGAAATAGATCTCAATGAATTGAGTGAGAGCAAACATTGTATAAATTGGTAACATTTTCAAAATGTACACACTCGAACACATGTTGAACATCCTTGCAACTGCTGTCCTCAGCACAGCATCCTGTCTTTTTCATGATTAGTACTAAAGTTCAGCTTCCTACCGCAAGTTTTATGTGTTTTGCTACTGCTTCTTACTTTCTATCTTTGAGTCACAGCTCTGCCCTCCTGTGTGGTCATTGCTGTTGCTTCTATTGTATCACTTTTGACTGCAAGTCAACAAACTCCAGAAAACCCTGTTTATTATAGCAGGTACTTTCCACAGATATTCAGAAATAACCATAGTGATTCACTGTATCCAAAGAGAAACACACAGTGTAAGCAGCAGTTCCTTCAGTTCTTAGCAATACCTCCCCATTAGTAAGGCTGCCTGTGTTATTTCTGCCAGCAAACTACTTAATAGGCTTTGGCCCCCTTGGCTATACAACCATGGGAGAAATAACTTGGAAGTCATAAGGCTGGTCAAGTGAAATTTAGGAGTTCTTGCAGACAGTTTTTTGGAGCAGCTGGAGCAAACTGTAAAGGCCAGCCCAGCTACAAATCTAAGCATTTTAAACAGGTAAATATGTTACCTTTGATGAAATACACAGTACTGAGATTGAAAGATGATTCAAACATGCTTGAATGCCATTATATTTACTTTTTGGTATTGTTTGAAATTACATTGTAAACAACTGTTAGTATAACAACTGTGTCATTTAGTGTAGATAAAGATATAACTAGCAGCTGCCTGATTTTGAGCTTCCTCCCAATGACCCTTGACCCTGAAGGCTATTGACTTTGTGATCCTGCTCCTGCTGGGCACAGCTTGATTTACAGCGCAGTAGTTACTTGGTCTTTGAATGTAATCCTGGGTCAGACTGAGCTAATAAATCTGAAGTGTGCAACTTTTGTTGGTATTTTTGTAATCGTTTCCATAAAGATTACATTTTTTAATCACAATTTCTTAATTTCATAGCCTCTTTATTTGACTGTTACGGCATTTAAATATCCTGCCTGCAACACATAACACTGGGTTTATACTTCGGAACATGTTACAATGAGTTACATGTCTGTGTTAAAATGAAACTACAGGTGGTTAAGTGTGGAGGTTTGAAAGTTTACATGAGACTTAATAAACGTATGTATAATTCTGCAATGCAAAGCATTTGGAGACAAGAAAATGCCAATCAAAAGTAGTAAGCATTGTGGAAAAGGAGAATTCATATCTCTGCTGACTTCTTGCTCTACAGAAGTGTATAATCAGACCAATTACCAATGATTTTTTTTAACAGAGCCTTTATATTGCTGTCAATCTCTCCTTAGTTTGAATGACAAAAAAGTCACTTCCAATTACCTTTGCCCATGCCAGGCATTTCACAGATGAATGCCGAAAGAAAGAGAGGCTGATGATGGCGGAAGAATAGATTAAAAAAGAAAAAATGGCTAAGGGTAAGCTGAGGAAGCGTGAAAGGAAAGGTGTACACTTTGAATTCAATTTAAACCAGTTCCCACAGAAACCTCCCTTTGCATTTCAAAAAACAAAGCAGGTTGATCAAGTGAAGATGTGTAATTTTCATGCTTTATTTGGGCTTTGCACACATGATTTGCACAAATAGAATCTTTTCCATCTCGGAGGTCCCTTTACCGAGGGGAAGGCAGAATCTGAACCAAAAATTGAAACATTTCTTAAAGGTTGCCAAGCAATACATAGTCACCATGCTCCAATGTAGCATTTCTTGTGCTTTATTTCCTGTTGAAAAGGTTTGATAACATCAGTGTTTAGTGGATTTTTACAAATGTATTTACTTCCTAATTGATGGTTTTCATGAGGGTCTTTTATCTATTCTTTATCCAGCTTTTTTTCGTAGCTTCCTTTAACCCTTGTATGGTGTTCGGGTCTGTGAGACCCGTTTTCACTTTTATTCAAAAGAAAAATGAAACAATTAATTATTTTTTCAACCTGAAATTCATTGGCTTTGGCTTATTTTCTGTGAAGAACATAAATCCGAACTAATTTTCAATGACCTCATACGGTACCTCCCCCCACGCATTTACATTACATACAAGGTGTTCGGGTCCACTGGACCCAGGTCTAATAAAAGTGTTGAAAGTGAAGGTCCTGTGTTCCCACACTCTGTCTTCCTCCTTTCTGGTGCTGCTGATAGTGTTTTCTTCCCCTCCTGCTCCCGCGCAAAGTTGCAACATTGTTGTCTGCTCTTACATTCCCACACATTTTACCCTCTTTCTTGAGGGATCCAAATTTTATTTTCTCATTCCCTGTCCCTCCTGCTAATTAGGGGCATAATACTATAAATAAGACTTTGCCAGTGTGGTTCTTTATCACAACTGATCAAGATGGCAAAAGATTATCTGCTGCGAGGGCCATCCAATTGATTTTGGAAGAGAGAGGGGCTTCGGATGATGATGTTGACAAAGAGGTTTCAGAATATTTCACATTTCTGAAAATTCAGAGTCTGACAGTGACTTTGAAGAAGAGGATGAGGTTGAGCACCATTTAGTAACAAAACGAAGACGAGTACCGCATCTGCAGCCAGCTCCAGGACCAGAACAAGCCCACCAGTCAGCAAGTGAAGAAATATGGATGTCAATAACTGGTGAAACTGAATGGTCTTCTTGCCCAAGAAATGCAGAGCTGTTACTGTGATAAGCCAGGGCCAACACGGCTGACAGTTACTCATGTGCAGGACATCAAGTCTTCATTTGAGCTTTTCATCCCAGATTCCATCCAGAAAATTATTCTGGATTGCAGTAATCTAGAAGGAAGGTGTGTTTTTGGAGAGAGGTGGAAGGAGATGGACCAAATTCATCTAAGAACTCCAAAGGCCTACTTTGGGGTTCTTATCCTTGCAGGAGTTTTCAGGTCCAAAGGGGAATCGACAGAATCCCTGTGGGATGAAGAAACCGGCAAGAACCTTTCCGTGCATCAATGTCTCTGGAAAACTTCCACAAAATTTCCAGGATTATCCGTTTTGATAACCGAGACGACAGACCAGCTCGACGGCAGAGAGACAAGCTAGCTGCCATCAGGACAGTGTGGGATAAGTGTGTGCACCACCTCCCCCTGTTTTACAACCCTGTGCCTAATGTCACCATTGATGAGCAGCTGATCCCATTTAGTTGTGAAACATATTGCTTCACGTGTAAATGTGTTGTGTCTTTCCACTCACGCCACTTGATTATAACTGATTTTTTTTTTTAACATTTTATAAAAAAAAAACAAACGAGAAGCACATGAATTCATAAATGTGATCTAACAAAGGTAAAGGGAAAAAATTAACCATGTTTGCTGTTCATATGGTTTGTAATCGGGATGAAGTGAACATCTGTTGAGTAATTTAACATAAAATTGTTTGATAGTGTTAATTTCGAAAGCCAAAACTCTAGCGGGTCCACCAGACCCATGAACACTGGCTGAGTAACAAAAATATGAACACCACACAAGGGTTAAAAGGAGGTAAAGGGGATTGACAGCTGATTAGAAGCAATTATTGGTTTAGCACTCAGCTGCTCATTTGATGGTAAGCTGTAAATAATCAGTGAAAGCATTTCTGTTTAAATGAGATATTTTGAGGTTGTCTTTAAAAACATGGTCAGTGTAAATACACCAAAGTGATATGTAAAGAATAACGGAGAAATCAAGTTTCACAGCACCTGCTGATCTGCAGTTTGTAGTGAGAAATGGCATATGACGTGTTTCATGAGATGTCTCAGGCTCTGTTTTGGCTTACCTTCTGGACAACGGGTCTGAGAAACTGTCTCGTGTGGATGAGCCCAGCATATGATTTTTCTGAAAAGATAAATTAGATTGGCATTAAGCAAGAATGACAATGAGGGAATAATAGCATTATGATTCAAATATATTATTTACTGAGCAGCCTGAAAAGCAAAAAAAAAGTTAAAATAACTAGAGAACTGATCGATTTTAGCATACACCCTTATGCATCTACAAAAATGACTGAAGCACACTGTTTAACCTTTGGCTCTTGAGAGTTTAGAGCTTTGTGTGAAAGGACAGAAACACCCAAGAATTGTGTGAAAGCAAGTATATACAACATGTGTCAAATATCTGTGCTCTGATAGAACAGTTAAATATATGTTTTTTTTTAAGTATCAGTGTTATAACAGCACTAAACAGAGGAAGAGTGCAAGCACTAAAAAGCTACAAGTAAGTATTACATAGGAAGAGGACTCCTAATCAGGTATGTATATGGATCATCACAGCATTATGTTGATACACTCAGCTATAATTTGGTCAACAGAAAATATATTAACCTCCTAAGACCCGACCTCTTTCATGGCATGCATTTTTAATTTCTCTTTGCTATTTGGGCTGATTGGGACCTGATGAATTTAAAAACAAAGAATTATCTTTTTTTTTTAACCTGATTTTTTTTTTCTGAGAAAATGAAAACCACGTATGCGGACATTCGTTTTAAATTTCGATAGAACAATATATAATTTCCTCATAAGTGGATATCAGGCCCTTGCAGAGCAAAATTTAGTATTTTGGTCTAGACAACCGAAAATGTGACGTCCACATATGTGGACGCCAGGTCCTAGTTAATGAATTTAAAAGAAAATGAAGTTAATGAGAACATTAAAGATTCCACTAAATTCCTTCCTGATGTTATACTGTATAGCATCAATCTCAGCTATACTTTGTAATTTATGGCAGTTAGCAATTTTAGCATGCTAGCATGCTAAACTAAGATTGTGAATATGGTAAAAACAACGACAACAAAAAACCCCCACCCTCTTTGTTTGCATTGCTACTGTAACCATGTTCTACAAAGCATGCTCAAAACACCACTGTGCCAAGTAGTCTCGGAGAGCCATTACTGTAGATGTTTGGTCTGCGATGCTTTATGTAATTATAATAATAGAGACATTTAGCAACTTGGATCTTCGCTGAACCGAAAAAAGCAACTTTCCCGGGCCGATAATGTCTAAGCTAAATTATTTCTATCTTGCCAAAGCAGACTGTCTGATCGTGTTCCAGTAAAACAATTATAAAATCTCTATAACTCAGTTGGAGTAAATGCATCATGTCGATTTAGAAGACGTTTTAGGAGAACTTTTAGGAGTAGACAAAGTCCCATGATTCTCCTCTCGACTTCCAAGCTTTATTTTTAGTTGTGTCGCCAAAAGTCAGCAAATACCTGCAAAATCATCCATCCATTCTCTTCCACTTGTCTTTATCAGGGTCATGGTGACAGTTTAAAATATGTGTGAAAGTTTAAAATGAAACGTAATTTCAACATTAAAGTCTAAACAAATATAAGGAAAACAATGACTAACTCCCTTGTTTTCAGGTGTACAGTAAGTGACATCAGTTATAAATATACGTGACTATTTCTCCTTTAACTGTAACCAAAGAACATTAGTCATTTTTAATGAACTACAAATACCCTTGAAACCCACGGTCAGCAACATCTTGCCTGTATATACATGGACATGCTAAAAAACTCTCTGTGGTTGCTATATAATCATGTGTTTACTGCAAGTCTGCAAAAATAGTCTTATTTTTTTTAACAATAATACTGGTGGTGTGCTCACATCCTCCCCTTTCTCACAGTGTGTGAGAGTCATATGACAATGTGCCAAAAAGCTCTTGTTCAGATAACCACAAACCAATCCCCACGCCCCAACTCGCAATCACACACAGATACAGGGGGCAATCCTTGCTTACGCTGCTTCCCCCAAGGCTATGACATTGCATGTATCTCGAAAAATCCAAGAAACCTGAGTAAATAAACTGTTTTCCCAAGAATCCTTCTCTTTGACAGCGCAAGCATGACTCTCCTTGTGACTCAGAACTAATGTAAAGCAGACACTTGGCGATCTGGTGCCAACTGGTCACTCTTTCACTGAGACAATGAAAGTCAAAGATAGCATAAAGCTGTGGAGAGTGTGGAGGGGGAGTTTTTCACATGGCGTGGAGGGGAAAGCCACGCCTCAGGTCACAGAGTTTCCCATACAAGGATTTGCTCCCTCACATATGGACTGTGAATCAGTGCCCCTCTCTCAGCTGAGAGAGGGGGTCTGTATGTGAACATATAGCAATCATGACGTCTGATTCCTAATTATCTGCACAAATAATAATAATAATAATAATAATAATAAAAAAAGCCCTTTCCCCTTCTTGATTTGATCTACTCTCATAAACACATTGTGACACAGAAGGTGCAAGCTGTGGAAAAATATTCCCATTCCTATGGCAAGAATTTCTTGTGAAAACATGCAAAAGCCTTAAAATTATAATGCTTTCAAAGCCTAGATGAAGGTCAATGATCTCTTTTTTTCTTTCCTCATGTTTTGGCGTTCTTATCCTCTCTGCTGATGCAAAGTCGATTTATCCGTCATTGTGTGAGCATTTGCGTGTGTTTGGCTTGTTATAGCATTTGACACTGCACAGACGCTCCTGCTCTTTGTCAGCATTACAAGGGAACAAGCCCGAGATTACTCACCGAGCCACCATGCAGGCCCTCACGTTTGCCATGGAGGTTGTGTAACTTTCAAATGTTAGCCACGCAGCTGGAGAAGAGTCATTACACTTGAAGCGGTTGTTAACAGTAATGATTATAGCAGTGGCTTGTTACAAAAGCGGTAAGAAGGCAAGAAACGATATGGGTTTCAAAAACTGCAGGTCCGGCCCGGGAAAACAACTCTGAAGCCAAACAGATGCAGAGTGTATGGAGAGCTTTTTAAGTGGTAACACAAAATCACGAGTCACTGATGCAATGCAGCCTTACTCATTCCCACTGCAACTTGTGTGGCAGTTTGTGTTTGGTCTGAGCCACGGTGAAACAACATGGTAAAGAAAACAATCATGAAGTGAGCCTTCTGTAACGAGCACAGCCTGGCCTGCTTGATGCTGCAGCTGAGAGGGCTCCAGTGATAGGTTTTAAGCCCGGGACGTCTGCCTGAGCACACTCAGTGGGACACCCTCCCCGGCTTTTCCCACATCATTGGGGGCCGGGGAGGTGGGGGGTGGTGCGGTTGTGCTGAGGCGAGAGGTGGGCTCCTTGCTCTGCAGCAATCTTTTCGGGCTGTGGCTGGGAAACGCTACGGCCCACTGTTCTCACCATGTCCCCCTGTAGCAACTAACCCAGGAGAGAGTGAACAAGAGGGGGGGGGGGGCGGGCGGGAGCGGAGTTAGAGATGACAAGTGACACTGCTCGTGATTTTGGGGTAAATGTTTATTGAGAACTTGGAGGGATATTTGCTCAATTGGATTAACGTCAATGTCTCTCTGTCGCAGACGTTTTTGTGTACGTCTGTTTCCAAGCCGAAGTGAATGACTCACCAGACAACTGCATAATATTATCAACTCAGCGTGCCTACGCAACATGTGAGCCTGCTGCTTACATTTTAGCATGTATTCAGTGTCCAGACAGAAGTGTTGCTTGATTCACTGCATAGCATTTGATTAGTTTGACTTGAGCCTATTTGGCATGAGAGCATTGCGTTCATTGTTTTGTTTTGCCAGGTATACATCAGTTTATCTGCTCGTCCATAACCCTGGCTGAATTAGTGCCTGCATTTATTGATCAGTTTTATTCAATTGAATTCAGTTTTATTTATGTAGGGCCAAATCCCAACAACAGACGCATCAAGGCACTTTATGTTGTAATGACAAAATGTATATAATAATAATATATAATAACAGAAAACCCTGACCCGTATAAGCAAGCACTTGGCGAAAGCGGTAAAGAAAAACTCAGTTTGAACAGGCTCAGAGAGAGGCAGCCATCTGTTGCGATTGGTTGGAGGTGAGGGGAGGGAGACAGGACAAAAGTTAGATTTGCACTCATCTGTAACTATTACATGCTGAAATATGAGCATTAAATCACTCCCAAATTACTCTTATTCTATTTATTTTTATTTCTAAATGGCTTTTTAATGATAAATATGCAAACACTGATCCCTATTGTGATCAGTGGGAAGCTACAAAATCAAAATTTGCCCAGATCTAATTACAGTTTTACAGAGTACAGTAACAAAGAAACTAAAACAAAAACCCTGTGTAGAAGCTTTAATCCACTTCGCATGTCTTTATAGTTTGTTAGGAAAATGGGAAATAGGTGGAGCAATTTATTGAAGTACAAAGTGCAAGAAACAGAGTTTGCATAATGCTATTGCTAAAGAAACCAGTATTGGCTCAAGATTTTTGCACGTCACTGTACTTTTGTCTTATTTGTCATATAGTATGACATAAGTCAGATTGCGTGCTAACTATGAGACAAACAAGCAAGACAGAAAAAACAAACAAAACAAAACATACCTTCTGTTCGACAAGCTATGATTTAAAGTTCACCTTTCACTCATAAACTTGTCAGCTGTATGTCAGCAGAGTGCAGTGAATGGAAACAGTGGTTTTAGGCAACTGCGGCAGTCAGTTTGTGAGTGGGCATGAGCATTAAGTTCAGCTTGATTTGGAAAAATATCTATTGAGGATCATGACAAAATGTAAATTTTACTGCTCGTGACTTTTAAAAGCCTGAGGTGATATCCTGAGTGAATCTTCGTGGTTTACAATGTGACTGAGTGTTAAAAAATGAAGTTCAGTATGCTGCATAAAATCCTTGAGAAGACTGACACACAGGAGTGCCATCTTGCTCACCCTTGAAGTAATGAAGTAGAAATCGATGTGTTTACCTAAAGCCGCTACGGCACTTTCAGTTTCTGCAAACGTGGTCATACCTCCCATGTTGCGAATGAGAACGAGTGGGCGGCAGTGGCAGCACAGATAAGGACTGGTAAGCAGGAGGAGGAGGTGGGGTAGAAGGGTGGAGGGGGCTGTGTTTTGGGGTCATTGACCAAGCAACCATTAGCAACTTGCTATACAAGTTGTAAACACAATGTATTTGCAGTGGAGAGGTCACACATGCATATCAGCATGAACATGTACCTCTATTTATAGACACACACAAACACACGCAAAGTCGCAAACGCACACACAGCAATGACCAAGAGGATATATTCTGCTGATTGCACAAACTCTACTTTTTATTTAGTTAGAACTGCTGTCTCTCCCTCCCTCTCTCTCTCTCCGTGTTCGACACACGCACACACTTTCTCACTAAAAGAAGCACATACAGGAAGTCATATGACTTTTTTTTTCTGCACCCGCAAAGATGAACGCCTTTAACCAGCTCGAGCTAAAATATGAGCATTGTGACGGCCCTGCACCACAAAGCTCTCCAAACAACCATTTCTAAGAAAAAAGAAAAAAAACAAAACATTTTAATTAAAATTCTGTGGCAGTGTAGTGTGACATAATAAGTAGAAGTATTAATATAGTTCCTCAAACTTTCAGATGTCATTAAAAAAACAAAAAATAAAACCTGTTTTGACAGCGACTCACTACCTCTGTCTACCTCCAGAACCTCAAAGCCAATACATTTTCATCAGGACAGAGCTCACAGAAATGACGTTTATACTATAACCTCTACCAAACAGCTTCTGGTAAGATAGTCAAGCCAAGCATCCAAAATGTCAACAGAATTTAGAATTACTTATCACTCTGACAAGACCTCACTAAATGAATGAACGTGGTAACATTGTTGCTTAATGCTGGAAACTAGGCGATCTTGCCAATATAAGTGAAGTTGCCATAAAATTCATATGCAAACTTGCATGCAGGTACGTTACTATATGTAACTAGCGAGTGAGGGAAAAAAGACAGATCAGCATTGTTCGAAAGGAAACTCCCAAACCGCTCGGGGTTTTCTCACATTGCTGCATTTTTCATACCTTGTTAAACATATTTAGAACAACGTTTACATGAAGAAATCTGCACAATGTGCATTCGTCACAGTGCAGAAGTTAATGTTTACAAAAGAGTGATGAATAATAATCGCAGTGTTGACAGTGGTTGTAAAAATAGGGCTTTCGGGTTGGAAAGAGTGTAAACGCTTGTGCGGCTGGGACTCGGGGCTGTGCGAGCAATGGCAATTTCTAAAATATAAAGTTTCTTTTTCATCATGAGTAGATGTCATCGGCAGGCTTTGTCAGAAATGAATGTCTGTGTTAGTGCTGATAAAGAACTGTGCAACTGGAAATACAGCACACGAAAGACAAATGTGTTGTACTAATGCTCCTGCTATTCTGAGTATATCTTGAAAGATATCTATCAGCTTTTTACAAATTATATTTGACTAGGATCTTTGTTAAAGCTCTTTGGCCATCTACCAAATCACATACGTTTATAAATGTATCTTAGTACTTATTACTCTTAAACCGTATGCAGGAAATTCAGATTCATGGCAAATTCTAAGCGTACAACTGCTGCAGAAATAAGAATGAATTCCAGGGGTGTACATCTAGAGGCAGTTTATAAATGATTGTATTACACTGAAGCCAGGAAGGTATTAATGCACAGCATCTGTGCAAGTCAAGGGGTAAATCTATGTATTTCTGACCCAAGTTGTGTTTTTTATTTACCTATGAATGAATAAAGAGCTGATTTATCAAGTCACCTCTTGTGTTCTACGCTCTTTCATTCCCCTCCTCTCCTGTGGAGAATTAATCACTCGTCTGACACATCCACCAAAGCAGACAGGGAGGTAGACAGAGTGAGGGAGATAGTAAGAATGACGATGATGTGTGTGTGTTTGTGTGTGTGTGTGTGTGTGGGGGGGGATAAGGGTGGCATGAGTCAAATTGAAAGCATATCCTTTCAACATGTTCTACCTGAGCATTTCATCTGTAAAAAGAGGCCTGGGGGTAGTGCTAGTGGTGTCACACCGGTGGTTCAAAGGCCCAGCTCAATTCAGTGATGAAAAAATCAAGGAACCTAAACCTAAACTCCTCAGAAACCTAAACAACTTCAACAGCTGCCAAGACTCAGAAGTATCGCAAAACCTGATTCCCAGCACCTGCAACCCTTCAGACGGCTCTCATTAAAATTAAAAGAAGCGCATGGGTCAACACCAAGGACATACTCCTCCCCCTTTTAAGAAGAAGGACTTGTGAACCTATGGCCCTCACCTTGTTTCTATATATATCTGTGTCCAGGTGGGACTGGATGTAGATGTGGCACCTGATCACCTTTTTCTTTCTCTTTCTTTTTCTCTACGTGTATGTGTGGTGTGTGTGTGTGTGTGTGTGTGTGTGTGTGTGTGTGTGTGTGTGTGTGTGTGTGTGCGTATTTGCTTTGAGCAAGAGTTTCCGTGCTCAAGCCTAACCCTTTCAGTGCCTGCTTATGCCTGATTCCCTGGAAACTCGATGAGGCTGAGCTGGAAATTCAATCAAACAGTGAAAAAACAGCTGCATGCGTGCATCTGAAGAGTGTGAGCCCTGTAATGATTTGGAAATCATATAACCAAACAACAACTGTAATTTCTTGATCCTTTTTTTTTTCCTTGCAATGTGCACAAGATGTTAGCTGCTAACATTGCTTGTTTGGAATGGGAGCTCCCCAATCCATCTTGCAGATCACCTGCTCTTTATGACTGACAACAGAGGTAACTGTGGCATTAAAATAGCTTGGGGGTGGAGGTTTATATTTTTGTACGAAAACAGAATATGATACAATCCTATACCAAAAAAAAAAGAAAAGAAAAAGAAACTGCTCAGTGATGATATTGCAGCTTGACCACATTATAGGCCCATTCATTTTAAGTGCTAGGGCAACAGGGGGTCATGTCTTATGAACCACTGGCAGGGTAGAATACCCCAGGCCCAGTGGGTTAACCTAACAGGAAACCTGGAGGATACACCCTATTAGGCCTCTACTTCCTGCTACTTTCAGGCATGTACAATTTATGAGCCGAGAGGTACAGTGCACCACTGCAGATCTGATGGATTTCCTCTCCAAAAGAACTGAGCCAGAGCATTCTATAAAAGAAAAATGATAAAACAAAACAGTCCAAAAAAAAAAAGAGCCAGATAAGGTGAATAAAAGAACCATCTGCTGGGCACTCTGCAAAGCTTTGTGCCAAACAGTCTGGAAAGAATCACACATCTTGGCAGTACACTCTATAAATAAACTCTGATCCTTATAATTCAAATGAAATGTAGGAGGATATTAAATAGATCCTCTTGCCTCAAAGCCTCTTGCATATTAGTGCCAGTGGTTTTAATACAGCAAGAATCAAGAATAGGTGCTTATTAGAAATAACTCAAAACTAATAACAAAGATGGCTTTAGACCAGCTGCAGTCTTATATTGTGTCTCAGATCTATTTCGCAACAAACTGATACATGTTCATACTTCTCCATTTATTGAAGAGAGTTTCTTTTCTGTGAAAATGCTTTCAAATGAATAAGCAGGAAAATGACATAACTTCAGCATCATAGTGATGCAGGAATAGAAAGCCACAAACACAGCAGAGGAGTGAAAGACATAGGACCCAGTGGATTTCTACAGTAGGTGTTTTTGTGCGCTAGAATGATTACCTACCAATGTTGTATGGCTGCAAAAGGGCAATGAACACCCCCCATTCCTCGCCCCAAGTGTTCCTCTTAACACACATGCCTCTGTTAAAGTTCACATCTTAAAGTTTTTGCAGTTTGCTTTGGGGTTTAAAAAATCTGCATAAACTACCGTGTGTACGGTCCTGGGGTTTTTTTTTGTGTGTGTGGGTGACATACATTTGCCAAACCATCAAACAGTGTCTCCTGTAATCTGTCTGAAGCTTTCAGACACTTCACTTTCATGACGAAACATGTGCGTCTTCTCCCCCACCTTGTCGTATAGCACCTCGAACAACAGAGACGTTGTGCTGTGGTAGATTTTCTTTTTTTGTAAATCACAGAAATCGAGTGCATGCTGTTCTGAAGGCAGATGAAGTACTACTGCTATTAGTGCTACTGCTGCTAAAAATAACAATTATATTAATAATGAAAAATTAGGAAAAATAATTCATCAAAAAAACAATGGAAAAATCGAACTTCTAGGAATGGAAATAGAGAACCAGTTCTTGTAAAGAAGTGGTTGGTTGCCAGTTGTTCAGTTCCTTGCAGTGTTAGTCAATTCCAGTTATGAGTTCCACTAATGTCAGGATGCATTTACATGATGACGTGGTCCGTATTTTGGTTCAGAACATATCCAACATGGAGCTGAGGCAGAAGTGCTCTAAAGCATAGTTCTATTTCACAAGCAAAGACAGCGTGACGAATGAAAACATGGACAAACATTTCTCCCCAAAGCATGTAAGTAATTTGCACGAATGTAATGTCTTTGATACACTGCCTAGCGATGTTGGTGACTCTCAAAGTGGAACTTAGAACACAACATCCTCTGTCTTTAGCCTTTAACTGAAAGAATAGGAGAAGGCCGGTTATCCTCGGCAGTCTATGTGAATAAAGCTCAGTGGCTGTAAGAAGAACGTGGTTCTAACAGTGATCTCAATTTTAGCTTTTACAGTTTGAGCTTGGCATGAAGACGCAATAACAAAAATCCACTGACGGGGGGAGGATGGTCTGCAGGTGATCTACTAACAAAGGACTCATTTATATACAATGACATCACAAACCTTTTGGACATGATGCTATAATCACCCCCTACACACTGAGGTAGTACTCAGCTGTAACGGAAACCGAGTCAAGTCGAGTCAACTATTCTTATTTTTTCATGCCAGTTCTAATCAAATGCAAAATGTTTGTAGATACTTTACATTAAACATGTAATGCAAAACAAATCAATTTGTACTACACTTTTTTCTCTAACCCTAAGTGATATCTAAGTGATATCGATAATGAAATCAGAGTTGCAAACTTCTTATCAGTTTCCATCCATACTAACTTTATTACAGCCTGCCACTTCTGTATTGGTATCACCATCAGTAGACAAGCAGAATCAGGATAAATGGACAAGAATAAACGGCTAAAAGAGACATGAGAGGAAGGATAGCAGGAATGAGGTTACGTTGAGTTCGAAGGGGATTTAAGAGGGAGGATGGCTGGTTGGACAGTTGTGTAAAGAAGTATATCAGGAATAGGAGGATGAGACAGGAGATAGGCAAGCAGTCTCCATGGCTGTCAGAGATGATAGACCAACTCGGCATCTCGTAAGAGCCTGTCTCTGACTTTTATCAAGGTGCAGTAAAACACTGATCTCTGCATGGCTTAGATACAAACACGGTATTTCGCTTTTTCTTTCCCTTCTGCAAATGAAGTGGTAGAATATAGCTAGGCCCCAGTCCACGGGGATGCCTTTAAACATTAACCATAAGTAGTGAGTAGAGAGTGCAGGTAAAACAAAAAAATTACTAAAAACTTAATGATAACTTTACCATTGTCCAGCAAACGCGGCTGTTTGAAAAAAAAATTATCATTATAATTATCAAAATAAAAGGATCATGGCAGCACAGCCTGATAGACAGATGAGGCTTTCTCCTGGCAACACTTCCACTATCTTTAAGAATATTTTTTTCTCACTGTGGAATAATGGACTTCAACTTTTTTACAAATGGCCTTATAACCCTTCTCAAGTTGAAAGGCAGCCTAGGCTTATTTATAAATAACTCAGGGTGGATTCACATGATCCAACCCTAACTATACATTTGATCAATTAAAATCCTATGCAGTTTAATTTTATTTATATAGCACTAAATCACAAAAAGGTACTTTATATTATAAGCTAAAGACCCTACAATAAAACAGAGAAAATCCCAACAATCAGAAGACTCCCTATGGCCCTATATTCGGTTTAACCTTGCCACTTGTTATTTTTATGAGCTTTTCTTTTTTGTTTAAATTCTTCTTCAGAATAAATTCTTCTTCAGAAGAATTTCTAGAAGAAGTCAGAAGTCAACATATAGTAAAGTTAAAGTGCAAAGGTTAAAGCTGGTCATGGTCACTGGTCACTGTATGTGAAATTAAAGATTTTATTATCCCATCTAATATCTATTTTGATATTACAAATAACTTGATGCCATCACAGTATTGCAGTTTTTTACCGAATCGTCAATTTTGCTGTTTGTTTTCGAACATGCTAATAATCTGCAAAGGGAACATGCATCAGGGGCGGGAGGCATGAGAACTGAAACGTAGACATGCAGAACTTGTCAGCTCTATAAATGTTGTTTTAGCTTTGTTTCCGTGTACACTAGAATACTTACATACATTCCAAAGTCAATCCTACTTCACACTGTTGTATTAAGATATTTTTGTTGTTTTTGTTTCATTTGTTGTTAACTGAATCTCCATTAACAAGGTTGTGTACGTGTCTAAGCTCTGAAGTGTTTGTCAAATATCACATCAGATATTAAACTAATGATGAAGTCATTTTCCATATCGAAGTCTAAATTAGCACGACTCCCATTGGCTGTCTTCCAAACTGTATCTTAAGCAAACAAAGGACACCATTATTTAATGAAATAAGCAGTGATTGTTGTCACGTAGGCCTCAGTGACTTAACTTCAGTTGTCTGATTCAGTTAGCTGCACCTTGATACAATACAAATACAAGTCCTCTGAATAAGAAGATAATCAGCAAAAAAAAAAGAAAAGAAAAGAAAATCCTCCCATTTGCCCTATATGAAGGCCAAAGCACTTGCCCTGTATCAAAAATAACTTGCCTCTCCCACTAACAGATGATGACATTTGGAGCATGATTTAGCCTTGTCGCCAAGTTAGTATCAATGTGGGGCCTTAGGTAAACACATTTGATAGGACCCAAAGGTCTCGCACCAGTATTAGGCTGAGAGGACAGGCAAGTGTGCAGGCCCTTGGCCCTACTAAGAATCAGCAGAAGCCAAGCAGGAAACATCTGGAAGACCCAGTGCAAACAGATGTCGGAATGAGATAAGAGCCCATGACTTAGAGTTCAGCCTCCCATCTCTGTATGATGAGGCTTTGTAATATCCAGGTGGGCTGTAGCAGTGACTCCAACAGCTCAAAGGTCCAAATAATCAAACTGCAGGGTTTTTTTCTTTCTTTCTTTTTTCTCACACTAGCATCTGGTCGGGCTGTGAATGTTGTCAGTAACTTGTGTTCCATTGTTCTTATAGTCTCATTTTGATCCATTGTCAGCCAGACTCTCATGAGACTCCCTTTATACAATGTTTTTGCCTCCCCGGGTCACCATTTACATCATTTCCTGCTATAGTTTTAACATCGGCTGGGCAACAAAGTATGCATGAATAGTTAGCCATTGACTTGTAATGCCAACACTTGAGCTTCATTGTTGTGCTGCGGATTGTTTGATTTGAATTCTAGTGTCAACTGTATTGTTTATTTTCAATTGCTCATCTAAACACTTGAGGCCATAGTTTATGAAAAACATAAAAGTAAAAAAAAAATTGGCAAGAAACTAGCAGAACCATGCATGCGTGTGAATGTAAATTCAATTTGAAAGTGTATCATTGTGCTCCAGTTTTTAACCCTTTGCCTTTCCGCTATCACAAAAACATATTCGCATCCTCCTTATCACTGTTGATTACTTTGCGTGAGGAACATAAAACAGAGAGGGAAAAAATAACAGATAAATTATGAAGAAAACTATGTCATTCGCACAGATGAGTAGAAGTCACAGGGGAGGTTTGGTTCCTGTTAAACTATAAAAAGGACTCTCTTGGGACATAAGATCTGAAGTGGAACTCACAGATTGTTCTGCAATCAGAGGCGACTGCACACCACCAGCCTGGATCTTCATAAACTGATAAATAACGGGTCCTTGGTGACATGGAAAAGTTATATAAAAGTTAGTCAGGGAAAGGTTATGAATATATGATTTCAAGAAAGTACCAGGTAAAAAGTTACCAAGTATTTCTTTTAACAGTCAATCAAACATTTATAAAGTTAGAGATAAAAAGCTAATTTGTCTCAAAAGTGAAAGTCTGATTTCATGTGCTCATTTCAACAGCAGTTACAAAAACACTGGAATTGCCCATAAATGTGAAGATATGAAAATTACCTAATGACCCTTTTGTTTCTTTCAGGACTGAAATATCGACTCATATACCTGATATTTATTGTCTTATAAAGTTCTCAGACTTGTTAACATGTTCAAAAGAACTTGATATCAATCAGCATCAATAAACTCCCACCAAAAACAAAATACTGTAGTGAAAAACTGTACAATCCTTTCTATTAAGGATCAGGTTAAACTTGGCATTTTAGTGTCTTATCTGTCTTAACTCATTCAATTCAACTCAGTTTTATTTATATAGCACCAAATCACAACAATAGTTGCCTCAAGGCGCTTTACATTGTAAGGTAAAGACCTTACAATAATACAAAACATGTTACCAAATGTCTGCGTGTTCATTTCTAGCTTGTTCATTGCCAGGAGCTGGAGCTCAGTTGGTAAATTCATTAATCACTAAAGATGGCTGATGAAATCATCATGTTGAGATTCAAGGGCCCTTGAGTAAAACAACAAACCCCAAATAGTAACCAATGTGCATTAAGTCTACAGTATATGATTTCTTTTTTTTTCTTTTGGACAGAAGCATCAATAAAATGTAATGTGCTATAGCACCAATCTGCACAAACATCTGGCATTAGCGTATCACAAACAGACACAAGATGCAAGTTTCTCTGCTTCACACTGTCTCAATCACACCCTTTTACCCATGATAATTAAGAGCCAAACCACCCCGTGATGACCACTGGTACACCACACAAACAGGAAGTAGAGAAGAGGTCAGTGAATGAAAGGAGGAAGCGCTGGCAAACAGCAACAATGCAAGAGGAGGAAACCCTTCCATTATAAAAAGGAACAGACCCCTGCAGTGTGCTGTTCAGGGTCATGACTAGTGGAATGGAAGACAATAGGGGAACAAGGCCGCTGGCTGACCAGCGTAGGTGTGTTGTGTCTGTGTGGCTGAGATAGTAGAACGTCAAGGGTCAATGGAGACACGAGCAAAGCAGTGGCAAAACAACAATGAAGCGCATGATAATTCAAACCCCAGTGCTGAAGTACAGAGTTCACAACTCCTCAATCTTTTTGCTCAAGTATGTAAAGTATATGAGAAATGCAGTAAAACCCTTAACTGACCTTTGGCCAAACATTCAGTTGGCTCCGTTAATTTTTTTCATTCTGTTATGTCTCTGTGTGTATTTGTATGTATATAAAAATACATATATGTTCAACTGTATGCTATGCGTGTGACAGATGGGGAAAAAAAGACACCCTGTTTTCACATAAAGCAGACTGTTCAGCTGTTAAGCGATGGACCTCCACCCAGTTTCAATGAAGCATCATCACAGCAGCAGCCAGACACTTCCCAGAGGAAATCCTTTGCCAGGCCAGACACAACAATATAATTATTATCACAATGTACCATCTGCCTCTGTTTTTTGACAGACTGAGTCAGTATGTGTGTACATATGCATATTTACTCTATGGCTATATGAGTCATGTGAGTTTTTATTTTCTTAATTGCTAAATAGAACCGTTTAAGGTTCAAACATTCTTACTTCAGTCACTCATGTTTTCACGGTACTTTGCATGCAATACATGTTTTTTGCAGAAATGTAATTAACTCTGGGGGGGCGGGGGGCTGAGGAGACAAATGCCGCTGACAGAGGAGACAAATCATACCTGTGGGTGAAGAACAACTCTTATCTTGAGAGGCAAGTCCTCAGATAAAAAATGACAAGTGTAATTTTGACAAAAAAAGAGCACAGGGTCTTTAGGCCTGCAATGGATCACACATCAATTACTATATTTGGATAGATTTTGACAGGTTTAAATGTGGTACATAAGCAGGTAATGGTTTGGGAGATAATGGAAATTTAACTGGTCTGAACACTGCCATACTGTCAAAAAGATAAATTGCCAGGTCATGAAAGGGGCTTAAACAAAAGAGGAATATTAGTTGACAAGCATGCATATATTTAAATTATTATTAGCTTACTTTCTTTACTGCAATCCATCATTTTTAGGTGAGATTACAATGTTTATCTGACATGTGAGATTGAAACTAATCACTGCTAATGACTGAAATAATTGATTAAAAAATACTGAGCTGGTGTGTGGCAGTGAGAAGGGAGGAGGCAAACGTTGAATTATCGGTAGCGTATAAAATACCGAATTACCATTTGTGCATTCAAATGAATCCTTGAAAAGTTGTGTGTTTAATTATATGTTGACACAAACGGTGAACACCATCTTCACAACGTGAAAAAGCGGTAATACAACACCTTGGCATGCCAAGACCTAAGCACAAACTAGTCCTTACACACCAAGGAGGAGGCTGAAGTCTCCAAGGACTTGGCTAAGCCAGGGGAGTATGTAACATGGAGGGCAATGTCCAAGGCCTTTCACCTTGAAGCTGTTAACAGTCAGGCCTGTGATCCCAAGGCCTGAGTTAAAGACCCCCTTGGGTTTAGGACCGTAACCAGAGAGTTGGAATAACAGAGGGGGCAAGCACCATGCAGTGATGTGGTGGGCTCAGTCCTACTCCCTGCTCGGGGCCTGGAGAGAGGTCACAGGGTAAAACTTTTTTCTTTTTTGCTGCTTCACTCCATCTCTCCTTTTCTCACTCTTTTTGACTCTCTGAAACTTAGATCAGTTTTGCATAAGGTTAGAAAGAGGTGGCCTGCTGGGGCTGGTGGTAGGTGGACACAGTGGCTTCCTTAGTCTTAACACATTTATCACTGAAAGCCTTGAAGGTGTGGAAGGAAAAAAGCAGCAAGTGTGAAGTGCATTTTTGTGTCACCGTATATGCATTGTAACTACTTTCTTCAATTGTTACAATTATTACACACAATATGCTCAGTTTTGTGTTTTCTTCTTCAGACACAGGTGATTCAATTTTAGCTTCTGATTAAATCCCACTTTTATATTTGGCCAGCTGCACCATTTAACCTCAATATTTAATATGAAATAATCTCAAATTTTAACAGCATAAAATGTTTTCAGCTAATATATACATGTTTTTTCCATACAGGTATTTTCCTACAGAACAGATTTGATAAATAGATTTTAAAAAAGTTTTGATTTTGTTTTCATGCAGCACATCAGCAATTCTCTGGGCTCTAACAGGAATGAGGTGAACTTGTTGATTTACTCAGTTTGAGAATTTCAGACTTTGCAATTTGCTCACCAGGGGTCTCAAACTCGCCCGGGAGCCACTTATGGCCCATGTCACCCCGATATTGCCGTGGAGAATTATAATGCGATTTGGCCCCTGAGCTTAATTCTTTTGTTAGGGAGAATTTGTTTGTTGTTGAGTGCAACGTTAAAATAAGTTCTTTAAAAAGCAAAAAATGATTTAATATGAGCAGAGAGTACAAACATGTTGAGGGATTGGTTGTGTTAGTTTAGTGAGAGAGTTGTCTGTAAAGAAAACAATTTTGACTAGCAGTCAAAAACGAATGTGCACACTTATGTCTGCATTTTTGTTTTGTTAAATACGAACAAAATGACAGCAGAAGTGCTGCCACGTGTTTGGCAAGAAGGAGAGTAACAATTTGTTTAGTTGGTAGTTCAATGAAAAAGAAGGCTTCAGAAAAACAATTGTGTTCACATTTGCAGTTTATTTGAAATTTTTTTTAAAAAACCAAACAAACACTACATTTTCTTGTTTGGTGGGGGGTTGTTTTTGTACTACTTGAACACTAAAGTGTCCCTCCAAAGAGATGACAGCAGTGGGCCACAGCTCATTTAAGTTTGAGACCTTTGCATTGCACCATCAGTTCCAAAGCCAACAAACCATGCACTTAATTTCCTTACAGAAAGCAGCCCCTTGCATAGCTAAAACTATCACTTTGAAAGACGAGTTTTCAATTGTGTCATGAAGACGAAACGTGCTTCTTCAGAAGAAGTGACTTGGGTGAGTGACGAAACGTTTCTCCCATTGAAAACATTACGTCCAGATGAACAGAATCAGCCTTTTGGGGCATAAGTAGGAACATGTAGACTAGAGGTTTCTACCGAATTGCACCCTTGTTAACAACTAACTACCACACCACACCTCATCTTTGCTAGTAGGCAAGCTTTATTTACAAATTTGTTAGCTAAATTCCAAGTTGTTTAACATAATAAATAATCTAGTATCGTGCTAGCTGATAAAGGTTCTATGCATGGTAATATTTGTAGTAACATTAGACAAAACAACTAGGTTTAACTTGGCTGTGTTATTTGCAGCTCGCATTCAACTGTTAGTTTTGAAAAGAGCAGGCTGAATAATTTACCGGCGACTCAGCTCTCAGGACAAATAAGCTGAGCCACCATAGCTTGCAATTCAGGTCAGCTAACTTATGCTCACATTAGCACAAAAAAGGTAAAAACATTTAGCCAGACAGGCGTTGCCAGAGAAAACTGGCTGGCACGATTCACTCTTGTTTATTGACCTATTACCCCATTAATGTTTTAGTACTACAGAACAGAACTATAAAGTGCTACCAAAACCCCCAATTATATTTAACATGCATTATGTCACTATCAGTGGACATCAGGGACAGCTAAGTCAATGGAAATATTACTGTTTCAGAATAAAAATGAACCATCAGACTTACTTTAAAAATGGGTCCGTATCACGCATATGTTGCTTCATTTTTATGTCAACATAAGGTGGATTATGAAGCGGTTGCAATGTATGCAGGCTACTTTAGCACAAGTTGTCATTTAAATTCATAATAAACACACTTTCGGTTTCACATCACAGAACGAGGATCAGAGTATGCAAAGTCTAATCACTTTATCCTCGTAGTCTGTCAGCTCAAACCCTTGTGTATCAGTTTAGTTAAACAGAGGAATGGAAAAATTTAAAGGTCAAGTTGAGCGGCGGTTGATTCAGTTCACACAACTTTGGTAACCTGATTTTTTTCCCCCTCTTACCTGATTTGCTTGTGTGAATTGAAGTGAGGTTTAAATAACCCTTAAAAAAAATCTCACACCTTCAAGAGGGTTGGTAAACAAATGCTAAGCATCCCATGGGTGTGGAGCTCGGCGAACCGCAGAGCCTTATTTGCTCCTGCTTGTCTCAGCTTGCGGCTGTGTATTTCTGTCCTTCTGAAGATGCAAAGGTAGCATGGTAGGACACACATCAGTACACACACTTTTGTGCATACACCCTTGCAGAAGAAACACACGCACACACACACATGCAAACACAGCGTACTTAAACACGCAGAGCCCTGCAACAAAGCAACCAAAAATAACAGGCACCTGTTGCTCAAACCACAACGTCTACAATGAAGCCAAATTAGAGCGTCTCCCTAGCAACGGTAATTTCAATCACAAGCTGCAGCAAGCAGCCTCGAAAACAACCCCATTTAAACATCGCTGCTATGTGAGTCACCTGTAAACAATGAATAAACATGTGCATGCATGTTTAGCCAATTCCTTTATTTCATGAAAGTGGATGTACAGCCTAACACTGAATGATATGTGACCCTCTGAGACATCTGCCAAACCCCTCCACTCTTTGAGGGTAAAAGGAAATCACGCTACCATTAGTGGCTGAAACATGATTGCAAGAATTTCATTGAAGTGTTACGATAAAAAGCTTCCCAGCCACAGACGGCAACTACTCAGACTCTGACCGAGTGGGCTGCTGTGTTCATGTGTTGTAGGAGCTCCTCTAGTGGTCGCAAGCAAAACCTTCAGGAAGTTGATACGTTTTAGCATCCACATTGTGTCTCAATGAGAAAAGCACATTTTTTGATTGCCTGTTTAGGCCGTTTGCAACGGAGACAGGCGTGCAATAGGCATGTTGTATTTACACCTGATAGCATTGTCTGAGAAAAGCAATAAAGGTAAATACATGTGCATGACACCTATATAACTTAAATCCAATTCAAATATGCAAATGGGATGGGAAAAATATTTTTTACACATTGCTAATGAGGGCAATTTACCATTATACACATGCCTTTTATACATATATATCTCTTCTCATGAACGCAAGAGGGAGGCAGCTTCTTCACAAAAGAAAACTTAATCGGAAGCACATGTGTTGCCCTGTGCAGGAGTTTAGGATGGTTTGGGAGGTGGGTGGGGGGTGTAGGGTGCTGCTGTGAATGAGGGTGTTAGTGATGGGAGAGAGAAAAACACAAGAGGGGGGAAAAAAATCTGTTTGTGGGGGGTGGGAGCGAAGGCCTGGCGGTTGGGAGGGCATGAGAATATAAACTCCGACGTAAGTGAGGCGATTTACTCAAGCCTGGGAATTCAATGCGGGGGTGGAGTTGGGGGGTTAGTGTGAGTGGGCTCAATTTAAACCACATTGCTATCATAAATAAGACATGTCTTCTTTCCGTGTCTTCCTTTTTTTCTTTTTTTTTTGCTTCCCTTTCTCGCCAATACCACAGTGATGTACAGCGTCTGTCACTCAGAGCAGCCTGACATTTGTCAGTATGCAGATGGCTCCGATAGCACAAGTGCACCCGGTTTGTTTTTAATCACAGTCCGGCAGCATTAAAGGTACAAGGGAATATAATTCAAAGTTGGATAGGATAACGTGGATTTGTGCAGTAATTATGATTCATAATGGCAGTCGCCTTGTAACTCCCATTCTTCTCCTTAACAAATTGAGTGGAAATGCTTCCAGCTTGAAAGACCCTTGTTTGGATGATACATGAAGCTACTGTAGCACGGACTCTTCAACTAAGCAGTTTTATTTCAGTCGTCACCCCCCTCCTCCACCCCGCTTGTTGCTGCAATAGGAGAATAGGAGACCAACATGAGAACAAAAGGCCATGGGACTGAGCTTATATACATTTCCTCTGTGGCTCAGTCAGATTTATATACTTTCATAGAAGTGGACCCAAAATGTCTGGCTCAGGGCCTGAAATCCCATCCTTGTGTTTGGACAACATCCAGGAAAATAATGTCTTATCATAAAAAGGGCACCTTTTTTTCTTGAAATGTATTATTATAAATTACAGAGGGTAGGCAGGTGAAAGAAGAACAGCATAAACACTGAAAGAGCTGAGTGATGAGCACATGGAAAGTGGGAGCAGGATGAAGATGATTTTTTTTTTTAAAGGAAGCTGTGTACAAGGATGCTGAGGATGATGGGATCAGGAGGAGCGTCTCAGAGTTTCATGGGGAAACAGCATTGACTGCGGCTTGAAAACGCGGGGGTCACGTCGCTGTTCTCCACCTTTACTTCCACTGAAAGATGTTTGTGCCCCTCCCACCCTTCCAAATGGTGCTCAATTCTGGCAGCACCTGAATACTGGGTCTCATCAGGGCTACCTGCCAGGGATTAACTAGAACCTGTTACCCCTCTGTGTCAGATGAATGAGCTCTGTCTCTCTTTCTCTCACCCACACCCACCAAACCATGCACACACGCGTGTATTGTAAGAGTCTGTAATAGGAACCAGCTGGGCTTTCAAGGCTGCGCAGTAGGCCAGACAGGCCCATTCATAACCCTCTAGTGAGTTTTAATGAAGGTGGGTTCAGGGGCAGCAGCAGCGTGGAGGGGAAATGATGAAAGAGGGCAGACGGTCTACTCCTTCTTCCCCATGCTCTCCACCTTCCAGTCAGGGAATGTACTGTACTCAAGCTTGAGTAGGTGAGAGGTTCACCTTTAGCCCAGTCATTCAAACTTAGCTGCTGTAACCTGCACAGAGTGAATGAACACTAGTATGTTTGGACAAAAAGCTGAGACTGGAAATTGAGAATAGTTTCTACTCACTTTAAATTTTTATAAAAAGCACCAAATATACTAAAAAAATAACTCAAACTGAGTCACACTTAGGCATGCTTTGCAGCCCACATATAAAGGAAGTTATTGTAATTGAAGGTATTGTTGAGTTTGTGTAAGTCTTTGAGGTAGCACATTTCATTCAAGTGATGTGGATGTAATGATGAGCTTCACAAACACAATCCATAAATACACAGTAATCAGTGTTCGCTATTGAGACACTATTGAGATCTTAAGATTACAAAGCAGGAATCAGATCCGTTACGGATCATTCTATGTGTGATGGAAACCTTGCACGATGGGTGCATTTTGGGATCTTTTATTTACCTATACATCAAAATCCATAATGAATGCCAAATGCTATGTGGTGCTATGGAGATTTGAAACATTTCTTCATTTGCATACGAGAAAACAGGGTTGTTTCAAGGAATGGTCACCTCCATCTTGGTTTTTCTCAGGCTCGATTGATGGTGCGTAACCTGAGCCGGTGAAGTAACTGTGAAGAAACATCCCTTTTACACCCTGAGGTCAGGCTGACGTGAACACCAATAAACCGGGCACTGGCACACATTCCATTGTAAAATGCACAGATAAACAAAAGAGCTATTCTAAACCAAAAGTGTAACTGTCTGTATCCCAAAAAACTATTATTATTGAAAGGTTTTGGGGGGGAAATATGGAAAGAAGCTGTCTGGTTTTGGTTACACAGTATGGCCAAATTTCAATAGTTTAAATAGTCCCACTTTATATAGTGCAATAATAAGATTAGCATGATATATTAGATAGTAAACAGTGCTAGTCCAGTGTGATTTGGCATAATGATACTTAAGTCACTGTAAGGAAACATAACCAAATATGTGCTGTATGTTTCATAAGAATTTTTGCTCTTTGTAGGTAATTTCCGCTCTGAGCTTGACGCCTTGGCGTCACACTGTGTGGGTGTTTGAGGTGCAGCCCTAAAATGGTTCAAATCATTTCTTACACATATAAGTTTCATTTTCTATGATGGAGGCTAGGTGTCAGATTCCCCTGCGGCGTGGTGTCCCACAGGACTCTGCTCTTTGGCCTCTGTTATTTATTTCATATTAGCGACCTCAGAGAGAGAAATGATTGAAAGTTCTAATATCTGTACTTATTTGCTTATGATATCCAATTCAAATAATCTGCAAATAAGTGTTAGTATATAGACTGGAGGGTACAGTCTCACACACTGACACAAATCAAGACTTCAAAGCAAGTTATTCTACTGTAGAAACATGCGCAGATAGAAATGGTGGCTTGCAGCACTGTAGCTGCAAGCCTGAGTGCTCTTCACTGCTTTTGTTCTCTGGCTTCTCGACTAGGGTTGGCTAGCTTTGTGCTAGCATGCTGTCTTTGCAGATGTTTATTAAGGGCTGAAGTTGTGTTAGCCACGTCGCCCTGCCTTTTTCATGCTCTGTCTGTTCACCTGAGGCTGGTTAACTCTGTGGACTCTAGAATTTCAGGCATTAACATTTGTTCTTTATTTGCATCTTGATGAGGACTAATTAGCAGGTAACTGTGTATATGCAATGCACCCATACAGTCTTTAGTTGCAGCTTGCTAATGTTAGCATGAACTCATAACTCACATTATCTTCTTCTCCAAACATGGCCATGTCTGGCTCGAGAAACACACCAAGATGACAGCAAATGAACCAGTGGGTGTTATTACGGTGGATATGACCATCATTCATGTACAGTCTTAGGGTGTGAGTCGGGTAAACATTATGTTGTATGAAAAAAATGACAATGTGGCCACTTTCAAGAGTAAATTTTAGCATAGGCACAAGTTTCATAAAATTTACATGACTGTTAACAACTGTCCTGGAGGAGATGAGTTGGGTTTTTTTTTCCATTTCTTTTGGCTTCATTGAAATTAAGTGGAAGTCCACAGCAGAGCAGGCAAACAGTCTCATTAGACACACACAGTCATGCATACTAACTACACTCACACGCACACAAATGCAGTACACAAATGTTTTTGGTGGGCAGATGGAAAGAAATCGGGGGGTATGTCACAAACCTCCCACGCTCTTCACTTCAGCCTTGGTGGCCACACAGCCTTTGATATTTCCCACATAATAACTTGGTGGTTTTTCAGCTAACCCCAGGAATGTTCATATGAAACAAATAGCACAACGCATGACTTCGTTGCGCAGGCTTTTGCTTGGTTATGATAATGATGCAAGAAATATTTCAACAGTGTAGAAGCTTGATCTAATCTTGCTTTCACCTTTGTAAACCATTGTGGGATTAAAAGAGAGTTTGCGTAAGCATAAGCCTGCCTCAGAAAACTGCTGAAACATTAGCCATGCTTATCTATGATGCTATGTAAGCAAAAACGGATTAGCATAATGCTACTTATACCACCTGTCATATTATGGAGGCCACATATTAGGCCACATATGAATAACAAAAATACACAAGAAAAAAAATACTGATTCAAATGCCAATTTTAAATAACCAGATGTAAGCTGATTAGTAACCATGCGCCATGTTGTCTTTTCCTCTTGCTGGACTCAGAAATGCAAAAATTGTATGATAATGGCATCATTTCTGCATTTCTACAATATACCATCTAGAAAGGTACTAAAGCATTGCACGCCCTTAGCAAACTGGGTGTGGCGATATACATTTTTATCATACAGGGCTGAGACTTGAGTGAGCAAGAGGTCATTTGTAGCTGAAAAGAAGATGGCTCTCTTGCTCTTATGGGTTTTCCTCTCTCATCACCATCTGCATGCTGAAGCACCATTCAGTCAGGCTGACGGCCAAGAATGTGGGAGCAGCTAGGTGGCGTGCTGGGTGATTTCCTGTCTGAGGGGTCTTCTCGTAGTCGTAACACGATCCGCCTTCAGTCCAAAAATAACCAATGTCCCTGCAGGAGATGGTGCTGCATAGCTCATGGGGCACTAAGGTAGCCTGACATGCTTCCTTCCTCAGTGGATCCTGAGAGGATGGAGCTGGTAGTGGCTAAGATTTTTTTTTTCTTTTTTCTTTTTTTAGCTGGAAGGTCGTGCAGGGCACCTTTTCATGTGCGCAAAGCAGGTGATTCTTTTCAGAGACCACAGTTATATTCCTGTAACAACAATGAGCCAACCTACTTCTGCTATTTACTGCTCTTAATTGCTGCTTTCATGACTTACTAGCTGCACGCTATTATCTAAAAGTTTCAAAAAGGAAAGGGAGTGAAAATCAAAATCAGCATAATCTCACAAGACCTTAAATGAAACCGACATGCCACCATGTTTATTTTCGCATGAATGTCAGATTTGGGCGCTGTGGTTTCACAGTTTCCCTGCTCTGTGACCTCAGTGTGCACCAGCATTGCGAAGTCAGAATGATAACAAATCAACACTTTAGATACCTGTTCCACATGCAGGAGAGATAGGCAGAAGGAAAGAAAAAAAAAGAAAAGAGAGATAGGCAGAAAATTAGCTAGTGATGGATTTTTATCACAAACGACTCTAAGACTGGGTGTGGGAATTGCATCAAAGATCATAGCTGAGGGTAAAGAGGGAAAACAGATAGCACACTTTGAAATGTCTGACCCTAATAGGCCGATTATTTCCATGAGCGCTTTGCCTCTCCATAAACAGAGCAGCATATTTGTGCAGGTTTGTCTGTGTTGTTTCAGAGAGCCTAGGCTCTCCCGGTGGGGGATATTTCACGGGTTCATTATGCAGCAATTTGGGTGTCTGGGCTAGTATTTTTTTCCCCTTTTTTACAGCACCTCACAAACCACAGCTTAAGAGATAGCAACAAGGGTGGAGACCCATAACCAATACACTGGTTTACTTTGAAGAGGATCCACCAGAGTAGCGTGGACATTGCCAGTAGCTCCACAAGGAGCCAAAAGGAATGAGGTGGAGGAATACCTTTGAGAGTTAAATTGCTGTACACGGGGAGGGGGGACTAAACTGAGAGTGTCTCAATAATGAAATAAATCTGCCCACAGCTTTTTTTGTTTAATGAACGTGGAGCTGATTTATTTTCCGTATGGCTCGGCAGATTTTTTTCTAGCGACAGAACAGAGCGCGCTCTGTTCAGTGCCGTGCCCAGCAACCAGGTGTGAGACAGACGGCGTGAAACAGTTAAAAGTAAACTGAGTGCAGTGAAAACGGTTGTGCTTCAAAATTTTGTGGCCCGTTTTTTTTCTCTACTAGGCTTTCCAGGAGAAATAGATTTGCTGCGGCAATCACAAACAGTCTGGTTTTTGTCGCTGCTCAGTTCACCAGCTACGTGTTTGCCACATATCTGAACTGCTGTCAAAACAGGTAGCCTCTTTTTTTCCATATTTTCTGTACAAAGCCCTCTTCTGTGGACCTGGAATACAAATGTGTCCTGATAGGGCAACACAAATCAAGTTTTAGACAATGAATATCATGTGAAATGTAGTTAAATGACAGAGAATAATGACGCAAGCCTTTGAGAGAGAAAAAAAAATAGAAACCCACTATTCAGGATATAACACTGAGAGAAGAAAGAGATAAAAAGAGAATGTGAAAGAGGGAGGGACATGGAGGAGAGAGAGATCGCAAAAGCTGAGAAGAAAGAAGTACAAACAAACAGCGAGGAGGGAAATATCATAAACAGATCTACTGAGACTATCAACCAATGTAAATATGAAAAAATGCCAAGCTCAAGTACATGAACCCTTGTAGGAATGAAACCCCCCTTTGTGCCACAGTAACCTCTGTTTATGAAGACAAGCTATGCTTCTCAAAGGAGCCTTGGGGGACACCATCAAGTACGGTCAGTATTTTAATGTTCTGCCCTCCCTCTGTCTTACCCAACAAGGCAAACAATATTCATCTTGATCAAAAACATTATTAGTTACACAGCAGGTCAGCAAGGACGCTGAGCTCAGAATGAAATGTTGAGATAAAACATTTTTCCATTAGACCGCACTGTAACACATATCATAGTAGTGTCCCGCTATCTACTTATGTGTTATCTTGATTTTTTTTTTCTCTTCAGATTTTGCAAAAACCCAGAAAAATTTCCACGGAGTTCAATTACACTCCACGCACAACCGCTTTCATACTTGCCCAAGCTTCCACTAAAACTGAAACTGTTCGAGTTTGAAGGTTTTTTTAACTGACAGCAGCCGGAGCATTTTGAATCAAGAGTGCATGACATGAACTATAAGTCAAGCTGTGAGTTAATGCGTTTTCATGAGTTTAAGAGAAGGAAACCTAAGAACTTCTACTGCAGGTTGTCACAGAGAAAATGACTTTCCCAGTTTGGTTCTATGGGATGGTGTAAAGTCTTAATGGGACACATAAGGACCATTAGAATCTCTTATATGGAATGCTGAAGTAATAAAAAAATTCTCAAAAGGCCAACACAACAGTCCCAAAGATTAGAGAGAAAAAAACGTTATGACAAGAAGTTGATGGTGACTTTTAACTCCCTGATACTCCCCTTGTCATGCACTTTGTTGCACAACATCAGGATGGTTTACCCGGCATATTTGCTTATTGCTCAAATTAAGTCATGCTCCAAACTGACATATTGTTTCAATGCAGTAATGTGCAGGCAACCACCAAATATGGCTGGCAGACTTTCAACTATGCTTTGGAGATGGAGCAAATGATGGTTTGGCTCCCCTTAGACAGACAATTTTCAACAATGAATCAAACAAGCTTAAATTGGACAAATTAGGAAGAGTGTGATCAGCTTAAGTTCATGGCTTGTCTTTGGCATGCGGCTCTGGTAAGAGACCAAAGAGAAGCACTTTTACTTCTTCTTCTGTTTTTTTAATGGCTTACTGCTGCCCTCTGTCAAGAAATAAGGGTTACTGCAGCAAGACATGAAAAACAGACACAGTAGCAAATGTTCCAAACCCTTTAAAAGGGAATAAAACGATAACAATAAAGTGTCCATCAGATAATTCCTGGTATACCGTTTCAGCCGTGACAGTCATTCCCTCTTTTGTCAGCCTGCGAGCCGGCTTCCAGGAATGCAACTGCATGCGCAGCACTTCTGCGTCCCAATGTGTATTTCATTTGGGTTTCTGTCTCAAACACACATGTGGCTCAAATATGTGGCCCAGTCCTCCAACAGAAACAGACTGCGATCCAGCGAGGTCCAAATGTGCAAGTCACTGGAACATGCCATGCTAACACTCAACAAAGTCAGACAGGGCCACGTGTTCAAAAATTCAGGGTACATTCTTCAGAAGCTCTGTCACAGCCCTCTGCAGATAAGTCGATAATGAATCAGAGGGTGTCTGACAAAAATAACTGCCTAATTAACAAAAAAGGAAATGTTTAACAGAGATTCAAAGCGACGCAAACATAAACGTCTGTTACCAAAGCAAATTGAGTCAAAAGAGTCACTAAAACCTCACAACAAAACTGAAACTATTGCTTGAATAACAGAAAGCCAAAGCCTAAACCACACTGTCAATGAGCCGCACATGAGGACCATGTTACACTGCTCTGCACATACCACCAAGAGGATAAAGATTTTGAATTATTTGAATTATTATTATTTGAATTGAAATAAAGTGGAAGAATTTTACATCCTGAACACCCCCCACCCCCATTTGCCGATTAATATACATTCATTATATAAATGTGTCTGAGGCTCTTCTGTAATGGTTTTGTCCAGAGGGAGCCCTATTAGAAGGGAGTGGCATCCCACAGAGCAGGGTGTAGCGTGACTTTATGGGGATTCAACCAAATACTCTTCACTAAATACACAACAGACTGTAAAATCAGACCTATTTGGTATGCTGTGTTTCCATATGTGTGTGTTGTTGCTGTTGTTGTTATTTATGAGTGTCCAGGCACTGTTTTTTCTTTTCTTTTTTTTTATCACTTTAGACTATAGAGAACAGAATGGCTGTGTAGACTTTCTCTATACACCGATATGAATATATGTTGGTATGTGTGTGATATACACCCCACCCCAGAAAGCACTTATGTTTGTTTTATCTTTACCTTGTTTATAGCTGGCGAAATGAGAAAATCGAGCTCAATCAAAGATAACACATCTTCCAAAGGCAGATAAAAGTAAGACTTACAACCCCCCCCCCCCCAAAAAAAAAAAAAAATCTGTGATAACTTCAATAAACTATGTAATCAACAGTAAAAGACTGAATCCACAAACACTGTGTGGGATTTAAGACAGCAAACATTCACCCTGCAGAAGGAACATTGAACAAGACACTGGAAGCAGACAATATCGGGTGGTTGTACTGTGGTCGACCTCGGATTTAGTTTTGGATGAAAAGCACACACAGAAATTCTCAAAAGACTATTTTCAAAAAATAAAAACGACTATAACTGCAATGATTGACGTTTACATATTCAGCCTAAAGCCCAGGGGAATCGCTTATTTGTTATGTCCGCCTATATTTTCACATTATCTACCATTCAAGGCTGAATTGTCTACCATGGCTGGTCTGAATTCTGCTTTGCATGGAATTTCACTTTAAGGAACTGTAATCCATAAAAATGTGATAGAGGCCCACAGGAGAGTTTAGAAACCAAGCCCAGCCATATAATTTACAACTTGGACACACTTTTTTGAAAAAGCTCTTTAGTGTCTGCTCTCATGACAGAACATATACAAGGATTTAAATGTACTCAGTATGCTCTTGCTATGAACTAAATAACAGGTCATACCGATTAGCTACAGTAT